>NC_064628.1:265251858-265568608 GCF_023864275.1 Schistocerca cancellata | reverse complement strand
TTGTTTTTCATAATAATCCGCATTAGCTTAGATTTTTCTACATCTAGAGCTAGCGTCATTCATCACAGCAACTGAAAATTTTGAAAATTTTGTCTAAGTAGTTTTGTATCTTCATACAGTCACTCAAATTCGATACAATACCATACACCACAGCATCATCAGCAAACAACCGCAGATTGCTTCCCACCCTGTCCTCCAGATCATTTATGTATATAGATAACAACAGCAGTCCTGTCACTCTTCCCTGGGGCACTCCTGACGATACCCTTGTCTCTGATGAACACTTGCCACCGAGGACAACATACTGGGTTCTATTATTTAAGATGTCTTTGAGCCACTCACATACCTGTGACTTACACCATATGCTCGTATCTTTGTTAACAGCCCACAATGAGACACTGTGTTAAATGCTTTCCAGAAATCGAGAAATGTGGAATCTGTCTGTTGACTTCTGTCCATAGTTCTCAGTATATGATGTGAGAAAAGGGCAAGCTGATTTTCGCACGAGCGCTGCTTTCTAAACCATGCTGATTCATGGACATAAGCTGCTTAGTCTCAACAAAGTTTATTAAATTCTAACTGAGAATGTGTTCAAGGATTCTGCAGCAAACCGAAGTTAGGGATCTTGGTCTGTAATTTTATGGGTTCGTTCTTTTATCTTTCTTATGTACTGGAGTCACCTGCACTTTTTTTCTAGTCTCTTGGGACTTTTTGCTGGGCGAGAGGTTCACAATAAATGCAAGCTAGGTAAGGGGGCAAATACCGTAGAGTACTCTTAGTAAAATCGAAGTGCGATTCCATCCCGACCTTGTGATTTATTTGTTTTCAAAACTTTAAGTTGGTTTTGTCGCCAGGTATGCTTATTCCCATGTTGTCCATACGGGAGTCTGTCCGATGGTCAAATGATGGTGTGTTTGTACAGTTCTCCTGCATGAACGATTTCTTGAATGTGAAATTTAAAACTTCGGCTATCGTCTTGCTATCTTCAACTGCCACACCATATTGGTCAACAAGGGTCTTAGTGGAGGCCTTAGACCTGCTTAGTGATTTTACTTACCACCAGAATTTTCTCTTTTGCTAAGATGTGACGTTAGTAGTTGTATGCTGCGCACATAGATCTTCTCACAGACGCACTAATCTCTACTAATCCACGCTTCTCGTCATTTGCGCGTCCCCTTTTGAACCCAGAGTGCTACAGCCTCTGCTTCCTCAGCATCTTACGAATTTCGTTGTTAAACCATGGCTGGTCTTTTCCATCTTTTATCCACTTCCTAGGCACGTAACTTTCCAGACCACGATTTACAATCTACTGAAACTTTGCCCATAATTTCTCTACACCCATTTTACTGGTAGTAACTGATGCCATTTCACTGTCTAAGTAAGATGTTAATGACTGCTTATCTCCTCTGTCTAGCCGAAACACCCATCTAGTCTTCTTGACTGACATTAACTTTCGTAATCAAGGTTGCTATAATGACATCATGATCGCTAATCTCCATTTCTGTACTGACATTGTCGAGAAGTTCTGGCCTATTTTTAGCTACAGGGTCTAAGATATTTCCACTGTTCATGGGCTGTCGAATAAGCTGCTCAAGAAAATTTTCAGAAAATGTGTTCAAAAATATTTCACGTGACAGTCTGCCTTTACGCCCTACTGTGAATCCATAGACATCCCAATCTGTACTAGGCAGGCTAAAGTCGCCTCCAACTAGTATAGCATGATCTGAATATTTATGCGCTATTGACCAAACACTTTCTTTGAATGATTCTAGAACTGCCACAGCGCAATCAGGTGTCTGGTAAAAACATCCAACAATTAACTTAGTTTCACCTACACTGGTTATACGCGACCAGATGACTTCACTGTCACACTCAACTTTGACCTCAATAGAGACAATACTTCTGTCATCTCTGTCTTTCTGATATACGTGCCATGACTCATTAAATATCTCAGAGCTTTCCACCTCACGTTCCAGCCAGCTCTCAGTCCCAAGAATAATTTGAGCGCGAGAACTTTCCTGGGGGGCAGTAAATTTGAGAACTTTATTCCAAATAATTCAACTGATAAAATTGTGGTAGTCGAAGTGTCTTTATTCTGAACACCATGTGACTTCTCTAGCTGTGAATCGACTGGCGACTGTTCATCAGAGCACCTCAAACTACCGCCTAGCCTAAAAAACCTCCATGATCACTCCGCAACTATTCTGCTATCCGAATAGCTGCTTCCTTTGTGTAGTGCATCCCTGAACTATCAAGGGGAGTCCTACAAGTCGCCATACGATAACACAGGCCCAGAAATCTGCAGCCAAGACAGTCACAGAGTCGCCGAAGCCTTTGGTTGAGACCCTTTCAACAATTTTCAGCTTCATGAAGTAAAACCGAAAAAAAGAACTTTGTGTGCCATTGTATTCACTAGGATTTGAATGTACAACTCACACGGCTGTTGCGTAGTAACGTGTGTGCAGAACCACTTCTAGCAGCAACGCTCTCATATCGCAAGATCAGTCACTGAGCCTCAAACGCACCTTCAAACATAAGAAAAGTTGTGACACGTGAAGTACAGAATACCTGAAGTCCAAAAAGGAAAATCTTCTTCTCAAAGTCACACCTTACATGAATATTATATAGCATAAATCATGGAGGTGGAAGGTGAACGTCAAATGAAGTTAGCGGGTCTATTAAGGGCCAAACGCGGAAATATATGCACTCTCACTATGTTGCCAAATATTTAAGACGATGTTGCAAATTCTTAGCTGTTCTAGGAGAATTTATGTAGCAAAATGCTTGATGTGCTCGTTTTATATTGTTATCTCCTGACGTGTTCTAATGTCACCTTTTACGCTATCTATATTTAAGTCAGTCAATTACATTTAATCCAGAATCCCTCACTTTTTAAGCTTTCGAGCGTGGAAGGGGGCCGTTAATTCCATGTTATATAATATCAACGTGGGAATATCTAAGGTACGGCAGTTTCACTCACGGAGAATATGGCATATGAAATATTGAAGTGTACAGTTTTCCATCACGATTACGATTTCGACAAAGCAAAAAAATAAAACACGTTGATAGCGTACAACGAAAACTTATTTCAATTAAATAAAAAGTAAATGGAAATCAACCTTGCTCCATGTCACGAAATCAGACACGTCGCAACTCGAAATCGACTGTGTATATTGTATGGATTAAAACAAGAAGAACCACTGTTAACTAATTATTCGAACACACACAGTAATCAGTTCATTTCAGGATTCGGAAAAGCAGAAACTGAGAAAAATGTTCATTAACACGGCAGGGCCGGCGCAAATCCAAGTGTCGCCGCATGCGAGCCGCTAAATTGCCGCCCCCTCCCCCCCCCCCCCCCCCCCGTTTTTTTAACAAACATTGAAAAAAAATCTGTCAGCAATCAATCACAATTTTTGTTTTTACGCCGGCCGCGGTGGTCTAGTGGTTCTAGGCGCGCAGTCCGGAACCGCGGGACTGCTACGGTCGCAGGTTCGAATCCTGCCTCGGGCATGGATGTGTGTGATGTCCTTAGGTTAGTTAGGTTTAAGTAGTTCTAAGTTCTAGGGGACTGATGACCACAGAAGTTAAGTCCCATAGTGCTCAGAGCCATTTGAACCATTTTTTTTTTGTTTTTACTTTTGTTTTTACTTTTCAGATCTACCTTGGTTTCGGCCACTGAGTGGCCAGTCTCAAAGCTTTTAATATGTGCTTACATCTAAACCGTCATGTTGACAGTTATGTTCAGCATAACGGTATAGATGTAAACATAACTCAAAGCATTGAGAATAGCCACACTGTCCCGAAATCTATGTAGATCTGGAAAAAAAATTGCGACTGATTGGTGACGTTCTCTACAGATTTGTACAAAACAGGCGCTGGGCACCAGCTCAGAAATGGAGTCAAAGAAATATAGCTAATTTTAATAAGCCTTGTGAATTTACAAAAATGTTCAAATGTGTGTGAAATCTTTTGAGACTTAACTGCTAAAGTCATCAGTCCCTAAGCTTACACGCTACTTAACCTAAATTTTCCTACGGACAACACGCACCCATGCTCGAGGGAGGACTCGAACCTCCGCCGGGATCAGCCGCACTGTCGGCTCGGCTAATCCCGCGCGGCATGAGCTTACAGTTAACGTAAATAAACATTTTTCAATGGTTGTGAACAGATAATGTATTCAACAGAAAACAAAATCTATTTACAATTTAACGATAATTTGGTTTGAACAATAATATTTACGATAACTATATAATGTTGAACAAAATAAGAAACAACACAGTAAATAACCAAGACACTGATCATTATACAAAAATTTAAAAAAATACTACACAAATCGAACCTTCCTGGCTTTTGCTTGTGCAAACTCTTTCACACGATCGGTGTAATTTAAGTCCTCTGCAAGCTCGTGCTCAATCGATATTGTTGCAAGATCATTCAAACGAGTTTGGCTCATCGTTGTTCGGAGGTATGTCTTTATCAATTCCAGTTTTGAGAAACCCCTCTCTCCACTCGCAACTGTCACAAGGAGTGTTAGGAGAAGTCTCAGAGCAATGTCAACATTAGGGCAAAAATTATGTCCTCCTATAAGCTTCAGAGTCTCTTTTGGACCTATTCCAGGTTTCAACAATGTTGAAAGCACTTTTAGTTCTTCCCTCAACTTCAGTGCATCAATGTCGCTTGACTCATGATCTTGCAAAATCGCTGCGAGGTTTATACACTTCGTGTCCAGGCTGTCAGGAGGTACATTCTTCAGGTCACCGGTGTAGTAGAGAGAATCCAAATGATCACAATGAGATTTCAGTTCACTGAATCTCTCATCCAAAGATGTGGTTACTATATCTAAAAGATAATAGTAGAATTCAATCTTGTAACGTTTTGTTGGATCATCTATTGTCTCATCCCTTCCTTCATAGGTAAAGTGTATTGGGTTCTTATTTCGTCGCCGGGAAATACTTACCCATGGTAACGTTAGATCTTCTAGCTCTAATTCTGTAGCCAATTCTTTCGAATCCGTCAAGAAAGACACAAACTTTTCTTCTGTTCTGCAGGTCTCAAAATATGCTTTCGTTTTTTCAAGCATTTCCACAGCTTCAGAAACGTTTATGTCAACGGTCTGGAGGGTCTTACTGACTACACTGATGCGAAGCAGAACGTCGTACCAGATTACCAGAGAAGAGAGGAAGGTGTAATTTTTTATTTGATTCGCAAGTGACGTTGCTTCGTGAGCGGTCATGCCATTGAATTCTTCTGATATCTGAACCAGTGCATCTTAAATGCCTCCAATTTGAAACCCCAGGGGAGTAAGTGCATCGATGCGACTTTCCCACCTTCTATCGCTCAGTGGCTTCAGCGACAGGTTAGGCAGATACTTCTTCAAGACATCCCAACGTCGTACGAAGGACGAGAAGAAGTCATACAAGCTTGTTGAAAACATGGGAACAGCATATTTAGAAGACATAGCGGCATCGTTTACAACAAGATTCCATGCTACATGGTACATAACATGCTCTCTTGTTCATATCTGAAATTCTTTTCTGGAGACCAGACTTCTTCCCTTTCATTTTAGCTCCATTGTCGTATCCTTGCCCTCTGATATTACGCAATAGGGTTTTTTTTTTATCTTCCAAGAACTTGAGTACGAACTGCGTCAAAGTGGAGCTTGAAGAATTGGGCACTGGAAGAAATCCCGGGAAATGCTCCCGAATTCGGACATCGTACACCCCGTCGAGTCTTGTCTCCTGGACGAAATGTACCACAACTGTCGTCCGTGCAACTTTTGAAATATCTGGTGTGCAATCCAGAATTATACTGTAATATTATGCAGATTTCATCACTAATAGAATGTTGTTGGTTATAGATGATCCAATAAGATGAATTATTTCATTCTGTGTTTCTTTTCCAAGATAATGATGACCCTTGTTCTCACCTTGCTTTGTTCTGTGCAGGTGCTCCATCATCACAGTGTCGAACTTTCCGAATAATTCAACGAGTTTCAAGAAGTTTCTGTTGTCAGGCTGAAAGAGTGTATCTGTACTTCCTCTCAAAGGTATCCATTGCCGACCCAGGAAATGAATTATTGCTATTAAGCGCTCAAGAACATTTCACCAATGTTCGCTTTCAGTATTCAGAAGCCTTTCATGATCGGCGTTGACAGTCCGTGACTTTTTCAGTTCCTCAGAAAACACGATCCACTTTTTATGTGAATTCAAATGCTCGGTAGACTTCCCGTGACTTTCGAGATACGAAGTAACCTGCCGCCAGTCGCTTATACCGTTCTTTACAAGAACACAGCATCCTTGCTCTTTGAGTACACCAACCAATGTCTATCTGCTTCTTATAAATTCTTCAAAGAATAGCTGCAGTGCACAGGGCTGAAACGCCGATTGTCCGCGTTCTTAGGACATTCTTCAGCTTCCTTAATGCACTCGGGAGGACCTCGCATGATCAAAGTCGTTCGAATGCAGTTGGTAATAATTTCTGGCCATCTTCCGGGATCTGAGTCAACTGCGTCTTTCAGTTTAGGCTCGCTTTCAATCCCTTCTCCGGTGGTGAGTACCTCCGGTATTTTCCGAATCGGGTCGCCTAATTTCAGTTCTGCCTGATGTTTCAATCTCGGAGCTTTCGTCACAAAGGTCTTGAGTCCAGACGACGTCTTTTGAACTTGTCGTAGATGACCCACCGTCGACATTGTTACTGTATGCGGTGGTCGCGGTACTGTGTTCGTCAATTTTCTGGTCATGTTCTGAAGATAAAGATGTAGCTGCAATAGCTCCACTAGTTTCTGTACTTTCAGGACCTATTTTTCCACCCTCGCCGCTGCTAGGTCGTTCTCTCTTTGACTTGAAATATCGTTGTAGTGCTTCCTTTTGCTTCTTATCGTCATCTTCCTTCAGCGCCCATCTTTTCATATATTCACTGCCAGACAATCATTTTCTACCGTCGGACATGTTTCGATCCAGCCTATAAAGAACGATTACCTGAAACTAACTGTTGATGTCAGTGTATTAACTTTATTTGCAACACACTTCGCAGACAATTTCCTGATATTCCACTGCACGTAAACGGAAAACTATATTACTGTAGGATACACTGTTCAGGAGATGAAGTCATAAGAACTAAGCCGCATGAAATTGAATTTCAGGCCGAATTTCACTACAGACGCAGGTGAAACGGTCAAAGAACGGGGCGGAAGATAATGGAGAGAGGAAGAATAAGGAGATGGAGTAACATAATAATGCAATAAATACACACCCGGGCATCGACGGGTACTAATGCTAGTCGAAATATATCAACTCACAGCACTGCGGTTGTTCATTTCAAAGAACTGACACTCGTCATCTGTCGTAAATTCCATGTGTCACTTCTTTCGTGTCTGATTATGGAATAAGGGGTAACAAATTAGTCATCGCCGTATCACTTCACTTTTCTTCGCTTTATTTTCATTCTAGCTATTGGGACGACGCGTGTTTATTTGCCGACTTGCCAATTTTTGAAGTAACAGATCATCAGAAAAATAAGTTTTCCTATTCTGCAATCTTGAAATAGAAAAATTCTAACTTAGGAGTACTGTGCACGCGCAGTACTAATTGTACGTTATATGAAAAGCACTACCTATTACATCCCAAGTTGCAAGAAATTCGGACGCACCAATTCTTCTGTTCTTACGAAACGCAATGAAAGTGTTTCTGACCAACCTTGACTCCCTCGGCCAACTACCGAAACGAATTCTGTAGTTTCCGTTGTAGAGAACGCAACAATACCTATTGCCTGGAAAGGCGAAGTGGTGACGCGGCAGTGCCAGGAACTAGGTCACGTGACGAGGTACAGCGAGGATACGGTTAGCAAGAAGCTCACAATAAGGATAAATGTATTATCAGGCAACAATTTCTATGGCATTACGAACAATAGAAAGAAAAACGAACTTTGCGAAAACTGCAGAACTTTTGTCAAATAGAAATGAGCTTCTAAGTTGGCAAGGAAACCCTTAGAAGCAATGTTCTGACTATGGATTTTCGTTTTCGAAGGTGTCAAAATTAATGTTTTGTTTTGTGGACCGGCCGATGTGGCCGAGCGGTTCTAGGCGCTTCAGTCTGGAACCGCGCGACCGAACAGTCGCAGGTTCGAATCCTGCCTCAAGCATGGATGTGTGCGATGTCCTTAGGTTAGTTAGGTTTAAGTAGTTCTAAGTTCTAGGGGATGATGACCTCAGATGTTAAGTCCCATAGTGTTTAGAGCCATTTGAACCATTTTGTTTTGTGCGGACGAGAGGGCATTGTTGCTACAAGACCATACTTTCTCAGGTTTTCATCAGAATCAAAGCGACCAGTAGTTTACTAATATGAAACATGGATTCACACGCATTATACAGTAAATAAATGTTGGCAAAGTGATAGTGTGCGAGTAGTATTGTCAAACAAAAGTGCCGGTCAGAGTTTAATTATTGTTCATGCAGGCGGAGACAGGTGTTTCGTGGCTCAAAAACCAAAACGTCCGACTATCACTCAGAAAAGGATAGCAAAAATTTTCAAAAATACTTCGAAACCCAACTTATGCCAGGCTAATTAGCAATGTCTTTATCCCTTGTAATTATTCGCAGCGTATTTACCCATTCGGAATACTTCTAGCCATTGTAGGTGTTGGACATGATTGACTGTAGTAATGTTCAAATGGTTCAAATGGCTCTGAGCACTATGCGACTTAACTTCTGAGGTCATCAGTCGCCTAGAACTTAGAATTAATTAAACCTAACGAAACTAAGGACACCACACACATCCATGCCCGAGGCAGGATTCGAACCTGCGACCGTAGCGGTCGCTCGGTTCCAGACTGAAGCGCCTAGAACCGCACGGCCACTACGGGCGGCATAGTAATGTTCAACCATTTTTTTTCCATAATGCGGGAAGAATATAACACTCGGAAACTGCCATTGAAGGGCTTAGCAAAATTGCTTCAGGCTGAACATGTAACCACAGTATCGAACATTGCATTCGAATTTCGTCTTCCGCAAAATTAGTTGTGAGTAAACGCACGGCGCGTAACAGGCTGGCAGCGCTCCACTCATATGAATAGTGGCGTGCAAGGAACATAGAATAAAAAAAGTATGCCAGATTGGCTTAGTGCGCTCTCATTGGTCAGCGACCTGTTACGTCCCCCGGCAGCCAGACGGCAGCAGTCTCCGTTTGTAGAATATGAGAGATTGCAAAATAACTGTTTTCACGTCTCTTCTCTTCTCATAAACTTAAAGTTTCGCGCTCACAGGGATGAACACACTTCATGTTAATATTTTATACAAGGTTTTCGAAAGAAATACGTTAAATATTAGTAGCAATGGTGATATATCGCCACACAAAACTAGTGGCCGATGTTCGCATCCGCATTCATGCTCGTGTTTTAGGCATCTGACTACGGTAAATGTTTTACAGTTGGGTACTGCCTATTTTACACATGTTTTTGTAAATAAAAAGATAGTAATCTTCGAACTTACCTTACAAAGCTGATGCAGAAGCTACGTCGAAGATGCTGAAGGCAACGCTGGCCAGAGCCGATTCTTACTTGGCGAATTCCGTTTCATTGCATCAATTTTGGCTCTTTTGTTTAAATGTCTAATTCGTATAAAAGTTCTTGTTCTGACATATAACTGAACTATTTTGCTATTAAGTTCGGGAAATTTCGCACTTATATGATCTGCTAAGGTTGCCATCACTCTATTACAATGAGAAATATTTGATCCATGAAAAGCAGCAAATATAATTTCTAACTCACGTATTTTAGCAAACCAGTCAGTAGAGGGAGAAATGAGGCCCCCTTTTGAAATAATAGTAATCCAGTCTTGCTTCAGACTTAATTCTGTATCAACAACACACTGCCCTGCTGTATTTCCCAAAGAACTGTCAACGTTTTTGCACTTGAATGCTATATATCCTGCTAGATATTTTAAAGCATCATCATTCACGTCTTCACTGGTACACACTGAATCACTGAGCTCGAACTCTAAGAGCAAGTTTTCGTCATCTGTAGCGACGTCAAATGATTTATCAGTTACTCTTATACATAATTCACTCGAGAGAAAACGTGCAAAATCTTCCTCAGTTTCATCAGCTGGTGTCGGGTAGTTTTCAGAAGCAGAATTCTCATTTCTGTCCTCTGAAGTCGAAGCACCAGAAGACAAAGGTATTTCACTAGCACTTCCAGTCAGTATCAATAAACGAATTCTGTTTTTCATCTCGAAAGGAGTGGGATTGTTGTAGAAGACACCAAGGCCACGGATTCTGGAAAAGAAATTTTCCAGACAATCTTGATTAAGTCTGGCTGTCAATATATAAGTAGCTCCGGAATTTTTCATATCATTGTAAAGTCCAAAAGGTGAATTTATTGATATAATGATTCCCTTCTGAAACGGGAGAAGACTGTTTCTTTTTCCTACTCGCATATTAGAACACATTTCAAGAAATCTTTTTAGAGAGTTTTCCTGACTTCTGATATTAAACCCGTAACCACTTCTAAGGGGAGCTTTCTCATCTTGAGGGTATCTCGAATTCAGCACATCGAAAACATCGTTCACGAGCTCAATGAAGCTTCCTTCGCGATCTTTATGCAGCTTGGGCAGTGCGACGTGAAAATATCTGTGCAGCCCTTCGGACATTCTGACGATCACGTCCACTAACGTTAAGATGAACCTACGATATGTGGTGATTGATCGAAAGATCGCCTTTCTGATCTCGAAGAAGATCTTCTATAACCTTTCTTGTAATCACAGTGCCATCAAGCAAAGTGATTCCGTCATCAAGAAAATGATTTCTTAATAACTTAAGGAAATGTGGAACATCAAAAATAACCCAGACTTTTCTGCTATAATCAACAGGGTTTGAAAAGAATATCTTGGATGTAGATACACCAAGTTGCATCCACACATTCGTATTTATTGGTCCCATGCCACACGTAACAGCTATGATACGGATTTCTGCTGTTTCAACTTCTTTTATGACATTCTGCAACAAATCACTGGACATTGCAACATCAAAGTCATAATACACTGGCTGCTTCCATTTTGTAAACAAGCTGCGAACCATGACGACTTGAACATTGTGTGGTCCGAGTACTACATCGTCGGACGAATCTTAAGTCACACGACCGTCAATGCTCATCTCGTCGAAGCTTAGGACACCAATCGCCTCTAATGATGTGAACATTTCTGACCTACCTTTAATTAACTCCAAAACTGGTTTGAAAATGCCTGGTTGGCACTTGAACTGTTTCGTCCATGTCTGGAGTGTTGACCTGCAGGGAAAAGGATAATTCTTCCTCCTCAGATACGCATATGCTTTAGGAGACAAAGCTCTCAATGTGAGAGCATTTGCAATGTCCTCTGAGCACCACTTTACTTGCTTTCTCTTCTTTAACAGACAACGAATTTGTCCTGGTGTGAAACACTGAGAAAGTGTACTTCTCACATCCGAGCATACACATTTGTGCTTCTTAGTGTGAGACACATTACGTTTTATAGATGTAGCTTGCTTTATAACTTCTTTCATGAACTTAATTTTTTGTTTCAGTCGAACATTTTTAATCTTCAAACTAACCAAGTCTTTCTTCAGTGCTTGAATTTCCTGGTCTTTAAGTGAAATTAGCGGATCAGTAAAAACGTCGGTGTTGCTGGATTTGTCCAGCTTACTTTTCTTGGGAGATAAAGTTTTCAACGTTGAGAGAGTTCTTTTTTTTTACTGTCCTATAGTTCAATTCTTTTATCTTGGCGGCTCGCGCATGCCCGCCCAGACACGGGAGATTGCTGTGTTGCCAGTTGCACACGACGCACGCGCCAGGAGAAGCAGCGCCATAGTATAGCATATACACTCCTGGAAATTGAAATAAGAACACCATGAATTCATTGTCCCAGGAAGGGGAAACTTTATTGACACATTCCTGGGGTCAGATACATCACATGATCACACTGACAGAACCACAGGCACATAGACACAGGCAACAGAGCATGCACAATGTCGGCACTAGTACAGTGTATATCCACCTTTCGCAGCAATGCAGGCTGCTATTCTCCCATGGAGACGATCGTAGAGATGCTGGATGTAGTCCTGTGGAACGGCTTGCCATGCCATTTCCACCTGGCGCCTCAGTTGGACCAGCTGGACGTGCAGACCGCGTGAGACGACGCTTCATCCAGTCCCAAACATGCTCAATGGGGGACAGATCCGGAGATCTTGCTGGCCAGGGTAGTTGACTTACACCTTCTGGAGCACGTTGGATGGCACGGGATACATGCGGACGTGCATTGTCCTGTTGGAACAGCAAGTTCCCTTGCCGGTCTGGGAATGGTAGAACGATGGGTTCGATGACGGTTTGGATCTACCGTGCACTATTCAGTGTCCCCTCGACGATCACCAGTGGTGTACGGCTAGTGTAGGAGATCGCTCCCCACACCATGATGCCGGGTGTTGGCCCTGTGTGCCTCGGTCGTATGCAGTCCTGATTGTGGCGCTCACCTGCACGGCGCCAAACACGCATACGACCATCATTGGCACCAAGGCAGAAGCGACTCTCATCGCTGAAGACGACACGTCTCCATTCGTCCCTCCATTCACGCCTGTCGCGACACCACTGGAGGCGGGCTGCACGATGTTGGGGCGTGAGCGGAAGACGGCCTAACAGTGTGCGGGACCGTAGCCCAGCTTCATGGAGACGGTTGCGAATGGTCCTCGCCGATACCCCAGGAGCAACAGTGTCCCTAATTTGCTGGGAAGTGGCGGTGCGGTCCCTTCCGGCACTGCGTAGGATCCTACGGTCTTGGCGTGCATCCGTGCGTCGCTGCGGTCCGGTCCCAGGTCGACGGGCACGTGCACCTTCCGCCGACCACTGGCGACAACATCGATGTACTGTGGAGACCTCACGCCCCACGTGTTGAGCAATTCGGCGGTACGTCCACCCGGCCTCCCGCATGCCCACTATACGCCCTCGCTCAAAGTCCGTCAACTGCACATACGGTTCACGTCTACGCTGTCGCGGCATGCTACCAGTGTTAAAGACTGCGATGGAGCTCTGTATGCCACGGCAAACTGGCTGACACTGACGGCGGCGGTGCACAAATGCTGCGCAGCTAGCGCCATTCGACGGCCAACACCGCGGTTCCTGGTGTGTCCGCTGTGCCGTGCGTGTGATCATTGCTTGTACAGCCCTCTCGCAGTGTCCGGAGCAAGTATGGTGGGTCTGACACACCGATGTCAATGTGTTCTTTTTTCCATTTCCAGGAGTGTAGTTCGCAAGCTTACGTTTAGGGGGGAGCGCGCAGTTTATGAAGTAAAGCCGCCACGGCCGCATTAACCCTTTCGCTGCTACAGAGACGTGCTCCCCGCATTCCGCGCAGTGCGCGATTTTGTCACCACTGCAGTGCTCGCCTGTGCTGACACATGGTGTTCCGACTGCTTTGACACACTTATCATTCGATTTCACAAAAACTATTTGCCCCAAAAATTAGATTTTTACACGTCTTCTTGACTGATACCTTCCCCCCATAAATGACTTAATTTTGTTTCGATGTTCAACGCAGTTATTATGCAGCATTAAATGTAGTAAACCGTTGCACGAAATTTTGAAGAATTTGCAGCCGGCTGTGGTGGCCAAGCGGTTAAAGGCGCTACAGTCTGGAACCGCGCGGCCGCTTCGGTCGCAGGTTCGAATCCTGCCTCGGGCATGGATGTGTGTGATGTCCTTAGGTTAGTTAGGTTTAACTAGTTCTAAGTTCTAGGGGACTGATGACCTTAGAAGTTAAGTCCCATAGTGCTCAGAGCCATTTTTTGAAGAATTTGCTGAGGTAAAAGTCCATAGAGTATACTTTCTGTATGGTCGATTTTAGTTGCCACAATGTTGAGAATGAAATGTGGACAAGATACCTAAATTTCATATAAAATTTACTGTATAACAATATCTCATTTAATTTAAGTACGACATAGGTGTTGTATGTAATATTGAGAAATAGTCCGTCTTTCGTGACTGTAACAAAAGTTTTATTTACACCGGGCACATTAGGCTTTATTTTAAAGCACTTCAATCAATCAGAAGGAAGTAGACAAAATACATTAAACAAAACTGTGGACTTACAAAAACATTAGGACTTGAATATACCGCCTATCAGTGAAGTGTTCTGAGCTATGTCAAATGTAATTTTTGTGTGTGGCACACACAAACAGCATTTATTTGCTAAAACACTGATCAGCTGACACAAATGTTGAATATTGTGTTACCGCAGCACAAAACTACGAAAGGTGACTTGGCAATGGAGGAGACAAAATACTGTCCACTGAAGATACTTCAAAAGAGAGAAACGCGTCTGGTCTAAATAAGTCGCTTATTACAGTTGCAGATGAGGAATATATTTCAATACCATTGGTAAAACTGCGACTGTGGAACAAAAACAAGAAAGAGAACATGAGTACCGTTGGTATGTGCCATACCTTTCCTTGATTGAAGTGCTTTAAAATAAAGCCAAACGCGCCCGGTGTAAATAAAACTTTTATTACAGTCGCGAAAGACAGAATATTTCTCAATATTATATACGACACCTATGTGGTACTTCAATTAAATGAGATATTGTTATACAGTAAATTTTATATGAAATTTAAGTACCTTGTCCACATTTCATTCTCAACATTGTGGCAACTAAAATCGACCATACGGAAAGTATACGTTATGGACTTTTACCTCTGCAAACTCTTCAAAATTTCGTGCAGTGGTTTACTACATTTAATGCTGCACAATAACTGGGTTAACATCGAAACAAAATTAAGTCATTTATGGGGGGAAGGTATCAGTCAAGAAGACGTCTAAAAATCTAATTTTTGGGCCAAATAGTTTTTGTGAAATCGAATGATAATGTGTGTCAAAGCAGTGAGAACACCGTGTGTCTGCACAGGCTGGCAGTGCAGTGATGACGAAATCGCGCACAGCGCGGAATGCGGGGAGCACGTGACTGCAGCAGCGAAAGGGTTAATGAAGAGACAAAGCACTAGAAATTTCAAAAAATTGCATTCAAACGAATAAAATTCGTGAAGTAAGACACTTCGATATTGTTTTTAAATAAAGAAAATATTTAACATCGCACAAGGTTTGAGCTCCTCACCTTTAACTTACAAACCCACCGCCTTAACCATTACGCTAGCGCAGCTCGTCCTACAATGTACCTCCATAAGGACTCTAACAGGTCACGCAACATACCGACAAACACTGTTGGTATGACTATGAATTATTCACGTTTTGTCGAAGTAAAATAGGAAATAAACAATTACCGCTGTTCTTTATTGCGAAAAAGCAGTTAGTGAGAATGATACAAACACCTTTCCTTGCTATCGCCTGAATTAGGAGGTTTATTGCTTGTTTGGTTTAATTAATTAATAGGATATGAAGCAATTGGTATAAAGAATGCTTTTTCCAAACTTTCTATAAAAGAAAGTCTGCTATCAAGACACTGCTTTTGCTCAGTTACTTTATTTATGACTGAACGTTTCTAAAACTGAAGACACTCGTCCGTGCTCTGCACTGCAGTCGAGCTCTGGTAACGTCGTTCTCTGTTCATTGGCTGGCTGTGTTCTGTGACGTCAGATGCGCAGAACGAACCTAAACTCGGCCGCCAACATAAATGACGCGCACTTTAGTGTCACAGCGACGTTCTCTCTCTGTTAGAACACTACCGGTAACATTCGCGGTGCTGGGACATGGAACTTCGAATACATTTCCGTGCCAGTTTGGTATTTTTAGAGACGGAACAGCATTATCCTGTAGCAGTTTCCGTGTAGGTAGACCATACAATTAATTCTGCAAGTCTCGTTTGTAATCGCTTTCACAAAAATGTTCAGAACAAACGCTTGCATTATTAACATTAATTTTGTCCTCTGGTTTACAACGAGCAAACCACTTACGCTGTAGTTCGAAATTTTTTGGAAAACGATGATAAATTACGCCTTCAGTCTTACGTCCACTATTACTACATTCAGCAACTGCACAATACGACGTATTTGTAGCCATAGTTCCAAGAACGAAGCTACAAGACTCACGGAACAATTCCTTTCCAACAGAACACTCGGCAGGACAAGAATTACACACAAACTAACGTGTAACACGAACTCACATACACGCCTTCGATAGAAACACTGAGCGACACCGCTGTATTCAAACTGCAGTAGCTGCCAGGTGACGTCACAGCTCGAGATTCATCATGGCGGATAAAGGAGTGGGAGGTCGCATTTGCACTCCCGTGGAATAAAAGTGGCGTGTATGCCAGACTGCTTCCCCCTCTCTGTTCCTCCGGAGTACAGGCGTCTAAAGCTAGCGAAATGAGAAATGCTCAAGTACCGGACCTACTGATAGATGGCTCTATCAGCTGTTTACTGTCGTCTGTATTGTCCGCCATATTCGAATTTGGCGAGAAGTTTCCCTCGGTCTGTACGTTGTATGAGGAATTAAGGATTATCGAAATGGAGATTCCTTGTTCTGCTTTCAATTGTACGAAACGATGGAGTGAGGAAAGTGACTTACCATTTCACAGGTAATAGGACTACCGATACAATACGATAAAAATACATACTTCCAGATAGCACAGTAAGCTGGTTTCAAACTTGTTTCCAGATGTAAAGTTCAAGTATGTAAGCTTGATCAAAGCTGGAATATTCAGGCCTGTTAGTTGGATTCAAGCTTGAAACAAACATCAAAGTTGGCAGAGTTCAAGCTATATTTCAAGCTTGACTTATCAAGTTTGGCTCCAGCTGTATCTACACACGTGGAATACAGCCTGGTATTTACAGCTTGTTTTAAGCTATATAATTATTAATCTGAATTTATTGAACATAATTAATTAAATAAATATCAGAATGGAAATGGTGTGAAACAAATTATTAAGACATGTATGTTTAAAATTTTTTATTTTCAAAGTGTTTAAAATTGAATTTGTTTTCAAATTTAATTATTCTGAAGCCCCTACGGCCCCAGCACACAGACCAGAGCAGGATCAAATATCGCTGACTTCTGCCAGTATAATGATCCTGTAACAGGTAAAAGAAAATGTTAGCCGTACCTAAACATAAAAAATGTAAAAAGTTGAAACTGATCAACCTAAATATAATTTATGCCCCAGATTACCAAAATAACTTCAAACTCAGTGATGAAGTAAGAATCATTAACTAGTATAAACGTCACTGAGTAAGCAGCTGCCTCTGGTGACTTCATTCCAAAGAGTTTTTAAAGTAATTTGAAATAACTTTTTGTCTGAATTTTTTAAAGTAAAGATTACATTTCGGTAATTTTGCGATGACTTCATGAAGAAGCCACACATCACTATTTCTAACAGTTTCAGGGCCATTTAATCTGAATTGTAAAGAAACAATTACTTGAAATCATACACGCCTCATACTGTAAGCTTATAAGGAAACTACTGTTTAGAAAAATGTAGACGTTTTATTCTATCCCCAATTATGTTAGTGAAACTTAACACACACTATTTAAGCTAAATACAACATTAAAAAGGTACAAACATTCACAATAAACTCAGATTTTTTTTTTAAGTTCTAGTCAAATGAGAAGTGTCCCCTGTTGTTCATAAATGTTGGAATATGGTAAGCTTTCTCAACAGTACTACAATCATTCTCAATAGATTCATCCTTCACAGTACAGCCCAGATCCAAAATTTGCCACTACTTTCCATGAAAAGTAATATTACACTTATTATGAATATGCTTAACTTTTGCCAAGCACGAGTCACAAGAAATTTTATGTCCATCATCACAGAAAGAATTAACAGCTTCAACAAAATCTCTCAAGACTGATGGCGTAATAACAGACTGCAACTCTGATTTTACTGTTGCCCCAACTTTAAGACTTATCTGACTTGAATTTCTTGAGTATGTTTACTTTGTGCAAGAGTGTCATACTAATGGGAAGAAATTTCATATTACCGCAATTAAAGAGCAGTCAAAGCTACGTAAATAAAAAAGACTGACACCTATGTAGTGACTGGTTCTTGATGTACTTTTTCCCGTTCACCATGTCATTACTATTTGTATTCACAAAGAAACTTTTCGCACTTCACGATTATTCATTCATGGTGTGACACACGCGAGTACTTACAAGTAAACAAATGTAATAGGGCGATATATATAAAAAGGCGAGATTTTAAAAAGGCAAAATAACATTAAATTTTAATTTATTGGTGCCACGTACTAGAGAGCTAGTTTGAAATGACCTCTTTTCGCTGAACAACTTGTAATATGTATTCTTAGCTGGTAATCCATTTCACTTTCACCCAGGCTCAATTTTTCTACGTAAAAGAATATGATATTTCTTTATGTTACATAATAATATTTATCATTTGTAATATTAACATACCACTAGAGAAAAATGCACCAACGTACCTGTAATACACTATATATCATCTTCAGACGCCACACGCTTACCGAACTATTTTCCAGTATAAAACAAACTTCACAACAGTCTACGATCATTAACGCGCGTCACAAAGGTAAAATGGCCGTCAGTGCAACGCTTATAAACACTTGTGGCGCTTCCCGTGGACGTCTGTGAAAGCTATGCTGTGCGCGCATCTGCTGTACAGCCTTCCAGGGAAATTACAGTTTATTTCAAGCTTGGGAAAATTATTTTAATTCAAGCTAAATTTTTACAGCTTGATGTAAACTGTGTAACAGCTTGATTTTTCAATCTTGAATTTTCAACTGTACCTAAACTCAATATCCACCTTCAAATAAGCTGTGTAACAGGTTGATTTTTCAATCTTGAATTTTCAACTGAACCTAAACTCAATATCCACTTTGAAATAAGCTTGAGTGCTAGCTGGGTTAGTGCGTTTGCTAATTCGATGTTTTTGAACAGGTTTCCTCTCAAGCACCCAGAACTGCTAAAGAAGTGGATTACATCCGTGAAGTGGAAAGGTTTTAATCCTATGTCTTGCTGTTTTCTTTGTGGAAACTATTTCCGACAAGATGATTACGTAGTGAGTTCTGGAATGTGGAAGAAACGTCTCAAACCCGAAGCAGTGCCATCATGTTTTGACTTTCCGACACATTTGATGCCACCAAATGCCACGATGACATGTTGTTAGGATTGTGAGTGACAATGATGCTTCTCCATTTGAGGTAGCTAATTAATTTCGTTGCTATGTGTGTGCTTTTTACTTTTGTGAATTTATTTCGGACAGACACAAATAGGCTACATAGGTCTAAGCAAGGTTGTAATACAGGTCCATATTTGTGTTTTTAGCGTTCTGTCATGGAATCCGTGCTCGATTTGCCCACAGCAGAAGCTACTGATTGCGTGGAGAATGTTGTCAATGAGAATTCTTCCGTGGAAAGCATGTCCCATTTATCCAATGCAGAAGCTGCGAATTGTGTCGAAAGTTAGTATAAAGATGTTTTCACACCCCCAAAGTTTTCTTATAATATTTTTTAATCAAGACTTGAGTTATTTCAGTCATATATAACGAAATTATTTCTTTATTTCAGAGTGCAGTTGGTTCTTCAGTCATTGATTGTGGTATACAGTCGAAAGTAGAAATGGAAGACAAGGCGACCGAAACTTGCAATTTTTTCTCAGACATCGCATACGAATTAAAACGTAAACTGAAGTGCGTCCGTGAAAAACTTCGGAGAAGAGAAAAGAAAGTGTTTTCCATGGATGACATCATAAGTTCATTGAAGGAGAAGGGGCATCCCTGAGAAGTTACATAACTCCCTCAATCATCAGAAAGAAACACAAGTGGAAGTAGTGTGCAATTTAGTGAACTCTCTCTCGTCAAAGGGTAATAGATAAACAACAAATGAGGCACTCGGTCGTAAAACATGGTATCTAACAATTTTTGCCAATTGGCGTTTTTGTTAACGTCGGACTGCTTACAGCTGATTTCATAGGTTGGTGAAGGAATCTGTGGGAGATGTGTATGCTGTAAGAAATTATGTTGGTATTATGTTATGGTAAGTGACAGCTGACTGCAGGTAAAACATTGTAAGTAACAAACATGGCGGCCCGACACAGTCTGTTCCTTAGTGATGAGGAACTTGAATCGAAAGTTTCGAGCGCTAACAATAAATATGACTACAGTTTTTCCTGTAATGACGAAGATGAAAGCCCAGAGTATTATCCTGTTTATGAGTGCAAACAAATCGGATGCAAATTACTTCTTAAAAAGCTAAGAACAGATGCCTTTATTTCTTAATCTGCTTGAAGTAAAAGATGGTATGTACTGCACTTACCTGGTTTTACTGCCCGTTCCGTATTGAAACTTTTCGAAAACGGAAATTCTGAACGTTCCTTTCATCAAATATGAACTGAGTACGTGGTAACGAAACTTCGTAAAACATAAACACAATGCATTCTATAAAAATAACCGAAATAGGTTTCATTTTGACTCGCAAATTATAAATATGTGCGAAGGTGACCACGGTATCTACTAGAGTTACCATGTTTTACACCCACTAGGTTAAATCACTCAGGATTTTTTCTATTATCATGGTGTAACTCAGCTCTTCAGAAGAAATGTCTACCTGAAACGTAAGCATAACACTTTTACCTTACGTCCTATAGTGTAGCGACTTAAGCGCTTGACTACCAAGCCAAAGGTCACGAGATTGAATCCTGGTCGGATCACGAAGCGTTTTCAGTTAATCTTCGGACCGATCGTTTTCAATAAGATACGAATTACGCCAGATACAGCCGCGGTTCCGCTTCCACGATGAACTGTAGATCCCTTTACATGCAGGGTGGGGATACGAGAACCTCCCAAGTGGCTTCAAGTTGATAGACTAGCAACAGAATCGGGAGGCACACGAGATTTTTATTATTAACCCTTGCACTTTTTTTTTTTTTATAAAGAAGGGTAATGAGCTTTTCGATACAAGTATTCCTTGTTTTGTTTCAAAAATCGACCGCGCTCAATATCAACCAGGATTGTGAATCGGAACCATGTACCAGTAGGTCTACAAGCAACAGCCATGATGAAAACAATGTGAATGTAAGGTCACCTACTGCTTCTGGAAAATGTAATCCGCCTAGTAGAGTCCGTTATGCAGGATCGTCGGTACCTCTTGAACAAAAGGATACTGTAGATGATCAGGAAAAATCAAACAAGAAAGGTAGAAAAAGGAAACATGGGGTAAACCAACAGGAAAAAAGTTTAAAAAATTAAGAAATTTAGGTAAAAGCTGTTTGTCTTATCGAGGAGAAGGAAATCCACAAGCACCTCGAGAAGCAGGCCCAGATTGCCTTTGTAAGAAAAAATGTTTTTCAAAGATTAATGCTGGCAAACGACACTCAGTGTTTGAAGAGTTCAGTAGAATGGGAAACTACAACATCCAAAACGCTTATCTATTTGGTCTAATAGATGTTAAAAATCTGCCAGAAGTACGAAAAAGAGTGGAAGTCTCTCTCGAAGATAATTTACCATTACTTACAACACCTTGGTTGAAGGGCAAAAAGTAGACGTATGTAAAACTGCTTTCCTCAACATCTATGGACTGCAAAAAAGTAGGGGGAGAGTCGAAATTTTGGTTAAAAAAAAACAATCTCGCTCATACTCCACCACAAGAAAAAGTATTCAGAAGATGATATAAAAATGTTCATACTTTTATATCAAAACTTCCCAAGTCACTACACCAGGCGCAAATAACCTTATAAGATGTTTATGTCTATGGATAACACAGTTAAACGTTGTTTTGAAGAATATACTCAGTTCTGTTCAGAAAGTGGTAGCAGTCCTGTATCTCCAGACAACTTCAGAAGAATTTTTACGGAAGAATTTAATATAGGATTCATGTCTCCTAAAGACTGCGACTCAATGAGAACTGAACTGCAACAAGCCGAAAAGGATAAAAATGACGCTGAAGTCCAAGAAATTGGACACAAAATCGAGAGACACCACCTACATGCTGCTGCCGGCCAAAAATGTTTGCAAGTTGCCCCAGAGGACAAAGAAGCCCTCGTTCCAACATTTGATCTGCAACAGGCGTTGCCCATTCCAAAATTATTCACTGGACCTGCATTTTACAAAAGAAAATTGTTTTGCTACAACCTCAGCATTCATGATTTCTCCAATAACGTAGGGTACTTTTATTACTGGGATGAGGCTACTGCTAGGAGAGGAAGTGATGAAATTGCAAGTTGCATATTGAAACACTTCACCGTGAACGACATACAGTGCAAGAAACTGATAGTAATATCAGATAACTGCTGTGGTCAAAATAAAAACTGGACAATAGTCGCTCTCTGGCTTAAATTATTGGCAAGTGGCCGTGTAAAACGTGCTGAACATGTTTTTCCAGTAGCTGGACATACTATGTTGCCATCAGATAGAGATTTCGGCCGAGTAGAGCAGTATGTGAGGGATCACATTCAGTATGTGTACTGCCCAGAGGAATGGGGACAGATCTTGAAAAACGCCCAATGCTCACCTTCCTTTAATGTGTGCAGAATGCAGCAGGGAGATTTCTTTCAAGTTTCTTCACTGAAGGCATTGTTTAGAGCACCCAAAAATGTAATTGCTGCGTCTGTCAAACTTCTGTTGGTCTGCGAAGAACCAGGTTCTCTGACTGTTTATAAATCATATCTCGGATCTGGTGAAGAAATATCATTGAAGCTGAAAGGTCGTCCTCTTACAGAAGATTTTCTGGGGAAATTTAATGCACCTGTTCCACTGCTATATAATACACCAATACCAGTCAATAAGGAAAAATTGCGCGATGTCGTCTGCCCATTCAAGTATATTCCAAAGGCATATCACGGATATTACACGAGTTTAGTTCCTGAGCATTAAATGTAAAATTATTGTACCTAAAAACTACTAGTAAAATAATGGTAATGCAACTTTTGGCTACTTTATTTTATTTCCTATGTGATTATCATGTTACACCTCTGCACTGTAAACATCCTGGTAAGGTTCCATCTATGTGGTAACTGCCACGTACCAGAAGCAACATTTAACGTCAGTTGTTGTGAAACATGGTATCTGGCAGATAACAAGTTAGCAATGTCTCATACGTAAATGAAAAATATGGTATCTACGGGCATCTTTCCTCTGATTTTAGTTCTTATATTCGCAAACAAAATGTTATGAGGAGCAGCTAAGACGAATTTTGCTTTTCAGTACACATAGAATATCTGTGCAACATAATTATGTGAGTTTTGATAGAGCAAACTATTTGATATTTTCCTCAAAACGTAACAGCCGATTTCCCGTAAGTTTTCATTCTGTTGGTTACCATGTTTTACGACAGAACGGCTCAAATGTAAAAATGTTTGCGATGACTGTGTAATTTTATTCACCAGCATTGTATGAATACCTGTAAAATTAATGCCTATGCACCATAAATCATTGATTTCCAAATGGGTGGCAAGTGTAGACTCTGAACCTGGTTTCTTAAAAGATGTTTTTAAGTACATTGATTTGAACCCAATTGTAAGGGACCAGTTCAGTGATTCATGTCTAATTGTAGACAGTATGGCAATTAGGAAGCAAGTAATTTGGGACCAAGGAACTAAGCAATACACAGGTTTTTTAGACTTTGGTGGGGAAGTGCCTCAGTCAAAAGAAGTAATAGAGGCATCTGAGGCTCTGGTTTTCATGCTTTTCTCTATTAAATGCAAATTTAAATGCCCCGATTGCATATTTCTTTATCAACGGTGTACAGGCAAATAATCAGGCCACACTGATAAAATCTGCTTTAGAGAGGTTGCACAGTTCTGGCATTAGGATTTGGTGTGTTACATGTGATGACTGCAAGGTAAATATAAGCACTTTCGTTCACTTGGCTGTACTTTAAATTTTTCCTAGGGTGATTTTAAAAGCCACTTTCCTCATCCTGTGGAAAAATACAATGTTTATTTATCTTGGACATGTGTCATATGATTAAGTTAGCCAGAAATGCTCTAGCAGAAGTATCTGCTATTGAGTCTCTAACTGGCATTATGAGATGGCATTTCATTGAGCAATTGAACAAGGTACAACAAGAAGAAGGTATGACATTTGCCAACAAACTATCAGGACAACATAT
Source organism: Schistocerca cancellata (assembly GCF_023864275.1). Lineage (NCBI taxonomy): Eukaryota > Metazoa > Arthropoda > Insecta > Orthoptera > Acrididae > Schistocerca > Schistocerca cancellata. The sequence continues at coordinate 265,544,558 of NC_064628.1, read as the reverse complement.
AAGTTATGTAAATAGAAAAATTAATGTTTCATTAGCTGCAAAGACTTTGAGTTCTAGTGTGGCAGATAGTATAGAGTTTTTGAGGAGGGTTGGTGATCCAAATCATAAAGGAACTGAAGCAACAGTAGAATTTTTGTATTATATTGATAGGATTTTTGATATTCTGAACTCCAGAAATCCATTAGGTAATGGGTATAAGAGCCCACTGTGACTTGACAACAGATGTTATTGGCTTAGTATTTTCAGAGACACTGAAAATTGTATCAAAAGCTTAAAAATCAATGGTGTTCCGTTGCTGCTCCATGCAAGAAATACTTTTGCTTTTGGGATAATTTTCAATCTGTCAGGCACATAGCTCTGGCAAGTATGCTTCGTGTTGAATCTCCTCTTAAGTATTTGCTAACGCACAAACTGTCACAAGACCACACAGAGCTTTTTTCCTGCATTTGGTAAAGAGGTGGTTGGAACAACAATCCAAATGCATACCAGTTCAAAATGTGCCACGAGGAAGTTGCTCTTGGGTAACAGTGTCACTGCAATGAATGGGAATTGCTCAAATTTTAATGTGTGTTGTTTGCCACCTGTTTATGATTTTCATGCAAGAAAGCATGTAGTAGAAAGTGATGAAAGTGCTGCAAAAAATGAAGTAGAGAAGTGGTGTGCACTTCTTGATGTTAAGATTAAGTTCTCACTTTACGAGCAAAACTTACTCTATTATATGTCAGGGTATGTGTCATTGCGCCTTTCATGGCAGATCACATGCAAAGACTGTCTTCACATACGGAAGCCACCAGTAGTTAAATCTGCGTTAGAATGTGATGCTCTCTATGCTTTTTCCAATATGGCCAATAAAAATGCATTTGTAAATGTTGTTAACCGGGGAAAACTGGTTAAAACAAGTGACTGCGTGTACTCTGTTGTAGAATACTTGGAGAAACTGTTTCAGATGTTTGTGATTGCTGGGGATATGCGATAGAAATATATACAGGCCAAGATTTTGCATTGTGTTAAAAATAAATTTGTAGATTACCCATTTCCTGCTCTTGGTCATGATTACCATAATGAAATTGGGATTCAGGACTTACATCAGACTCAACTTCTTTGTAAGATTGCATCCCTGTACTCTTGCATATGCTTAAAAACATATGGAAAAAAGTCTGCTGAAAAAATTTTAAACAACAAATCAAGTATAAGGCAGAAGTTAAATAAACTCATATTGTTTAATCATGTATAGTGCTCAAATTGGAAAAGATTGTGTAATGGGACATTCCATGCTGATGGGTGTGACATTTTGACAGATTTTTTAAAACTATTTTGTCCATAGATTTGTTGTTGTCTAATGATGAACTTCAAAGAATGAATCACATTGAAGTAAAATTAACTCTTTACTTCCTGTGTAGATATTATAACAAAATTATAATTGTTTATTATATAAGCTTATTTTAAGATGTTTGGTGTTACAAAATATGCACTTTCATTAAAAACAGGTGATTTGTGTGAAATTAATGAAAAAAAAAGTTCTGCGACTTACTTGACAGATGGCTTTCAGTGTAAGAAAATATTTCCCTCAATAACTATGTTAACTTGAATTTTTTCACTTTATGAAGAAGTTTAATCACAGGATGGATGTGATCTAATGGAGTATGCAGTGGCCCTATGTTTCAAGCAGTAATGTTTGTGGATACTGTGCAACATAAGAGCAATTAAATTGTTACTCTGTTAATTCTTGTTTTAATACTTCCTAGAATGAACACAATGTTCCAATTTATCGTAAGCATTCTTAATACTTTAGAACCATTTTAGAATAAGGGGGCCTGAATCAGGCAAAACATAATTTTCTGAATTTTATCATTATTTTGCTAGGAGGTCTTTCTATTATATTTTCCTGTGTTGAGAAACGGGGGGAGAGAGAATGCAAATAATCATATACAATTACCTTTCTATCACTACAAAGTACAGAATACAGTGATTACAGTTACACTTGGAAATCCAGGAAATTTCAGTATTCATGTTATATGCCTAATTTTCATCATCATTTACCTTAATTATATGATTACACTTTTTGCTAATTTGAACTGTGTACTACATGTTAAAAAGATTTTGTTTGGGCATAGTAAGAAAAGCATTTCATTTTGTTAGTTCATATGCCCCATACGGAACTGAAATTATCAAGTTAGGATGACAAAGGAAGGAATTAACATTAAGGAATCTTACTTCACATAAATTATGTAACAATGGTTACACTTTTTGCTAGTTAACTTTAACATAAACCATTTAGTTTTCCATTAAGAGTGAAAGCAGTTGCACAAGTCACATAAAGAACAAAGTTTCCCATAGGGAACTAAAGTATTTTACGTTTGAGTTATTGCAGATCCAATGTATTGTGCTCGTCATATTTCTATTTAAAAAAGTTTGTAGCTCAAATTCATATACATTTTGGAATCTGTAGATACATGTGTGCAGCAAGGTACTTTTCATGTGCCATGTGGAACCTTTAATTTTCTGGTTTCAATACAATTTATTTCAAGAATTACCTTTAATACCAACAATGTCTGAATGCATTATTTACCATTTAGAAGAAGAAATATTAGTGTACAGAATAACAAACCTCATGAAAAATGCGAGAGATTGTTCTGTACAGAACTTGGAATGGCTCTTTATCAATAGCAGGTAAAAAGAAGGCTTCTATTAAATGTTCAAAGAAACCAGTCAGTACCTCTTAATTCACCATAGAGGTGATACAGTAATAAAACAATTTACTTTTTTCAGAATTTATGATAAGTATTAAAAGTGTGAAGACCTATTCAATTAGTATTTGCTTTACCAATAACCTGTAGTACAATCATACATAAGCAGGTAATTATGGGAGTCAAGGGTTATGATAAAATTAAAGATACTGATTGGTATTACTTGCTCACAAAACATTGTAGTTGCTGTACAGTTTATTCTGTATGTGGTATGCCCAATGTTATTCCTGGAGGACATAATATTCTGTTATCCTATGGGAGTGCACTGGTACCACACCTATTGAAAGAAAGTTTTCTGTGGAGTAGTTGTATTCAGACTTCTGTACCAGAAAACAAATCTCCACTGTGACACCCTCATGTTCTTGGTATGCTATTAGCTATTATTACAGTAATACTCTTCACATGGAGGAGGGGGGGGGGAGAGAGGGAGAGCGAGAGCGAGCGAGAGAGAGAGAGAGAGAGAGAGAGAGAGAGAGAGAGAGAGAGAGGAGGGAGAGAGATGGGAGAAAATCATGTTCTTAGGAGGAGCAAGCTTTACAGCAGCATATGCTGTTAAAAGCATAGTGAGATTTTCTTTTTCATTATTTCCAACGTTGTACACAAGTTTCTTGCGCTTTATGTTATCACATTTTTCCCTTGAGAATGGAGAAGAGAAGGGGGAAAAAAAAACTTAAGCAAGTTTTCATAAGAACTGAAAACTCTACTTGCGGCATTTGTTATTTTCAAAATGTTACTCTCTTTCCAAATGCTGTTCTACCCCACTGGTATCTTCCAAGAGGCATTAATAGCGCACAACATCAGTACAAATGCCTCTTTAGCTACAGGTAAGCTATCCATGGCTATAGAGGACACCAATCAACATAGCCATAGTACTGACTACCATCAAACTCAATGTATTGTCTAATTGCAATCTCATCAACCAATAGGCTGCAGAGAATACTCTTACCTGATCCTGATGCTTTAGATCTAATTATGGCAAAAGCTTCGGAAGTGAATCCAGGAGCCCCACCCACCTTGATAATGTTCTAGGATGTGGTAGACATGTATTAGAAGTATTTCTGACATAGTTATACGCTCTTGGAGAGTAAAAGTGTAAGGTTAATGCAAATGATCGTAGTTCGGGTCTGTATGTTCTAGGCACACTCTGACAGTTTGCTTTTGCAGTTTGCCATTGCAACAACTCCTTCTGCTTTCCAGGAATACTTTCCAGGACAGTAAGGCCACTTTCATCAACAAAATTGTTTTTCCTAAGTTCATTAATAAAACTATTCAAAGATGTTACTTTCTTTTTTAGATGTCGTTTTGACTGCTGAAGAACTTTTATTTTTTTCTTACATTCTTCATTTTTTGATGATAAAAAACTCACATCCCTCTTGAGTTTCTTTACCACAACTGATGCTTCATCATGTCTACTACTCGAACACTTTGTGGTCTCAGCAGCAAGTAAAGACACTTCAGATTCAGTTGCACTCTTGGTGGCTAGACCTGCAGTGCTTTTTGTAGCCATCTGCCTTTCTGCTCGTGGTAGTCTCTTCCTCTCTTTCTATAAAAAATGAAAACAAAAAACTTAGCTAAAACATTGCAACTGAAATGTGTCGCATGTAAAAAAAAAAAATGCTCAACTTGCCTCACAGCACTCTAGAAACTCCAAAGTTAAATGTAAAATTTCACATTCTCATAGAAACTTATTAAAGGAACATAATAATTATCTTGTGCACAAACAGATTTGATGCAGTATCAGGAATAATGAAGGGACATGCATATATGGTAGAGAAGACACTGAACACTGGTGGTTAAAGTTCATTAATCAGCTAGGGACAGAGCATGTTTTTGAAATTTCTGCTACAGAAAGAAAGTTAAATATAATTGCGAAAGTGGAAATGATTGTGCAGTAGAAGTCAAGGAAGTGATTACAGTGTTAAAGTGCTAAGCTGACAGTCTGAAGTTATTTGGCAATCTTGTTTTTTTTGTTGTTGCTAGGAATGGCCTGCCAGTTTAAATGCAATTAAATATAAATTTTTGTTTAACACCTACAGCAGCAGGAATAAGATCTGTGCCAAAAAACAGTCAAACAACAATATATGACAGTAAATGTTGATTTAATTTGCCTGAAAACTTCTAATTAAAACAAACAACTACCATACAGTGCAGAAATCACACACAGACACACACACACACACACACACACATACACACACACACACACACACACACACACACACAGAGAGAGAGAGAGAGAGAGAGAGAGAGAGAGAGAGTTAGCTCAAGGACATTAGTAAATGAACTGGCAGCATTAATGTAAATGAACTTCCCCTTCAAATATCTGTAACGTGTAATACAATAACAAAGTGAAATTAGCATATCTATGAACAGATTCTACACTTTTATAACATACAGTTAATTCCGTTGCAATCTCCACATTTCAGTTACTACACGTGCGTAAGTATTGCATTTGAAATCTCCAGACAAGTAGTTCCGGGTACTGAGGTTTTATACCGTAATTTTATGGCAGCTGAATTCCATATTGATATGCTACTTTTCACGAACCTTTTGCAAGTGAGCAGGATAAGCGGGAAAAATTGAAGGCCCAGCATCTTCCCTAATGTGGACTGACGAAACTGATGATCGATCAATATCTTCCTCCCGGAAATGTTGTGAACATATTTTACTGTACTTGGTTGGTTTCCAATCTTTCCTTCTCAAAGCGTTCACCCAGAGATCTCTTCGCGTTCGATTGATAGGAAATCTAAAGTCACATCACAGAAATAAAACCATACAGTAGAACTTTACAGTGCATCAGAATTTCAAGTATATATATAAGAAAATAGCACTTAAATAAGTCCACTTACGAATGAAATGTGATTTGTTTAAACTTTAGACTACAATCAGAACGATTAGTACACCCGTGAGCGACGCAAGCCGCCATTTTTTTATCAAAACACTTCACGACCACACGGAATCAAACCACCAGATGCGAATGTTTTGGGGTAGGTAACATGGCGGACCTTCACTTGGGTTGGCTTCAAGTTTGTGACGTCATGACAACTCTTCTTATTTTTATCTCCATGCTTTAGACGCCTGTCTCCAGAGTAAATACGACGGTGCTGCCACAGTGGCGAGGAAGAAATTAATCCTCGTCCCTCCCCTTGTTCAACAGGGGTGGCAGGCAGTTAGTCGAGGCGCCATGCCACAGTTCCCGAAGCTGCTCCCTCCGAGTTTTGGTTTCAAATCCCCTCTTGGGCATAAATGTTAAAAAAAAGGGGGGGGTGATAGATTTGCCGCCCCTCAGAAAGTGCCGCGCCATGCAGCCGCACGTTTCGCATGTGCCTTGCGCCGGCCCTGTAACATGGAAAGGAAACTGCAGATGTGGGCAATGAGCATTTCAGCAACTTCATACATTTTTCACCTTGAGATCTGTGTATATAGAATCTATACTAAATAGTTTGTCAATTGCTTTCTTAATGTCCCCACCTTTTTATGGACTCCAAATGATGAAAAGAATTCAAATCCAGGTCACTTATGGGTCCTCCTAATCATCCTAGCTGCATTTGTTTCTGTGTCGTAAATATTTCTTATTATCACTACTAGTTTCGATCACTACTCTTTCTCAAATGCATCTATAGGGACAAAAGTGGATACGTCGTTTTCGTTATTTAAAAATTCGTATGCAGTGATTATTTGTGTAAAATGTGCAATGCATATTTGTGCAGAAATATTCACGGCACGTTATTTTTGAAATAACGACGATGTGTCCACGTCTGTCATTACAGATGCACTTGAGAACGGGCAGAGCCTAAAACTACCAGTTTAAATAAAATTTTAGGGAACACAACCTGTTGGAACAACATAGTATTTCAAATTTATCTGTGTTGTTAATTGATATTCAGAAAGCAGAACACTATGCCTGCACCCAACGAGATACTGCATCAAGATCGCCAGAAGGCTTGAACTACGTTCGAAATCTAATGTCTCGAGTGAAACACGCACTTGAGTACCTGAAATTTTAAGTAACTCTTTACGTAACTGTGTAAATAAAAACAGTAGTAAAACTTTAATTTATTCACTGCCATTACCCATTTGAACAGCACCACAAGCACAATCTTAACAATAAACAGCTGTTACGCTATAACCAGCAGTTTTGCCAAGGCTAAACTATGGCCATGGCCACAAATTCGCAGGTATCTATAGCAGGTGCAGAGACCATACTGCATATTCGATTGTTGAGTAATATACTGCGGAAGTTGCAGAGTTCTGCCTGCATCACCAGCCTCCCGTCGTCGTCTTTGTTTATTGTGCTACTCCCATCGCCCTGGACACAAGACAACGAGGTACATGTGTGTATTCTGGGTGGCGCATCATCCAACATTCCATTCTTCCAGATTCACTGATCACATGCATTGGCACAAAATAGAGGTACAAATGTTCTTGTGAGCGAAGGAATAATATTAATAACAGAAACAACAGTAAACCAATAATTAATGGAATTTATTGTATTATGGAAGAAGATTGGCAATTAAAAATAAAAAACAGATAAAAATTGGCTGATCGTTATTTTGAACAATACAAATGCTTTCTGCACATTTCGTTACTGAACTCTGTTCTGGCTATTTGCAGCGCCGCCATTACGTGTTGCATTCATTTCTTTCATAGCATGTTTGGCTGGGTGAGGCGCGCGAGTTTGAAGTGTATTTGGTGATTGAGGACCAGGGCAGAGAGACAGAGAGAGAGAGACAGACAGAGAGAGAGAGAGAGAGGGGGAAGGGGGAGGGACAAAGAATGGGAGTTTTTTTCTCATGAGTAGTTTTTTGATCTGTGTTTCTGTGAGTATAGTTTCTACGTTTCCAAGTGTTTTCTGTAACATACTTTGTTATTGGTTTGTTGGATCACTTCTTAATTGGTTATGTTGTTGCTCTGGATGACTTCTAATGTTCTGTCACTGTGTTCCTGTTTGTTTACGAGTACAATCGAATTACCGTTGTCGGATTTTGTGATGATGGCATTTTCTTGTGTTAATTTGTTCTGTAGTTTTCTGTAGGTTTTTTCTTCAGCAGCCCAAGGAAAGTACTAAATGAATGCACATAACTATGCAATAAAATTCTCTTTGCCTCAATTGAAGAACTATACAAATAACACCCACACCAAAACCACTCATGAGAAAAAAAAGCACCCATTCTCTCTCTCTCTGTCAATGTCCCAGTCCTGAACACACACACACACACACACACACACACACACACACACACACACACACGCATGCACACACACACAAACCAAACACCACAAAGGCCAAAAACACTTCAAACTCTCGTGCATCACCCAGCTAAACACGCAACGAAACAAATGAATACTACACAGTCACAAAAATACAAGATGTTTATGGCCTGTCAAACTCTGTAATGAAAATAACTGTACATCTCATATCATATCCTCTTTGCATACTCATAAACTGGATGCTCTCTAGTGGACACTTTCCAGATTGTCTCAAAAAGACAGTTGTCATACCATTTTACAGAAAGGGTGACAAGTCCTGTATCAATAATTATAGACCAATTTCACTGATGCCTATACTCTCAAAAATAATAGAATATTGCATACTGCAGCAAATATGCATACACCTATTAGACAATAATATATTAAATGATTCTCAGTATGGATTTAGGTCAAACTTATCAACAGTCAAAGCAGTTGAAAACCTTATCTCTTTTGTACTAAGCTCATTCAAGTCAGAATTATCGGCTGAAGCCATTTTAATTGACTTGAGTAAGGCTTTTGACTCAGTTAACCACAAATTATTATTAGATAAACTGTGCTGCCATGGAATTAAACACTTGGAACGCTCACTAATTGAATCATACCTCAGCAATAGAAAACAAAGTGTAAAACATAATGGCCAAAAGTCACAGACTCTAAGTATAAAACGAGGTGTTCCTCAGGGCTCAGTACTTGGCCCTTTACTATTTATATTACTTGTGAATGAGTTTCCGAGTAACATACCCTGTAAATCTGTCCTCTATGCTGATGACATGACATTAGCTAATTCTGGGAAGGATATAAACAAATTGAAGAAGGAAAGTGAAGAATGTCTCAAAATATCTAAAATCTGGTTTAAAGCTAATGAGTTAAGTATGAACCATGAAAAGACTGTCAAGTTAATCTTCAGTCTATCAAACAGTAACACTGAGATATCATCTGTTAAACTACTAGGAATACACATTGACTTGAAATTAATGTGAGACACACATATAGATTAAGTATGTCGAAAGTTATCACTAGTTATCTGCTTACTAGCCAAACTGCACAAAAGTGTTACATAAGATTTATTACTTCATTCATACTACGTCATCTTTCACTGTCATCTACAATATGGCATTCTTTTATGGGGTAACTACCCAGCAGCCAAAAAATTTTCAGTTGGCACAAAAAAGCAATTAGACGTCTTTATGGAATCACTGACAACAAAACCTCATGTAGAGCTTATTTTAAAGACTTAAAAATTCTCACAGTCCCATCTCTTTATACATATTGTTATCTAGTAAACATAAAAGAAAACTTAAACCATTACACAATAAGGAAATATGTTCATCAACAAAATAGTCAACAAACAAATATGACTGATATACCCACAACCAGGCTTAAGAAAACCCAATCTAGCTATGAATACATAGGCATAAAATTATTCAACACTTTACCCATACAGGCTCAATTGGTTTCACTGGATATTTTCAAAACTAAAACCAAAGTTTGCATGAAGGAAAATACCTTTTATAGTATAGAAGACTTTCAGAATAGTTGTAGAGATGACCTAATTTATTGATAAATAAAGGCTTACTCTCATGTATAGATATGGGTGTAGGAGGCAGCTAATAGGGTACAACACAGCTATATTTTTTACCATGTAAAATTTTGTTTTATCAAACATAGTGTAAAAATAGTTATAATTCTTCTGACGACATTGATTACATGTTGATGCCGATAAATTAAGGCTTACTGTTATGAATAGATATGAGTGTAGAGGCAGTAATAAGCTAATAGGGTACAACACTGCTCTATTTCTACCATGTAACATTTTGTTAAGTAATACATAGTGTACAGACAGCTGTAATTCTTATGACGACATTGATTGCATGTTAATGCTGAAAGAGGGATAAAAATAAATAAATAAATTCTCTTGTATATATGTATGATCAGTTTAAATAAAACTTTCTTAAACTTTGCACTGACTTGATTATTTTTTATTATGGTAAATGTAAAGGTAGCTCAAGGTATCTTTAGCACCCCCTCCTTGACGTTCCACTACTGCTTTCACCCTCATATTTTCTATTGGGGTGAGGTCTGGCGATCTCAGCATGAAAGGAATTTTATCCTTCCCTGTCCCTGGAACCAATTCTGGATGGCCCTGCTGTTGTGAGTGGGGCTATCGTCCTGCAAAGAAACTGTCACCAACTAGAGTGGAAGTAAACATTACTGAATAATATCAGAACTTTTAATTTCGATACTGTGAAAAAAATTCGAACCCTGCAATAAATGTGGTGTCTAAGCTATAGGTTTAATAGTTATATTAGGAGAAGGTGTTTCACATTTCATGAAACTTGGATGAGAGCATGGAAAAAAGTCACACTTACACTGGGAGGGCGCGGTGATGGGGATCAGAATACAGAATGAATTGTGATGTAGCCTAAGGTGCCAGGTACCTCACGCCAGTAGGTCTTCTTCAGGATATATCGTATGCAATTAAAATGGCATCTGCATTCTTAATGATAAGATAGTCTAGTATGTCTGGTGTTAGGCTAACCTGTTTGGAATCTTGGATTCTATACAAGTTGTGAAAGAGGTTACTTTATTTTTGTTGAAGTCGAAATGTGTTAGTGTATGTTACTGCAAATAGTGTGTGAGTTAACGAGCATTTTGCTCTCATTTAAGTATATGGCCGAAAGAGTCAGCCACAACGAATTGTGAAACAAACCCTGTCGTCCAGGACCAGAGGCCACAAAGGGTGCAGATTCACCACGAGATGGGGAAACGCACAGGTGTCTATTGTCTATTGAGGCCTAAGTGCTATACAGTGTGAGTGAGACAGACAAGAACCTACCTCGCAGGGAAAGCCAGTAGAATGTTTTTGTGGCCAAGGAGGTGTTAAATATGGCGCACCTAAGATCAGCCATAAAGGGAAACATATATGAAATCTATTTAATTCTGTAATAATTCAGGAAATCAAGCAACAGTAATTTTAAGCTGCCATCCTCCATAAATGTTCATGGTGAACCCAATAAAACTTGAATATTGATCACATCTATAATAGTTAACGATTTACTGCTAAAGTGAAATTAACAAGTTTTGTAACAAAGACCTGAATGCTAAAATCTGAACGCATATAGAAGAGCATAATTAAAATGACAAATGTTGTAAATATCAACTCTGTAACTTTATTTGTTTAAAAGATATAGTAAATTTAAATTACAAGTATTTACAGGTAAGCATCAGATCATTATTTCCTCCACACAAAGCACATTGAACGATGACAGCATGACACCTTATTGAATCATTAGGTAATAGAATATTTGTTGTAAAGTAAGTGCATAATAGTTACTATTGTTCTTTAATTATCTATCATAAAGCACATTGGTGCAAGGCTACTGGCAGTGGCATTCAAAGCTAAGAAGGAAATTGTATTGGTTTTATGCAAAAGAATTTAACGTGTATTATGTAATAGATATTATCGTTACCTTATTTCGATCGTGAAACTGGTCAAGCTTTGACTATTTGAATTTGTCAAAATGTAGAATAGTGTAGAATAAGCTTTAGCCAATCTGATGGACAGCTTCGTCGGCTTCAGGAAAGGGAACTGCCCTAGTCCGTTGAGCGAAGATGCTCGGCACGCTGGAAACGCGGCTGGGGACAGGCAGAGACAGAGTACTGGAGCAGACGCGAAAGCAGTCTGGTTTAGACACCAAAGGGAATAGGTCGTATTGAGACGTGAAAGTGGACAGTCGGTCTTTAGGCAGCTAGGAGATGAAACGACTTAGAACATTTCCCGTTTTGTGGTATCGCGGGACTTAATCTCTGAGCAGTGAGCAGCCACGCAGCTGAAGTGAACTGTAACTTTTCATGTAAATATCGAGGTGGAGTATTATGTTTCGCGATAAGATTGTGAATGATTGAACTGTGCCAAATGGATATGCGTTCGAATGTAACAGTAACTCTAAATACGACCACTTTCGCTATTAGTTTGCTTTCTGATTAAACATTATTGTAACTAAATTGCAACTGTGTGGTCTAGATCATTTATGGGTCATTAATTTAGTTCCCGATAATATCATTACTGTTGTCATTTGTTATATTAACATTGTCTGGTTCATACAATTTCGCAAACTTGCCATCAGACAGACAATTTAACCAAAGGATCACAAGTATCTTATTTAGGGCGTGTAATGCGACACATGTGGTTCAACCCCTAGACGAGTTTGAGCCAAGACATTTCGACCAACAGGAGCGGCATGTGAGCCCGAACATCTTTGGGATGTTAGCTCGCAATTAGGAGCTCGTCTGGGCTAGGATCTTGGAAAATGTTAGTTAGGGGATAAGAATCTTTCAAAGTGATGGAAGAGGACTGGATTTTGGAAAGTGTTAGTTGCGGAATATGAACTCTGGAAAGTTTAGAAATGGATTTGAATTCTGCAAAGTGTTTCCAAAAGTATCATCTACACTTCAATAGACAGGGCCTCTTGCAAAAGTTAAATGTGAGACCTGTGAGAGTGAATACTAGGTTTCTTTAATAGTTGTGAAATTACAATTGTAATTCACCAGTTAACGACATTCTGTGAACTAGCTCCCAAGTCTGTGGCAGTTTAGGCAGTTTGCATGGTGGCTCTGAGCTACGAATTTTGCAACAGTTGTGTGCACTGAGTTTTAGCAGTGGTTAGGAGTGATACAAAAGTAACGCAGAAAAAGAAGCGACATCGAAAGCACGTTGTTCCAGCCAGCAGCGGCATTTTCAACGGCGATTCATCGCGCAGTGGCGGTTGCAGTACCATAGCAGAGGCTACGAGATCTTCAGCGTTGGCTTCAACTGCGACATCGACAGCAGTACCATGGCAGAAGGATCCAGCACGGCAGAGCCAAGTACCTGCACTGATAGCGAGATTATGTATGATTCTGTAGTTCAATCGCCAATAATAGACGTCGCTAATATTAAGCAGTCGCCCAGTTTGTGTGGGTCCGAAAATACTAGAGAGCTGCTTAGCCTGAAGTTGGAGCGAGAGGGCGTGATCGGTGGTGAATTTAAAAGGGCAAATAGTCCGAAATCAGGCAAGGGAGATGAATATGGGGGAGGCTTGATGTCGCAATTAATGCAAATGATAAGAGAATTGGGATCCAAAATTGATTCTGTTAAAACCGATAGGGGTGATGTAAATTTAAAAACTGATTCGGTTCAATTCGAAATAGCTTCGGTTGTGAAAGACGAAGTATGTAAATTTGCTAGTGGAATCAAGGAATTGATAGATGGAAAATTAAAAACCATTCAGGATGAAATGGGCAAAATTTCTGATGAAGTTGGAATACTTGACTCTAAGATAGATCAAGCCGAGAAAAATTTCAGTGATAAGGTGGAGAAGTTGCAGGCAGATCTGGGAGGCAACATAAGAAATTGTGTGAGTGGGCAAGATGCTCTAATGGCTGCGACAACAGAGGCTATTAACAACATATCCATTCGAATAGGTTAAGGGCAGAAAGTAGTAGATAAAATAAAGGAACAAGTAGAATCTGGCATTAAAATCAAAAATAGTGAAGTTAAAAAGAAAATCAATGAAATGAAAAGCGAACTGTATTCTTTAGCTGGACATCAAACCTCTACAGCGATCAGTGCTTGGTGGATGAACTCGAGATCGGTCAAATGTTTTGCAGACGACAGGAAATATCACTCAGTAAATTTTCTAGCAGCAACAGGGAAGGTTTTATAAGGGGAATGTCCGACGAGGCGATGATAAAATTCGTGAAAAGACATTTGGAAGGTGAGCCACAATGGTGGTCAAATATACACAGTGATACGTTCACTACCTATGAAATATTTGAAAGAAGTTTCCTGAACAAGTCCTGGAGTGAAGCGAAGCAAACACAACTCCAAAATGAGTTTCTGAACAGGCCAACGCTTAAATAATGGAACGCATGCATGTTAAAATTTTGTAAAAGTGAACTTGCGAGATTAATTCATGTGAAACGGACATTTGGAGTGCTTACTGGCATTACGACATTGAAAAGGCAGTTACTGGAAATTTTTCAGTGGGATCTAGCGCACAGTCCTAGCAACTCAATAGGCGGATTTTTGGACTTTGCAGAAAAATTAGAACGGGCTTTGAAATTTAAACCGCCAAGTAAGCAGACAAATAGTTTTAAGAGTGGAAATCATAACTACAGTCCAATTAATTACTATGAAAGACATCTGGGAAGTTATCAACGGAAAGCAAAAAGCAATTTTGGTAATGGAAACGGTAACAGGAACACATCTAATGATAAATTTCAACGGGGTAATGGGAACAGATACTTTCGTGACAGCATCCGACACCAAGGATGTAGATTTATGGGAGATCGGGAAACGAAGTTTCGCCACATCTCAGATCCAGAGACGACAAAATAAACCGGCATTATATAGGACGCGAGTAAACGGAAATGTGATAGGTGTTAATAAATCGGCAGAAATGCGTCAGAATTTTGAAATGAAATTAGTAAGAGATGAGAATCACACAGGTAAATTTTCAAATCAGATCGTACATAAAAGGCGTTATCCTAAGATAATGAAAGATAACGGTAAAGGCGATGACTATGATTTTGGGTTAAATGATTTGTTTTATGAATGTAAGACGAAAGAGCATATGAATGTTAATACAATGAAAGATTCTATGTACTAAAAGGAGGCTGAGGTGGAGCTGAATTTGGTGGAGTTAGATGGTATAGAAAATTCTAAAGAGGTACTAACCAGCGGTAACGCTTATGGTGATGAGGGTGATGATGTTTCAGGTGATATTTTGATGGCGAAAGTTGTTCAGGACGTTAATAAAGGTGATGTAACATTAGTCAGCTGTTGATGAATTTGTGTGTGTATCGGCGGATATTGGTGAATTATTTTTGAAGGAAGGTAGTAATGATGTTTTATGTGCAGAAGTTACGAAAGTTGAAGCTGCTGGTATTGATATTTCAGAGGAAGGAATCTGGGCACATCTTTCTACTAATGGAGGTGAACGCAAAAGTCTGGATGGATCTGTGGATCTTGAATGTTTGTCTGAGAATGAATGTGGATCTGAATTTCATGTGTGATCTGAAATTAATGTGGCGCAGGAGCATGTAGGAGAGGAAAAGGTATTATGCTCAGGTTTAAATCAAAACATAGTGGAATTTAATGGTAATGTTAATTCTGAAATTGATCAATGCTGTAGCTACAATTTACACGATGTAATGGCAGAGGATGGTGAACGTATGAACAGTTCTTATATTGGTGATTTATCGGCAGAGGTAAATGAAGTTTTATGTAGCGAGTTGTATGATGTACCAGTACTGTTGGAAGTGCTGTTTGTGAAGGTGTTTGTTATGATGTGGAAGTAAAGAGTAATGCTTTATTTCATGATAATGATGTTGTAGCTACTAATGCTGATAATTTTAATGGAGAATACAGTGAATTTGATTCTAATATAAAAAGTGATATTTGGACATTATGGTATGTTAAAGAGTAAGGTGATTTTGCTGTTACTGATTGACGATGGTTTGGTAGAACATTATGATCATTATTGCCTCGTTTGTGGACTTAAGAGAATTTTAAGATAGCGAGAGGCCTAGAAGGGAAAAAAATGAAATTGGGGTGAAAGAAGCAGTTAATGAATTATTTTGGGACGGGTATGTAATTGAGGGGTGAATCAAACAGGATATGTGTACTCTAGAGACGGAAGAGGAGGGGAAAGTAGGTTAAGAAATAAGTGTATCTGTGTTTAGATTATAAGATTATTTGGAGGGGTATTTGTAATGTTTTATTTCAGGATTTACTGTAGCTTGTTTGTTGTTTCGTCACATAAGGATATTTCTTTTTGGACCCATGGTCTGTACAATTATAGATATAGTTTGGATGCACATTTAGGTGTGAGGAGGTTGGAGAACTCAATTATTTGGTGACCGGTACCAAGTCAAAAAAATCAGTGCACAGTATGCATATGAATTAGGTTTTTGAAGGTATGTAAGGGATTTATTTATGTGTGTGTGTACGTGTTAGGCTTAAGCTTTTGGATGGTTTTATGTTAGTTGTAATTTCCAAATTATAAGTTTTGGTCATACCACTTTGGGTGCATGGATGTTGAAGAAATTTGGAAAATGAAAATTAATAATGCTTACCTAGGAAGACAGATATATGTTTATCTACTTATCTAAGAATATTTTGCGAGAATAATTTATTGTTGTATGGAGCAACGATTTATGTACACAGCTTCACAGGGCAGAATTAAACGAATGGGAGATTTGTTCATATTTGTTGTTAGTTTTGAGTATAAGCGAGTTATTGAAATTAAAGTAAAATATATATTTGCCGATGAAGTCGCTTAGAAATCTGTCACGAGATGCATGTCTCTAGTGGGCTTGAATAACGTGTCAGTATCATTGAAGAATTTACGAGCATCTTGCAAACGCTGTAAATCAATTGTTTGCTATGTAATTTAGATTTTGATAAATGTATAGTTTTATTTGGCATTTAATTAAAGTATCGCAATTCATAACTTATCTTAGGTATAAGTTTCTTTAAATTTGAAGCATGCTGCATCATCACCATGCCAAATAATTACCCTACTGATCTGGCACTTAGGATATTTATGTTATTGTATTACGAATTTGTGTCTTATCAATTTGGGTGCTACTTCATAACATACATGGCACGACAACATGTCATGAAGTGGATTTGTGTGAGTTAACAAGCATTTTGATCTCATTGAAGTATATGGCCAAAAGAGTCAGCCATCACGAATTGTGAAACGAACCCTGTCATCCAGAACCGGAGGCTACAAAGGATGCAGATTCACAGTGAGATGGGGAAACTCACAGGCGTCTATTGTCTATTGAGACCTAAGCGCTGTAGAGTGCAAGTCAGACAGACGAGAACCTACGTTGTAGGGAAAGCCAGTAGAAGGCTTTTTTGGCCAAGGAGACATAGCAGTGTTAAATATGGCGCACCTAAGATCGACCATAAAGGGAAGAATTTATGAAAATTATTTAATTCTGTAGTAATGCCATATTTCTTATTGTGACTCTGATACATGTTTTCTCGAATTCATTTTCCATGTACATCTTGTATTCAGTATGTTAATCACTCCCAATATTGTTAAGAATGTAACTTGTATATTTATCCATTAACCAAATCACTGCATTATTTTTTGCCTGAGGGTAGTAACTTTCTTCTGGTCTGAAGAAAATGTTAATTGGTACATTATCTGCTGAAGTTCTTGTTCTTTGAGCAATTTTCTCCCTGGTTCACCTCCAATTGATAGTTCGATCTCCACATGTATACCACTGATACACACTATTAATGAGGTTGCATTTGCTGCAGAGGTTAGTGTCACTTAAACTGATGGCAAAGAGATGCTCATTAGTGCTGATAATGTTATTGTCTACCTTGTACCATGCTGTTCTTACGTCAGACGAAAGAACATAACTATTCATGTTATTCCATACCACATTCTATGCTTTCTTTCTTTCTTTCTGTGGGCCTTTGTCCCACTGCAACACGGGGTCGGCCGTGTTATTACGGATTTGGCAGTGCTAGTTGCAGAGGGTGGCCGGATGCCCTTCCTGCCGCCACACCGACCCCCTGGGACATTAGGAGTGTACCCCAGATGTCTGCGTCTAGAGTAAGCCATGAAATAGTGTAAACTTTTCAAATGTCTGTGTGTTGTGTAACTGAGGCGGAATGTGGGGACCAGCCTGGTATTCACCTAGCAGGATGTGGAAAACCGCCTAAAAACCACATGCACACTGGACAGCATGCCGGTCCTCATCGTTAATCTGCTGGGCGGATTCGATCCGGGACCAGTGGGCCTACCCAAATCCAGGAAGCAACGCATTAGCGCTCTCGGCTACCTTGGCGGGCCAGACCACATTCCATGCTATTGCAGTATATTTAGTTTCTATGTTATTTTTCCTTTCGTGTGTCTGTCTTTTAGTTATTATCGCCTTTGCTGTAACGTTTTTGGATTTTAAAAGCTTTTCACTGAGATAGCTTAGTTCAAGATAAAACTTCCTAATACGTTATAGTTTAAAACTCATTTTATCGTGATTTTATCGGTGGGTCTACACTTTCTGGCCTGGCAATGTCGTATAATTTTGCTGTAATGCCTCCAGGATCGTTACACATTATGCTACATGTTCGTTTGACATACACTGTCATCGCTTTAGACTTGATGTCAGTTAGTCCCATACCTCCATTGTTGTCTTCACTGGCACTCGAAACAATTCCCCTTTCCACAAAAACTTTGCTAAAGTCTTTGCCACTAATCATAGGATGGGGAGAATCTGTGCTATGTAGTAGGCCTTGGATAAAATATACATGTTGCTGTCATATTCTTGTATCTGCTATACTACCGATTTATTTTTCATGTGTAGCTTGCAGGTGAGGTTAGGGCCGGGTATGTGACCCAATCCATGAGGACTCCACGTGTTCCTAACTTATGCCCATTCTGTTGAAGAAATTCGGAGCATGTTACCATATTTCTTATTGTGATTCTGATACATAAGTGTTTTCTCGAGCTCATTTTCCATATACATCTTGTATTCAATATGTTCATCGCTCCCAATATTGTTAAAAATGTAACTTGTATATTTACCCATTAACCAAATCACTGCATTATTTTTTGCCTGAGGATAGTAGCTTTCATCTGGTCTGAAGAATATGATAGTCAGTACATTGTTTGCTGAAGTTCGTGTTATTTGAGCAATTTTATTCCTGGTCCACCTCCAGTTGATAGTCTGACCTCCACATGTGTACTGGAGAGACACATTGTGAATGAGACTGCATTTGCTGCAGAGGTTAGTGTCACTTAAACCGATAGCAAAGAAACGTTCATTAGTGCTGATGTTGTTACTGACTACCTTGTATCACGCTGTTGTCTCGTCTGACGAAAGAACATCACTACTGATGCTGCAGTTCGCCGCCTTACCAACTTCGCTACTACAACACGCACGCTATTGGCGCTTTATTTTATGTGACTCCACTTGAGAGAGACGCAGGCTGATTTCGTTGCCGAATGATGCAGGAGTAAGCCGTAAGTGCATGAAATTTTGGAAGGTTTCCTCTATCAGAATTCACAACTTTCCTTTGCATTGTTACTTAAAAGTTTTAAACTCGTTTCGATGATTAATAAGTAAACCATTTGCGGAAAAGAGTATGCGAAGTCACTAGTAATTTCAGCTAACACTCATGTAATATACGTAAACAGAGCCGATGTCTTGATATTTAATGATTTTTAAACTCTTAATGGCATAAAAATAACAGGTATTTTGAGAGAATATTGACAGAAAACCTTTTCTGATGTAATCATTCACAGTAACATCCTAACATATTCATATTTCTAACAACGGAAAATAGTCTATTATGAACTCACTTTTCAACTGGACGCCTCCTGTGGTGATTCCTTAGTAACACGATCACTAAATCTCAGGCTAAAACAGCTTAATATGTTTAAAATAACAAAATGTAGGCGTAAATAAACCACAGCTGACACAACAACAGGGCCATACCGAAATCCAAAACCTCTTGGTACAGTTGTCGAATAATTGGTGGCAGGACCGTTAGGTAGCAGGTATCAGAAGCTTACTGAATAGGAAATTCGGATAAAGAACCGAAGATGACGCCACTACCGAGACTAACCTACTGCACTGACGGTATGAACGAGATAGAATAGGACCCCTGCTCCCTGTCAGCCAGTTAGAGATCCTAACCCCCTTAAAAAAAAAAGAAAAGAAAAAAAAGAAACCTCACAATGAATACTGGGTGGGATTATTTGTAGCAGTAGAATAAGATCTTTTCAGAAAATTTGCACTCTCTATTGCCTTTTAGCTAATAACTTTCTCCTTCTGGGACATAAAATTAAATATAGGTAATACGAAACAAATAAAGACAAGGGACAAACAAGAAGTACACATTTCTTCAGTTCTTTGTTTCCAGTATCTTTTTGTCTCAAATCTTGCTACAGCTTTACGTGGGACACTGCCACTTTCCATTCTGCATAAGACTCTATTACCTCATCAAAATTTGTCGAACATTTTGCTACTTGAAAAATCAAAATGTCGTTGTTTCATACTGAAGAAGCTGTTAATACAAATAATATGCAAGACTGGTGTGGTTTCTCGATTTGATTGCGTCTACTTTGTCACTGTCCGCTAGAAACAGGTCTTTCTATAATATTGTAGCAATTGTAACACCCGTCAAATAAATGAGAATGTTTTGGCACAAATGGTTATTTTTATTTTCCCCATTTACAAAAATGACATGACAGAACATAATTAACTAAGTACTAATATCAAATTCTTATGAGTAACACTACAAGAAAAAGTTTTGTGTTAGTAAATAGTTTCACATTTCATTCATATGCTCCAGTTTCTCAAGTATGAGATCGAAAGGTAGTAGTACGAAATTTTTAATATAAATTTGGAATCATCATATTCTTCCATATTATTTGTGTCATGTTCTCGTTTATTCTACTTCCTCATATTAACAAACAATCTTGTCTTTACTAATTCCATAACTATTGCTGCCTTTGTCAAAACTTATTCGCTGGTTAGCTTCACTAACCATGGCAGAATTATAAGTTTAGCCACCCCCCATTTATTATCCAGTTAGGCATTATTATGTGTTCATACAACACATTTTCCACGTTATTCCTTGAACAGAACTCAAGCGGCTGCTAATCAGCGACTGTAGAAGTGGCCTTTAGTAGTGTAGCAACCAGGTAATAACTTTTTGTCAAAATTTCATTTTCTTGGATACGCCGAGAAGATAATATGTAATATTTCTT
Source organism: Schistocerca cancellata (assembly GCF_023864275.1). Classification (NCBI taxonomy): domain Eukaryota; kingdom Metazoa; phylum Arthropoda; class Insecta; order Orthoptera; family Acrididae; genus Schistocerca; species Schistocerca cancellata. The sequence goes on along the minus strand of NC_064628.1, from coordinate 265,523,776 downwards.
AACTGTTATTCCTGTTAGTCGTTTATTTCCACTCTGGTAGTTTGAATCTATGGATTTCACTAGTAATTACAACAACGCTAAGCGTTTGCACACCCAGTCAACCACATAAACAAACAGCATTTGGCATTCATCTGTTTGGATTTATTTGGCTCAGTTTGTAAGCCCCTTCTCCTTTTTTTAGCTGTGACAGGGAATGCCTGGCAAAGACAACATTTACACTACACACATATTCAAATATCAACATCTGTTTCATTCATAAATAAACTTAGAATGTGTTAAAAATGTTCAAAAACCAACAGGGATACGTTTCAAAATCATGTGAATAATCAGTAGACTAGTGTGCTCTGGATGGTAATTAGACGCTTTGCAGAACAAAAAATTTTTTTCTCCAAGAACATGAATTAGGCGCCCCCTGAAATTGCTGCCCAGCGCAGATACTCCATTTTGCTCCCTCCCCCCCTCCCAAACCTGTTGAGTTGGGCCAGTTTGCACACACAACAAAAGTGTCGCCATAGCTAGTGGCGACCTGCAGTTACATTGCGGTTGCATGTGTGAATGCCTAGTTTTTACTGACGCAATTTATGTCCCATAACTTTTGTCACGCCACAAAAAGTTCACCTTAGTTGTGCTTTGTTGCGCCACTATCCTACCACCACTGCTCCTGGTGGCAGCATTGCAAAACGTGAGCAATCTGCTGCAGTTATCGTTCAGTAATTGGTGCTGTACTCCATTTGATTTCAGTTCAATGAGTTTTTATTTTATTTCTGAAAAAAGTGAAAACAGTAGTCGGCAGGTACACTTTCACAGCTTCTGGAACTACAAGAACAGCAACCTATGTTTGATTTTCTGCAGCAGTGTCTGTGTGTGTGTGTGTGTGTGTGTGTGTGTGTGACATATCCCATGAAGTATTAAATAAATCAACTTAATATATGTAACCAAAAAGTTCTCTGCCCATTTCACCAGAAGCTAAGTTACTTTTTACTAATTATTAATTGGTGTAGCGGAATTGTTTGTAGTGTAATTTGTATTGTTTGTGTTTGTGTTGTTTGTTTGTAGGGTAATTTGTATTGTTTAATTTGCTGTGATGTGTAACAAATGTGGATGTTGTCGTAGATTAGTGAGCACAGGAGTGAAATGTCAGGATTGTGGATTGGTGTTTCACAAGGCCGATTGTTGCGGGAAGCTGTTATAGTGCCAGGTGAGGCTTGGTAATGGAGTTGTAGATTATGTAGCCATGACAAGAAAATCGTGGAACAGGGAAAAAAATTTGTGCTCTTCAAGCTGAACTAGAAATGGTGTACTTTGAATTAGACAGGCTGCACAGGGAAAGAGACAACGGGAGCTGGGAACAGGTAACATGTCGCAGTCAGATGGAGAAAACTCCAGAAATCACTTTTCAGTTTCCAGTAAGCAATCAGTTTGATTTGTTACCTGAAGTAGAAGAGCCTCATACAGTTTTTGAGCAAAGTAGGGTGCAGCGGACTCATAGTAACAATTGTAATGTTAGGTCGGGAGTAAAGTCAAGCAGAAAGAAAAGAGTCCTGTTGTTAGGTAGCAGTCATGGGAGAGGTGTAGACGAGTTGCTAGAGGAGAGGCTTGGGGTCCAGTAATAGGTCACAAGCATTGTGAAACCTAGTGCTAAGGTTAGCCAGGTTACAGCAAACGTAGGGGCCTTGTGCAAAGATTTTGATGGCGATGATCATGTTCTTATAGTAGGAGGAGCAGGAAGCAGCCTGGCTAGCAATTCGGAGTATAGTATTAGGTGTGACCTGGATGTAATAGGAGCAGCAACAGCTCACACTCGTGTGGGGTTTGGGGATGTTTTGCAGCGCCATGACCAGCCCTTGGTTAATATGGCTGTCAACCATGTTAACAGAGTGCTGGGAGGGGGGTACTGCTGCCAGAAACTAAATCTCATATCTCTGCTGTGCTTGTTGGTGCAATTGGGAGGTGGGGTTACACTAGTCATGGCCTGCACCTGAATAGGAGGGGGAAGGATAGATTAGTTGATCTTGCAGAAAATGTAAGGGGGGCCACATGCACACAAGACAAAATACCTGTGATTACTGGAGTCAGATGAACACATTTTTTAGCTTAGAGTCAGGTTACAGATAGAGAGTATTGAAAGAGATTAATACAGAACAGTGCCATAATGTCTGTAGCAGTATCCAAAGAATTAAAATTTGAGTTTTTCATCAGAACATTAGAGGATTGAAAAATAAGATAGATGACCTTCTTGTATGCCTACAAAATGAGATAAATTCTGAAGGTGTAGATGTTTTGAGTCTCTCTGAACACCAGGTAACTGCAGGGATGGCGAAGTTATATTTAAGGGATTACAGATTATCATCTTAATCATGTAGAGTCAACATGGAAATAGAAACTAGACACAAAGTAAAAAATATTGAAACAAGTAGATTTTGTGTAGATCAGATCCTTGAAGCATGTGCTTGCAAGTTACTACTGCAATATACTTCTATAGTAATTGTACCAATCTACAGATCCCCTCAAGGTAACTTTCAGCTATTCATGAAAAATCTAGAGGCATTATTGAACTTCCTGTCAGACAAAAAGAAGCAGTTGGTGGTTAGTGGTGATTTTAATGTAAGACACAGATAGGAAAAATGAGCTAGAATCTTTGTTCGGGTGTTTCAATCTGGTATGTGTTGTAAATTTTCCAACTCGGGTGCAGCAGTATAGTATGTCACTTACTGATAACATTTTCATTTTCAGGCAGAAACAATTAATGTGTACCCAGTTGTTAATGGTCTATCTGATCATGATGCACACTTAATGGAAGTAACACATATAGCACCTTACAGGCTTCAGTTAGGTTCATACAAGGCAGGGAGGCTTATTGATGTGAACAGGGTGCAGAGTTTTAAGAGCAGCATAGAAGAGACAGAATGGGATGAAATATACACAGAAAATGATGCTGACGCCAAATTCAATTTATTCCACCGTAAATTTGTCTCAATCTTTGAGAGTTGCCTTCCTGAAACGTTATCCAAAACAGCCATTACAAAGTCAAGTAAGTTATGGATTACCAAGGGAATTAAGATATCATGTAAGAGTTAGAGGGAAATATATGGACAGGCCAGAATAAGTCTGGATCTGATGTTACTTGGTTACTACAGAAGATACTGTAATATTTTAAGGAACATCATTAAGAAGTTGAGAAGCTTATGTGTTCTGAAAGATATTAATAATGTTGATAATAAGATTAAAACTATATGGAATATTATCAAACGGGAGATGGGGCAACCTGACAGTGCACATCATACCATAGCAATAAGGCTAAAAGATGCTGTTGTGAGTGATAATTCACACGTTGCAAGTATTTTTAACAATCGATTTTTGAATGTAGCAACAAAAATAGCGTTAAAGGGTTCAGTTGAAGAACCAAAAAAAAAATATTGAAAATGTCATTCTGGCCTTTAGAAATTGCACCAACATCCCCCAGGGTTCAGTTGAAGAAGCAAAAAAAAAATATGTTGAAAATGTCATTCCCCAGGACTTTAGGCCTTTAGAAATTGCACCAACATTCCCCACTGAAATTAAGGGAATTATAAATATACGAAAAACAAGTGCTCATGTGGTGTTGATATAGTCTCGAACAGAATTCTGAAGTGTTGTTCTAATTTAATAAGTTGAGTCCTTAGCGATATATATAATGCTTCGTTGGCACAGGGAATTTTTCCAGTCATACTGAAATACGCAATTCTCAAACCTGTTCATAAGAAAGGGGACAAGAGTGGCTTAAATTATTACAGACCAATCTCATTGCTGACTTCATACTCTAAATTATTCGAAAAAGTTACTTATTCAAGAGTAGTCTCACATTTAAGTGAAAAAAAAATGCCCGCATCTCGTGGTCGTGCGGTAGCATTCTCGCTTCCCACGCCCGGGTACCCGGGTTCGATTCCCGGCAGGGTCAGGGATTTTCTCTGCCTCGTGATGGCTGGGTGTTGTGTGCCGTCCTTAGGTTAGTTAGGTTTAAGTAGTTCTAAGTTCTAGGGGACTTATGACCATTTAAGTGAAAATAATTTACTCCGCATCCCACAGCTTGGATTTTGGAAGTGTTACTCGACTGAAAATGCTACCTGCACATTTACCCTCAAATAGTACAAGCCCTAAATAACAAATTATCGCCAGTTGGTGTTTTTGTGATCTTTCCAAGGCTTTTGACTGTGTGTATCATATCACACTCTTAGAAAAACTCATGTTTTATGGAATTGAAGGCTATACACACAGCTGGTTTGTACCCTACTTAACGAACAGAAAGCAAAAAGTTGTGCTGAATAACACAAATAATGTTGGGAGGGTGGTAAATTCTAATGAATGGGGAGTTATCACAAAGGGAGTTCCACAGGGTTCAATTTTGAATCCTCTGTTGTTCCTTATTCATGTGAATGACCTCTCACTTAACGTTCAGCAAGCGGAACTAGTACTTTTTGCAGATGACACGAGTGTTATAATAAATCCCATTCCAGAAAAAGCAGCTGATGATATTGTTAAGGATGTCTTTCAAAGAATGATTAAGTGGTTCTCAGAAAATGGACTCTCCCTTATAAGTTTGAAAAAAACTCACTATATCCAGTTCTGTACACTGAATAGAGTCATACCAACAATTGATGTAGCATATTAACAGGGCTCAGTTAACGGGGTAGATTTCTCAAAATTTTTGGGTGTTCACATTGATGACAACTTGAACTGGAAGAAGCATATTACTGATCTTCTCAAACAATTAAGTTCAGCTTCTTTTGCTCTTCATATAATCGCCAGTCTTGGTAATAAACAGATCAGCCTTCTAACATACAATGCACATTTCCACTCAATAATGTCGTATGGAATAGTTTTCTGGGGTTACTCACCACTTAAGGCCCGTCCACACGCTACGATCTATCTGTGCAAATGTCTGCGCACATCACATCTGCGCAGACAGATCGTTGCGTGTGGACAGAAGATTTGCACCAACCTGAGGTGTGTGCAAACCTGGAAGTTGGAGTTGGAGGTTTGAGCGAAACCTCTCAAATCTGTGGGTTCAAACCACATCTGCGCAGACAAGTTGGAGCGTGTGGACAGGAGATCGCCGCAAATCTGGCGCGAAACGGCTGTTTGCTCAGTCTAGTGTTTGTATTTGTGCGCACAGGGCATTAAAATGGCTGATACTCGTCAGTGTTCTCGAGAGTTTGTTAGTGAATTCATTGAAATATATAGAAACCACCCATGCTAGTGGAAGATTAAAAGTAAAGAATATATTGACCGAGACAAAAAGACAGCACCACACAATGCTCTAATTGAAAAATTGCGGGCAGGTGACGCCACGGCAAGCAGAGAAACATTAATAAAAAAATTCGTTGCGAACTGTTTACCGAAAAGAGTTATCCAAAGTTCAGAAATCTAAAAGATCTGGTGTAGGAGTAGATCAAGTATACCAGCCAACGTTATGGTATTTTGATCTGCTTGGCTTTCTTAAGGTTCGCCCTGCAAATCTCGCAGTAAATTTACGTGAGAAAACTGCTTTCGTTTTAGCAGCCACTGTCTACACCATTTTGACCGCTTTCTCTGTTTCCTGCGGTTGGTCTGAATGTTTTTTGCAACACACGTTGCGAACACAGACCACAACAGAACTTCCTCCATTTCTATATTTCAAAATAACTGAATTAAATTTTTGACGTTTACGGGGAGTGTAGTCGCTTGCCACTGATATTTCTATTATTCTACACCGACAGATGGTGGGCGAGTAGTAGATTGGGGCTTGTGTCGTGTGAACACACCACATTTGCAGCGATCTTTTGCATGTACAGACATCTGCGCCGATGTCTGCGCAGACAGATCGTTGCGTGTGGACCGGGCTTTAGACATAAAGTACATCTACATCTACATCTACATTTATACTCCGCAAGCCACCCAACGGTGTGTGGCGGAGGGCACTTTACGTGCCACTGTCATTATCTCCCTTTCCTGTTCCAGTCGCGTATGGTTCGCGGGAAGAACGACTGTCTGAAAGCCTCTGTGCGCGCTCTAATCTCTCTAATTTTACATTCGTGATCTCCTCGGGAGGTATAAGTAGGGGGAAGCAATATATTCGATACCTCATCCAGAAACGCACCCTCTCGAAACCTGGCGAGCAAGCTACACCGCGATGCAGAGCGCCTCTCTTGCAGAGTCTGCCACTTGAGTTTGTTAAACATCTCCGTAACGCTATCACGGTTACCAAATAACCCTGTGACGAAACGCGCCGCTCTTCTTTGGATCTTCTCTATCTCCTCCGTCAACCCGATCTGGTACGGATCCCACACTGATGAGCAATACTCAAGTATAGGTCGAACGAGTGTTTTGTAAGCCACCTCCTTTGTTGATGGACTACATTTTCTAAGGACTCTCCCAATGAATCTCAACCTGGTACCCGCCTTACCAACAATTAATTTTATATGATCATTCCACTTCAAATCGTTCCGCACGCATACTCCCAGATATTTTACAGAAGTAACTGCTACCAGTGTTTGTTCCGCTATCATATAATCATACAATAAAGGATCCTTCTTTCTATGTATTCGCAATACATTACATTTGTCTATGTTAAGGGTCAGTTGCCACTCCCTGCACCAAGTGCCTATCCGCTGCAGATCTTCCTGCATTTCGCTACAATTTTCTAATGCTGCAACTTCTCTGTATACTACAGCATCATCCGCGAAAAGCCGCATGGAACTTCCGACACTATCTACTAGGTCATTTATATATATAGTGAAAAGCAATGGTCCCATAACACTCCCCTGTGGCACGCCAGAGGTTACTTTAACGTCTGTAGATGTCTCTCCATTGAGAACAACATGCTGTGTTCTGTTTGCTAAAAACTCTTCAATCCAGCCACACAGCTGGTCTGATATTCCGTAGGCTCTTACTTTGTTTATCAGGCGACAGTGCGGAACTGTATCGAACGCCTTCTGGAAGTCAAGGAAAATGGCATCTACCTGGGAGCCTGTATCTAATATTTTCTGGGTCTCATGAACAAATAAAGCGAGTTGGGTTTCACACGATCGCTGTTTCCGGAATCCATGTTGATTCCTACATAGTAGATTCTGAGTTTCCAAAAACGACATGATACTCGAGCAAAAGACATGTTCTAAAATTCTACAACAGATCGACGTCAGAGAGATAGGTCTATAGTTTTGCGCATCTGCTCGACGACCCTTCTTGAAGACTGGGACTACCTGTGCTCTTTTCCAATCATTTGGAACCTTCTGTTCCTCTAGAGACTTGCGGTACACGGCTGTTAGAAGGGGGGCAAGTTCTTTCGCGTACTCTGTGTAGAATCGAATTGGTATCCCGTCAGGTCCAGTGGACTTTCCTCTGTTGAGTGATTCCAGTTGCTTTTCTATTCCTTGGACACTTATTTTAATGTCAGCCATTTTTTCGTTGGTGCGAGGATTTAGAGAAGGAACTGCAGTGCGGTCTTCCTCTGTGAAACAGCTTTGGAAAAAGGTGTTTAGTATTTCAGCTTTACGCTTGTCATCCTCTGTTTCAATGCCATCATCATCCCGGAGTGTCTGGACATGATGTTTCGAGCCACTTACTGATTTAACGTAAGACCAGAACTTCCTAGGATTTTCTGTCAAGTCGGTACTTAGTATTTTACTTTCGAATTCACTGAACGCTTCACGCATAGCCCTCCTTACGCTAACTTTGACATCGTTTAGCTTCTGTTTGTCTGAGAGGTTTTGGCTGCGTTTAAACTTGGAGTGAAGCTCTCTTTGCTTTCGCAGTAGTTTCCTAACTTTGTTGTTGTACCACGGAGGGTTTTTCCCGTCCCTCACAGTTTTGCTCGGCACGTACCTGTCTAAAACGCATTTTACGATTGCCTTGAACTTTTTCCATAAACACTCAACATTGTCAGTGTCGGAACAGAAATTTTCGTTTTGATCTGTTAGGTAGTCTGAAATCTGCCTTCTATTACTCTTGCTAAACAGATAAACCTTCCTCCCTTTTTTTATATTCCTATTAACTTCCATATTCAGGGATGCTGCAACGGCCTTATGATCACTGATTCCCTGTTCTGCACTTACAGAGTCGAAAAGTTCGGGTCTGTTTGTTATCAGTAGGTCCAAGATGTTATCTCCACGAGTCGGTTCTCTGTTTAATTGCTCGAGGTAATTTTCGGATAGTGCACTCAGTATAATGTCACTCGATGCTCTGTCCCTACCACCCGTCCTAAACATCTGAGTGTCCCAGTCTATATCTGGTAAATTGAAATCTCCACCTAAGACCATAACATGCTGAGAAAATTTATGTGAAATGTATTCCAAATTTTCTCTCAGTTGTTCTGCCACTAATGCTGCTGAGTCGGGGGGTCGGTAAAAGGAGCCAATTATTAACCTAGCTCGGTTGTTGAGTGTAACCTCCAACCATAATAATTCACAGGAACTATCCACTTCTACTTCACTACAGGATAAACTACTACTAACAGCGACGAACACTCCACCACCGGTTGCATGCAATCTATCCTTTCTAAACACCGTCTGTGCCTTTGTAAAAATTTCGGCAGAATTTATCTCTGGCTTCAGCCAGCTTTCTGTACCTATAACGATTTCAGCTTCGGTGCTTTCTATCAGCGCTTGAAGTTCCGGTACTTTACCAACGCAGCTTCGACAGTTTACAATTACAATACCGATTGCTGCTTGGTCCCCGCATGTCCTGACTTTGCCCCGCACCCGTTGAGGCTGTTGCCCTTTCTGCACTTGCCCGAGGCCATCTAACCTAAAAAACCGCCCAGCCCACGCCACACAACCCCTGCTACCCGTGTAGCCGCTTGTTGCGTGTAGTGGACTCCTGACCTATCCAGCGGAACCCGAAACCCCACCACCCTATGGCGCAAGTCGAGGAATCTGCAGCCCACATGGTCGCAGAACCGTCTCAACCTCTGATTCAGACCCTCCACTCGGCTCTGTACCAAAGGTCCGCAGTCAGTCCTGTCGACGATGCTGCAGATGGTGAGCTCTGCTTTCATCCCGCTAGCGAGACTGGCAGTCTTCACCAAATCAGATAGCCGCCGGAAGCCAGAGAGGATTTCCTCCGATCCATAGCGACACACATCATTGGTGCCGACATGAGCGACCACCTGCAGATGGGTGCACCCTGTACCCTTCATGGCATCCGGAAGGACCCTTTCCACATCTGGAATGACTCCCCCCGGTATGCACACGGAGTGCACTTTGGTTTTCTTCCCCTCACTTGCTGCCATATCCCTAAGGGGCCCCATTACGCGCCTGACGTTGGAGCTCCCAACTACCAGTAAGCCCACCCTCTGCGACTGCCCAGATCTTGCAGACTGAGGGGCAACCTCTGGAACAGGACAAGCAGCCATGTCAGGCTGAAGATCAGTATCAGCCTGAGACAGAGCCTGAAACCGGTTCGTCAGACAAACTGGAAAGGCCTTCCGTTCAGCCCTCCGGAATGTCTTTCGCCCCCTGCCACACCTTGAGACGACCTCCCACTCTACCACAGGTGAGGGATCAGCCTCAATGAGGGCAGTATCCCGGGCAACCACAGTCGTAGTCCGATCGGGGGATGCGTGGGACGAGCTGGCCGTCCCCGACAAACCCCCATCCGGACCCCCACAGTGATGCCCATTGGCAACAGCCTCAAGCTGTGTGACCGAAGCCAACACTGCCTGAAGCTGGGAGCGAAGGGATGCCAACTCAGCCTGCATCCGAACACAGCAGTTGCAGTCCCTATCCATGCTAAAAACTTGTGCAAAGAACGTCTGAACTAATCTACAGAGAGCGCAAACAAAACGACACAAAATTGAAGCGGTTATTAAAATACAAGATTGCCTAGTAAATGCAGTAATGCTGCCACTTGTGCACTGCTGACACACTGCTCGGCGGCGGAAGGAGACTACGCGATTTAACACTATTCGAGCACTAAAACGTGATGCTACAACTCTCAAATACTATAATACGCCCGAAATTTATGAATTAAACAATGCAAGTACCAAAAACACGCAAAGAAATTAAGAATTAAACTATGTAACAAATGAGTGAGCTAGGAGTATACGACTTGCTGCTGCAGCTGCTTATCCAACGGCGGCAGGGAGCACACTGACTGTGACCAACCGACACTGGCCGTTCAAAACAAAAACAGATGACAGACGACTACGCGAATTTACACTATTCAGGTACTAAAACGCGATGCTACAACTCTCAAATACTATAATACGCCCGAAATTTATGAATTAAACAATGCAAGTACCAAAAACACGCAAAGAAATTAAGAATTAAACTATGTAACAAATGAGTGAGCTAGGAGTATACGACTTGCTGCTGCAGCTGCTTATCCAACGGCGGCAGGGAGCACACAAGAAGAGAGCAGCCAGAATAATTAGTGGTGTTCACCCAAGGACATCATGTAGGCCCCTATTCAAGGAGTTAGGTATTTTAACTGCACCATCAGCGTACATATATTCGCTAATGAAATTCGTTATAAATAATACACCTCAATTCGCAAAGGACAGTGATGTTCATATGTACAACATCAGAGGGAAAAATGATTTGTGAGTTGCTCAAAAAGGAGTACATTATTCAGCAACAAAATTTTTTGACCATTTGCACAACATAAAGTGTCTGGCAGGTAGCAGATCAAGTTTTAAATCTAGCTTAAAATAATTTCTTTTGGACACCTGCTTCTATTCGATGGAGGAGTTTCTGTTTCAGAACTGGAAAAAAATTGTACCTCTAAATGTGGTTGATGTGTAGAACTAAAAATTTGTGTAATATTAATATTAGCACTATTCATGTGTGTATATATATCTTATGATCTGACTTGTTCCACATCATATCGACAAAATAATCGTGAAAATACTCTATGAAATATGGTATAACTAAACTAAAAGCGAGTCGTATAACTTTCGTAATTTGCGAGGCCAAGCATTGTATAAATTGTGTATTATATGCTGAAAATAGCTCCAGAATGTGGTGTGACAGCTGTTAAACTAAAAATTAGTTATTCGAAATTCCTATATATCAACGAATAAAACAAGATTCTAAATTCTTGGAAGAGTGGCGTGTCTTCAGATGATAGTTCTTTTACCATTGCAGATAGCATTTTCGTCTCTGTGTGTTGTTTATTTTATAAATATGTTTGTTTCCCTTGGTTTATCCCTGTGCGAAATCTATTTTCGAATCCTTGTATTTACTCTTGTCACAGCTCTAGGCCATAATCTGCACTATAACATTCATACCCGCCCATATGATTTCAGTTGACGCCATATTAAAAGCTGAGCGACTATGTAGAATTTGTGGCTTCCTGTGTGAACGGAAGCCGTATACTGTGGCGCTAGGTTAGATGCATGTGTGAACTACGCTTTAGTGGCCAACGACTATTGTCGTCGGATTGTTGTCATTACGATGGGAATGAGTAGGATATCTTCGGTCTTTCACAGGGAAATGGCTAGGTATCTTTGCGGCAAACTGATAGAAGGCAAGGCGTTGACCGAGCGGTGTGAGGTTGCTGTCAAAATATTGACAGTAAACAACGACAAGTAGTGCCGAGTTGGGAAATGATCAAGCTGTAATATCGGAGGTGTTTTTGAGAAAGAAAACCTTCCCTGTTACGTTATTATTGTGTATTTGATTTGAGATTATCGAATGATTTCGTGAAAAATGGCATTAAATTTAACAAAACATAGAAATTCGTTGTTGGAGGCGTGGAAGGATGTTTTGGACGAAAAATCAGACACAAATTGGTATGTATCATTTATAATGCTGTTTTTCTTACATAAGTGTAACACATGGAGCAGAGCCTCTCGCGTTTGTAATGACTAAATTTATTCTAGTACGGCCCTATTCGCAATCCTTCGCAGTGTGAAAACGCCAGTACAGTAACAATTTCTTAACGGGGACTGTATCTCCAATAATGTCGTCATTGTAATGTTCAATTGTAACCATCCTTGCTTTTTATAGTAAACTCTTTTGTTCTTTCCGGATTATTGGAGTCTTCCAAAGTAACTCAGTGTCATGTGTAATGTTTTCTCAGGAGTTAATGTGTGATCTTTCATTCACATGCAGAATTGCTTTAAATATGATAAGCAGACCGCTGCAAGCAGTTACAATGGTTATATGTTTGAACCGACCAAAGAAGTAGCGTTACAAGAAACTGAAAAGTGACCATATTTCATTTACCCGTAGAAAATCTACATTGTATGGATTTAGTCAAAACGAACATGGATTACATTATATTTATACATGCTACTTTACTGAAACATATCTTAAAGTTGTCAAGTGGCCCAGAGATGTACACACAGTTTCTTGTATTAAAGTGACCAGGGAAATGTGATGGCAGCATGTAAAAACCTTTAAGAGTATTAATTTATCATACTTGGGTCTTCTACCGGTTCACCCACTCAACTTCATGACTGTACTCTTTGACAGCTTCACTTCGGCAGCATTGTGTCTTCAATGCACCTGCAACGTACATATAGGTACTGGCAGCAGCAGGATCAGTCTTATATAAAGACAAAATACATAAGCTGGGTTGGGTTGTGTGGGGAAAGAGACCAGACAGCGAGGTCATTGGTCTCATCGGATTAGGGAAGGATGAGGAAGGGAGTCGGCTGTGTCCTTTCAAAGGAACCATCCTGGCATTTGCCTGGAGCGGTTTAGTGAAATCACGGAAAACCTAAATCAGGATGGCCGGACGTGGGATTGAACCATCGTCTGAATGCAAGTCCAGTGTCTAACCACTGTGTCATCTCGCTTGGTACATAAGCTGTATGTGTATGATTGCTGACAAATGAATTTACAGGTGGCTAAAGATCTTGTGTACTATGTAGCTTCTGAGTACTCTTTTAGGTTATACGAAGAAGAAACTAATTCTTAATTTATTCCTGAATCTGCATGTTTTCCCATTCATTTTATTGTGTGTAGTTGTTTACTGAATAAAATGTGCCTGACAACTATAGGACTCCTTTCAGTTAATTTAAGCTGATACATGTGTAGACGAATCCTACAATCAATCAATAATGCTTATCCATATGTCTCATATTGTAATCATGTATTCAGTTTACCTGTGCACTAAAATTTGTTTTCAACTGCATAATGGGTGCTCGTATGTATATTGTGATAACAGTCATGATATTAGTTTCTCTGAAGACATTCCTGGGTTTATAGTGTGTTATTAAGAGTTTATCTTTATTTACTGTCCAAACACCATTCTCATTACAAATATGTTTTTTTTTTAGTACTAGTTTTTTCTTATACGTAATTTGTCGATATAGTTCTCCCGCTTCAGCTGCTTACCGATTATAACATCCAAGAATTTGCTGTTCCCCACTACTTTCAGAACTGGATCTTGTAGTTTAAGGCAGATGGTTTTAGTGTGTGCGATTTAATTGCTCTTTATATTGTCTTAGTTGCATTTACAAACAAGTAGTTAGCAGTTAAATATTTCTTTGTCTCCCTCAAATTTACAGAGGCCCATGATTACAGTTCTGGTAAGTAATTTCTTATTATGAGTGAAGTGTCACCTACAAATATCACTGCATTGTCATCTAGTGCTGATGACAAATCGTTTACTTACAGAATGAGCAGAAGGGCCCAGAATGAATACCTGAGATACACTGTGTGTGTGTGTGTGTGTGTGTGTGTGTGTGTGTGGTTTTTTTTTTTTTTTTTTTTTTAAGTATTAGGCCTTACCTTCTTATGCTTTACTTCTCCAATCTGTTCTATTTTCCACAAATTATTTTGTGATATTAGCTGCTTTCCCCTGGTAGCATAACAGTTCAGTTTGTGCATTGGTATGTTGTGGCATGCACGGTGGAATGCTTTTAAAAGGCTAAGAAAAACTCCAAAACTTTTCTCTTTCCTCATATAATGCATTAATGACATTAGCTACCGAGTTAGCTGTTGTTATACTGGTAGACCTACACATTCTAAAACAATGCTGTACGTCTCATTGATTATGTCATTCTTCTTTATAAAATGTAATATCCGATCTCACAAGACAGTTTCTGCCTTCAGGTAAGACAAATATAATAGTAATTAGAGTATAGTTTGCAACATTATTCTTATCACCGCCCTTACTCTTTTTCAGACATTAAAGATTTTTTAAAAACTTTTTCCTTCGGCATTAAGAGAACCAAATTAGACAGAGGTCTTGCTGACTGACACACAGCATTTTCGTACATTACTAAACATTTCATCAAGACCTTGTGTGTGTTTTGACTGTAGATAGTGTATTATTTTTGATAATTTGTGACTCATTTGTTGCCAGCAGAAAAATATATTCTGTGACTCTGAAGACATTATTCACTTCTTTTTCCCTTTGGCAGCCACTGGTATGTTTATGCATTTTTCTTACTTACTCAACATGGTGTTGATTAATATATTACTCATGTCATTTTTATCGCATTTCCTCCCATCCTCTTCTCGTATTGTATGACAGCTCCCTTTCCTACCAGACCCACATCTACAAGCAGTTTACGGGGTACTAGAAATCTTAAAAATGTGACTGAAACCTGAATTTTATGCTACATAAAAACTCGACTTGTTCTCCTCTTATCCTGCCATAAGCCTATTCTTGTCAATGCTGACTGGAATTTCCTGTACCTGGCAATTCTCACAGCCATTTTTAGTTCTTTTCATGCTTTTTAAATATCTGTTCTGATCCATCTCTTAGTACTCTTTAAATTTAGATTTCTCCATAAATAGGATGTGTGATACTTATTTTTTAACTTAATGTTGAGCGAAGGTATTCCCCACTGTTCCTCTGTTATTAGATGAAAAGCGTAGTTCAAAGAAGTGCTCTGTTTTAGAAATATTTGTAGTCTTTAATTTTCTAATTTCAACTGCCTAAATTCCACAAATGTTTTCTCAGAGTCAAAATTGATTTGTGATATTTCAACTTCTTGTCGACAATCTGAGAGGTTTATTAGTAATTGCGTGATATATCAATGTCTGTAAGGTTGCACAACACCATTTTGGGATAGGTACATGTAACTGGGAATTGATTGGATCATAGGAACTTCATCTCTTGATGCATCAATATTTAGATCACTCACCATAGCCATACAACATGTAGCTTTTCTAAAGAAACTTTATGTCAGAGCTAGGTTATCAACCCAGAAGTGATACTAAACTCCCTCTCCTTGTAATTTTATCTGCATAGCTCCTGCTTTGGGGAAAAAAAGTGAATGATATTGAACTGCCTATGGAGTATTTTCCTTTATATCAATGCTTACATACATTGTGACTCCACCTCCCATACATTGACTCCTCTAGAAATATGTCGCTCTTTCATAGTTCTCTAAAGTGCAAACCCTTATTTCACTGTAAGTGTGTAGGCTCCTAGGACAGAGTAAATTAACATAAAACTTTTCTGGGTATGTTACCACATTGTATTATATAATAGCTGTCAATGAGCAAAACAGACTATCAGCCACTGTTGTAGTGGCCTTCTTCTGGTCCTCTAATTGGTAAAATAACTGTGTGCTTAGTTTTATCAGTTGACATTTATTTGTGTTTTTATTTAGTCCTCTGATCCTACATAGCATAATGTGCAAGATGTTACGGACTTAATTAACTCTAGTCATTACAAAGAACCGTTTTTCAAGAGTTTTTGCATTTCTGCATGTTAAAAATTATAAAAGTTGCAGAACTATCCCTGTTAGTAGTTCAAGTGTTTATTTGCTGAATAGAAGCAGTGTTACTGTAGATATTCTCTAATAGACCTTTCAGAAGCAGTAATATTTAGTATACATGGTATATCATTTGGCAACTTTTAGAAACCAGTTTCATTTTTTAAATATGCATTACTGTGTCAAAAATAAACATGCCTGATAGTGGTAACACTTTTAGTGTTTTGAATATCGGTTTAGAGGACAGTCTGGTTCTGCTCTTTGTAATATCCTAATGGCTCTTTATGAATTCTGAAAGCCCCCAGAGCCGCTGGTGAATTTCCTCAGAATATGAGGTTTAATTTTAAATATGCATTAAAATTTATGTCATACGCTGACATTAGGGCTGGTGCATTTATGTATCCTTTCAGAGCCCTTGAAAGATAGCAGCCTGTACTTGGCTTGGCATTAATGTGTTCAATAAGTTCATTCCATTTTAGGTCATTAGGAATCCAAATGCTAGGAAATTTAGTTATCTCTTCATTCACAACGGGTTGGTGGTTGATGGTACAGTTGGCACTGAGAAGGCAGGAGCCAAAACTTCAGCCGATTACAGGCTCCTATCCACACCCTAACTCTAGTTGTGCTGTGGTTGCTGTGATGGTGATGTGTCAATGTCCATAGGTACCATGTCTGGTGCCGGTGGTCTAGGGACTGAAGGAGGGGAAACCAACTGAGGCTGAGGGGTCCTCTTTGGCACGGAATCTGCAAATGAAAAACCCATGGCAGGATCATACAGTCCACACAAACGATGTGGATTCTGATGGCGTTTCTGCATCCCAAAGTACTCTGTAAAAGATACAAAGAGGGCCCAAGACTTTGCTGATAATATCTGTTCCCAGCACCAGTGCCTTTCAAAAGTTGTGGAAAAGACCAAACATTCATATTAAACTTAGAGTTGTCCAGAGAATAGGCTGATCGCTGTGGAGGATGCAGCAGTTGAAGCAGTGTCCTATGTAGGCATCTCTGCAAAAGCTCCACTGGTGATTTGCTGTTGCGTGGCTGGGAATAGTATGATGAGAAAAGGAGCACTAACACGTGATCACATCTATGAGAAGCACCTAACTTGTTCGTCTGTTGCTCGAAAGTTCTGACAAAGTGTTCCAATTCACCATTAGATTGAGAGTGGAATGTTGCGGCCATCACATGCTTGATGCCACTGGTGTCACAAAACAGCTGAAATTCTGCTGTTGTGAACTGGGGTACACAGTCTGAACCAACTATTCTGGGAAACCTACAATGCAAAAAAAATGATGTCAGAGTCTTGATAGTGCTGCTGTTGTGGATTGCATGGGCACCATGGATGCAAACTTGCTAAAGGCTTCTACCACAATAAGCCGACAGGAATTCCAGTAGGGACCCACAAGGTCGATATGCAAGACATTGACTTGGGCCAATCAAAAAATTTGTGTGGTGGAGTAGCCTGATGTTCTGCACATGCCAGACATTGTGAAGCCAATCTAATACGTTCCATGTACAGTGACATCAGGCAAGCTGCTTAGTTCAAACAACTCCCCAAGTGGCCTTGATGGAGGAGGTGAAGAATTTCCTTCTGAAACTAGCATGGCACAACTACATGCTACTGGTCATTGTCTGTATATAATAGGATGACACTGTGCTGGACTGGTAAGCTTTGTCGAAGCGCAAAAGATGGTTTATGATCGGGTCACTAATCTACTTAATTAAATGTGGCCAACTAGTGTGGAGGTACTGTAACAGAATCTTGAGACTGGGGTCTGCAGCTGTTGTGTGAGCAATCCATTGGTGGTCGTTGGTTGTTCTGGAGAGCAGTGTGACACCAGTACTGCTCCACCAGTACTGGTGTTGCTGAGCGCTGCCTACAGGGAGTCATCCACAAGCCACAGTCATGGGCTCTAGCCCACGGTTTCCAGTTTTTGGCTACAAAGTCATGTGTTATGCACTTCTGTCGACGTTGTACCATTCATCCAGAACCAGAACTGTACCTTAGTGATGATCCACCATCTGTAGTGGAGACATATTGATTGTTAGGACTGGTTTTCAGCACCTGATTGGCTTGGCTTCGTCAGCTTAAGTGGATGTGCTGGTAGCACCTCAATGCCCTCCGCTGCCAGAGCAACACTAGCTGGGGTGCAGATCACTCTACACTGCTGCCGCTCTACAGAGCCCTTTTTCAATCCCGCCTTTACTATGGGAGTCCAGTTTATGGTTCGGCGGCGCACTCAGCATTGCGTTTACTTGACCCAGTGCACCACTGTGGCGTTCGCCTAGCAACAGGAGCTTTTAGGACGAGTCTGGTGACCAGCGTCCTTGTGGAGGCCGGAGTCCCTCCAGTGCATCCGAATCACTGTCTCCTTTTGCCACTCACGGTAGTTCATCTCCCGCATCGGCGGCCAAGCCACGGCCTCCAATTGCAGTTCGTGCCCAATCCCGTCTTTCCAAACTGGAGTCCTTGCCTTTACCACCTGTACTTGAGGTCCATTCATGTACACTTCCATGGTGTTCGCCTAGGCCGCAGCTACGCCTGGACCTTTCGCATGGCCCTAAGAACGCAGTTAACCCCGCAGCTCTTCGCTGCCACTTCCTCTCAATTCTTGACACGTATCGAGGCGACGAAGTGGTTTACACCGACGGCTTGATGGCTCATGCTCACGTCGACTTCGCGTATGTCCAATATTGAACTGCATTCCTTGCCTGATGGCTGCAGTGCTCTTGAGCACATCCGTTCATGCCCTGGGCAGTTGTTTCTTCTGTGTATTGACCCCTTGAGCAGCCTACAAGCTATCGTCCAGTACTATCCTCGTCATTCTTTGGTAGCAACCATCCAGAAGTTCATCTATGCCCTGGAACAGTCCAGTCATTCAGTGGTGTTTGTCTGGACCCCAGGTCATTCGAAATCCCAGACAACGAACTTGCCGATAGGCTGGCCAAACAGGCTACACGGAAACCACTTATGGAGATCGGCTTTTCTGCAACTGACCTGCAAGCAGTATTATGCCACAAGGTTTTGTGGCTTTGGAGGACTAAATGGCATAACCTCAGCATGCACAACAAACTGCGTGTCATCAAGGAGACTATGAATCTGTGGCGGTCCTCTAAGCGGGCCTCTCGCAGGGACTCTGGTTCTCTGGCGACTCTGCATTGGCCACGCTTGGGTGACACATGGCCACCTCCTGCGCCGTGATGACCCACCTCAGTGTCTGTGCAGCGCCCGGCTGACAGTGGCCCATATCTTGGTGAGCTGTCCTTCTTTGGCTGTCCTGTGAAGGACTCTTCAGCTACCGGACTCGTTGCCATTAATTTTAGGTGACAACGCCTCATCGGCTAATTTAGTTTTATATGTGCTGGTGGGGTTTATCATTCTATATAGGTTTTATTTTGTCCTTTGTCTCTTTGTGTTCTCCACTCTAATGCTTTTAGGGTGGATGTTTTAATGTGTCGCAGAGTGGCTGGCTTTTCCCTTTTTTTCTTGTGGTTGGCCAGCCACTGTCATCTGCTCTCTTGTTTTTACCCCTACTACGTGTTTTTTGCTTCTCTCTGTGGTTTTCTTTTCCTGCTTTGTCCCTAGTAGTGTTGGTTGTTCCTCTGTTGTTCTCCTGATTCTTCCTTTCTCCTGTTATTGTGCTGTACGTCTCCTTTCTTTTCTTCTTTCCCTTGTGTAATTATTTTACCAGGAACAAGGGACCGATGACCTTGCAGTTTGGTCCCACCCTCCTTTTAAACTAACCAACAAACCAACCAACCTAGTTGTACTTCAGCTGGTGCCATGCTGGTGGGCCACTACCACTAGCATGGAACTTGTACTAGGGTTTGTCTCAATATCCCGTAGAACCTGGTCCTCCAAGTCTGGTGTAAGTACAGTCCACCGCCTCCCTGCATGTTCATCTGTCTGAAAGAACCAATGATCACACAGATGCCTAAAAAAAGGCTTGAAATGTTTTATGATGCAGTTGGTGTCTGTGGATGTACTTTTTTTGATGTAGCTATATACTGCCTCTCGACCATTTCCATCTGCTTGATCATACACAAACATCATCTCGTCTTGTTCCCGACATGAATACCAAATCATTCAGCTGCTTGCAGCCCAGTGCATCAATTACACAGCCTTCAACTCTCAAGGGACACATGGAACATGGTCAGGGGAACTGCCATTCATAAGCAAATCTTCCATGGCAATGATGCAGCTCCAGACACATGTTTATAGGATCTTTTTTTCCTCCATTTCCACTCAGGACTCTGTCCCTGCAGTTTCTTAGTTTTATTGATGTTCACTCAGTGTGCAATGGAAAGAGCTTGGAAAGAGTTTGAATGCAAAGACAATTGATATGCCTAATGATCCAGCTCCGTGTGAGAGAACAGTGCCAATCCCATAAGCAGATGCATCCATTGTCAGTGTAACCGACTTAAGAGGATCAAAATTTGCCAAACAGTGATTGCCCAATAAAGCATCCTTCAGTCTCTGAAATGTAACTTGACACTCGGTAGTCCACTCAAACGGAACAGTCTTTCAGTGGAGATAGTGCAGCGGGGCTGCAATCTTCACAGTATTTTGAATGAATCAGATGTAAAAATTAGTTTACCT
This sequence comes from Schistocerca cancellata, assembly GCF_023864275.1. Lineage (NCBI taxonomy): Eukaryota > Metazoa > Arthropoda > Insecta > Orthoptera > Acrididae > Schistocerca > Schistocerca cancellata. Next base: position 265,503,542 of record NC_064628.1, on the reverse strand, counting down.
AACACAGATTGGCATTCACTGACATTCCTAGTAGATGGGAGGCCCTGTATGGTGGTTAAGTGTGGCTGCAAAGGGAGGATTCAATCTCAGTGTGGAAGGAGAAACGGCTGGCTTTATTACACTTTAACCCAGCATATGAGACCACTTGAAACAATTTCCGGAGATTGGCATGATGTTCATTGGGGTACAACACAAAATGACTGAGTCATCCAGATAGTTCCACCAAGAAGGAACTATAGCAGTCTGCTGTGATAAGTAGCACTGACAAAGTGCAAGTGTGGATCACTGCCGAAGGGCAACCACAAAAACTTAAATAACCCCATATGGTGTTGATCACAGAAACTTGTAGAGACTTTTCATCCAAGGGAAGCTGCAAATAAGCATCATGAAGATCAGTCTTAGAAAAGAAGCAACATGCACCAAGTTTGTCCATGAGTTCCTCAGGCCATAGCAACGAAAAGTTAACCACAGTCTTGAAATCTGCACATAAGAATAATTTGCCTGAAGGTTTTTTTTATAATCACTTGGTAAACTGACACTCCGCCTTCTGCAAGAAAATAGGGTTACCTGGCCCTACCTTCATTGTGATGCAACATGGAGTGTGAGTCAAGCTGTTCATGGTGCTCGAACCATTATTCTTGTGTAGAATCAAATGCATGGAATGGTGGTAGAAATACAGTCGCTGCTTGCTGTGGTCATGCTGTGGGAGGCAGTGATGTGTTTGCTTGCACAGTGAGCAGTTTTGTCATCCAGTCCATTAATTGCTGGCATCTGCTCTGCCTGAAACTGAAAAATCTGATTTAGTAACACGTCTTGTGAAATGCACAAAAGGCAAAGTGGAAATAGAGTGCAGCCACTAAAGTGCAAGAAAGCACGAATTAAAATCACTAGAAATGTTAGCCTTTAAAAAGTGCAAAAATACACAGTCTGCAGGTTCAGTGCTCTGAAACACAGTATCAAAGACGCAATATCAAGGGCAAGCATGGTGATGAGCCACGGTTCTGCAAGAAAGACAAAATCAGTATATTCGCCAGTTGTTGATATGGTGGGTGAGAAGATGTAGTGAAACACCCATGGGAACTGCATCATCACCAAGTGTTTGGTGTCCTGTTGCTGGATGCCAAGGAGTTGGTGGGTTCTAAGACAGATAACAAAAGTAATGAGATGCACACATAGAGTTTAAGTAACTCATTTTACTTAAAAAGACTTATGAATGTTCAGCACATAACCATATTTACAAATTAATTTTTGATGTGAATGTAAAATGACTCGTTCCACATCATTATGATTTATCGTGCGCATGATCCGTGGAACATGAAACTGACTGTCTAACCAGAATACAGTCCAGTGTGTTTCCTTGAGAAAGGCAGTTTCATCATACAATAACAGAGGCAAACTGATAATGCTTAGAGTACCTAGGCAGAGACTAGCCTAGCTGTGCAGTGTCCTTTAAGTTGGCTCTGTGGTGGACTTGGCCACACAAGGAGGGGAGGGTGTAACACAGAGCTGGTCGTAGATTGGGAGTGCAGGCATATGGGTTACTGCCAGCTTCTAAAGTGAAGTGCATGGCATGGTACTGATAGTGCATAATACTAAGCTTGTTATTCATGTTATTACCTTGCCTTTTTTTTCTCCTCCAAAGAAAAAGTGTACCTTCATCTGTAAATACTGAATCGTATTTATGATATGTTACCTCTTATCATGTATCTTTACAGTAAACACTGTTACTTGCCATCTGGCTAACATAACTTTTTTAATCCTTGAATCTTGATATTTAGATCATTTGTAGGTAGAGTGTGCAGTAAGGTACATTTTTAATTTTCTTTTGAATTGATAGGATTTTCAGTATCTTGCTTTGTTATGTGAAGAAGAGTTGGGACCCATAGATTAGGAAAGAGTCAAGCTGATTGACTGACAGATGCATTACATGAAACAGATTTTACAGAAAATTGCAGTGCTGTGTTCCATAGAACATTGCCCTTTGTCATCAAACATCTCATAAGAACAAATTATAGTGCTGAAATACAATAATTATTCAAAGCAGCAGTAGTCTTATATTATTAAAATGCTCTTAAAACTGTTAATTGATCCAACAGCAAGAAGCTGACCAAATTAAAAACTGATTGAACTCAGTGAGCAGTTATTCACAAGAGCATCAAGTAAGTTGCGTGAATTGAAATTACACTGCAAACAGCAGAGTATTTACAAGTCCCAATCTTTGGTTAATGTAACTGTGCAGCTGATAATTCAATTAAGACTGCAATTGTAAAAGAAAAACTCCATCGAAAACATAAGTAGTGGTACCACCAAATAGATTTTAACCAACAGTATCTTACACTGGTTGTACTCAGAACCCCAATCAACAATGAAATTGATCATATATTGAGCAAATTCTGCCTACTTCATCTTGCAGCCAGATCAACATTAGAAATTATCATCATCAGTCAAAATTATCAGAAACAATTCCTTACCTTTCGAATGCTCGTTCAATTTTCAGGTATCGTTTGTTATACGCAAATACTTGTTTGATCAGTATCCAAGTCCTCCTTACAATATACAAAATATCTTGTAGTCCACATGAAACAAAACAGTATTAGAAAAGACCACAATATTTCACTAATGTATGCACCCAGCACAAGATTAACATAAATTAGCAGAATCAAGTAAATACATTTTATATATTTTTAATGCAATACCAGCAATGGGGTTACCACAGAAAAATTGAGTGGGGGGGAATCACAAGGGGGGGGGGGGCAATGCCACAGTAATGATGATGAGCCTAACAGTACATGCAGATATAGTAGTTAATGCAGCATATATCAGTTTTACTGAGATTAGCAACACACACTATTATTGGATGTGATTATAGTCAACAAATAAAAGAATGTCACAGTAATCTACATGTACATCAAAGACTCACATGGGTCACCAAATTTAGCTTTGCTTAAAAAACAATTACAGTACTTGGCAGCAAGAAGCCATAACCTGAGAGACAATGATCACTGCACAGCATCTGAAAACACTAATCTCCAACACCAGTTACGATAGCGATAGACAATTTTTATCTTATTCGTTTACAAACTTCAGTGCTCCGTAAGCTCATGACCAATATGTACACTGACGACATCCAGTAATACAGTGCATATTGCCATCTGTCTAGAGCAAAATAAACAAGTTGTCTGTGCTGACCGTCATACTTTTTGCTTACTCGCCACCACTGTGCTGTGTCACTCTGCTCATTCTACCACTAAACTGTCACAATAAAGCCACACATCAACCAGAGAGATCACATCAGCATTGATAGAGTATAGCCAACGTATCTATAGTGCTGAACACGCACAGTTATGAGACTTGTTGAATGTCTTCCCACTGAGTACATAACTCCATCCTGAGCCAGCAAAATCTGCATGAAAACTGTGTGTGTGTATTTTCTTTTTTCTTTTTTTTTTCTCTTCTCTTGTGATTGTGTAGATTATATTTCAATTGAAACAGGCTTTTATTCTCAACAACAAAATCTTTTAAGGAAGTGCATGGAGTTGTGGGAGGCTGAATGGCTGGCGGTGACGGCCAGTAAACTGCGGTTAGTAAAGTCAACCACTCGGCCGTGGCGTTCCTCCTGCCGGCTGCTCAGGCGGGAAGAGGTGGCGCTCACACGTCTTCGGATCGGGCACTGTCCTCTGACACATAGCTATTTATTACGGCGGGAGGATCCTCCGTTTTGTGATGCTTGTGGTGTGCACATCACTGTCCGGCACATTTTGACAGACTGCGTTTTATACCGTGATGCAAGGGCAGAAGCACAAGTTGATGGGGATCTGCCCTGTGTTTTAGCTAATGATGAGACGTGTGTGTCTAGGGTTTTTAAGTTTTGTGATGTGTCTGGACTCTGGCCTAAGCTTTTAGGCTGGCGGTTTTAGTGTATTGCAGAGTGGCTGACTCCTCCCTTTTTTCCTTGCGGTCAGCCAGCCACTTCCATCTGCTCCATTGTTTTAGCTCCCTCTACCTTTTTCTTCCTGTGTTGTCCATGTTTTATTGCTGACGCCCTGCTTCATCCCACGCTTCGGTGTGGGTGAGCACATATTTTTCAATGATTGTTCCCCGTGTTTTATGTTCCGTTTTATGTTGCGTTAGATGTAAATGTTCTGAGTTTTTTCTTGACACCCGTCTCACTATGATACTGAACGGGCGCTGAAGACCTTGCTGTCGTGCGCCCACAAAACCCTTCTACTACTACTACTACTACTTTAAGGTGAAAATGTATGGGAAAGTGTGCATAAAACGACAAGTATCCTTAAAAGGCTTACTGCAAGGTGGACTATTATCTACTTTACAAAGTATTCAAAGTGCTCACTACTTTTGCTTAAACATTGCATTTACTGTAGGTGGATTACATTAGAAAGTAACTCCATAGAACAGTAGGGAATGAAAATATGCTAACATGCTTCTCTTTAGGTTAACAAAGGAGATATGCATTTAAGAGCAAAACATGCCAAACTTATCTTCTTGATTAGTTTATATGCATGCTGATTTAATTTTATTTTGTTATGCTACTGGACCACAAGGAATTTTACACACAGTGTTTCATTTGATATATGATCATATACACTGAGTGAGTGACAAAAGTCATGGGATCCTCCTAATTTTGGGTCGGACCCCCTTTCACCCAGCATAGTGCTGCACGTCACACGGCATGGACTCTACAAGTTGTTGGAAGTCCCCTGCAGAAATACTGACCCATGCTACCATCCATAATTGTGAAAGTGGTGCCAGTGTTAATTGTGGCAGTGTTGCCAGTGCAGGAGTTTGTACACAGACTAACCTCTTGGTTATGTCCCTTTAATGTTCAATGGGATTCATGTCGGGCAATCTGGGTGGCTACAATTGGTCACTCAAATTGTCCAGAATGTTTGTCAAACAAATCACGAACAATTGTGGCTCAGTGACATGGCACATAGTCCTCCGTAAAAATTTCATTGTTGTTTGGGAACATGAAGTCCGTGAATGTCTACAAATGGTCTCCAGGTAGGGAAACATATCCATTTCCAGACAATGATTGGTTCAGTTCGACCAGAGGACCCAGTCCTTTACATGTACACACAGCCCACACCATTATGGAGCAACTATCACCTAGTTCCTTGTTGACAGCTTAGGTCCGTGGTTTTGCGGGGACTGCACCACACTCGAACCCTACTACCAGCTCTCACCAACTGAAATCGGAACTCATCTGACCAGGCCACAGTTTTCCAGTCGTCTAGTGTCCAACCAATATAGTCGAGCCCAGGAGAGGTGTTGCAGGCAGTGTCATGCTGTTAACAAAGGAGTTTATGTTGATCATCTGCTGCCATAGCCTACTAATACCAAATTTTGATGTACTGACTTAATGGGTATATTTGTCGTATGTCCCACGTTGACTTATGTGATTATTTTACACAGTGTTGCATGTCTATTGGCACTGACAACTCTACACAAACATCACTGCTCTCTATCATTAAGTGAAGGCCGTGGGGCACTCTGTCATCCACGGTGAGAAGTAATGCCTGAAATTTGGCATTTCCAGCATGCTATTGATACTGTGGATCTTGGAATACTGAATTCCTTAACAATTTCTGAAATGGAATGTCCCATCCATGTCTAGCACCAACTACCATTTCACACTGAAAGTACGTTAATTCCTATTGTGTGGTCATAATCACATTGGAAACCTTTTCCCATGACTCAACTCAGCATGAATGACAGCCGTGCCAGTGCACTGCCCTCTATGCCTTGCGTACATGATACTACCACCATCTGTATATGTGCTTATTGCTATCCCATTACTTTTGTGACCTCAGTGTATGTACTTATATTTCTAACAGGTTGTTATTTCATGTGTGAAATTGTATAGTGTGAATATTTGTAAGAGTTAGCTTTGAACCACTTGTATGTCTGTTTAGCAGTGGCTCCTAAGTTAATTGTCGATCCCTGGTTAGTATACTTCTGTTATCAGCGAGCATTACAGTTTTTGAATTGTGCTGTAAACTCGTTGGAACACCACTTATATAGATAAGATCATTGTGCGACCCCAAATTTTATGTTCCTCATCCCTTAGTCCTGTGTCACAGTTTGTCAGCAAGATATTCGACAGTTTTTTTTTAAGGTGAGGCTTCAGGCATGCCAGAGGGTGCCGTTAATACCATAATACTCCAGTTTGCAAGTATGATGTTGTCATAGTCTTTGAGAAGGTCACAAAATATACCAAAATGAAAATTTTTCTTTTTTAGATCTTCCAAGACTTCATTTGGGAGGTATTGTATTGCTTCCTCTGTGAGAATCCTTTTATGAAAGCTAAAATTGGGAAACAGTTAACAATTTCTGCCGAGTTAAATGAATTGGTATTCTATCACAAACCATTTTCTCAAGCAACTTTTGCAAACACTAAAAAGTGTGATATGACAGTAGCAGACTAAAATTATAGCATTTTCTCTTCAAATGCGAGCCAGAAATCACATTAAAATTACACCATTTCTCTTTGAATGCGAGCCAGAAATTGCTCTACAATTATGCAGTTTCTCTTTGAACGCATGCTGTTATGCAAATGGAATTGATGAAAACATGTTTTGTACTGCTCTCTCTGTGGTAACTGGAACCAGTGTCAAGTGCTGAAATGATGGTCAGTTACGCTGTGATCAACTCAGAGAAGGTACACAGTTGTCTGTTTACGAATGCACATGCTGTGATGTAATGTAATCCCTTCTGGCACTGTGAGTGCTACATTGCTCACAGCACCAGGTCTTTTTTTCTTTTTTTTCTTTAAATTGTGTTACTGTATTGCGCAAGCATAGAGTGTGACGTATTTTAAATGAACAGTTGTCGTAACAGTGCCGTGGTCTAGTGCACTAACTGGCAATTTGTCGGTTCGGGTTTGATTTATACTGTTACCAACCTTTTTTTTAATCATCTTATTTTATTCCTCACAGTGTTAAACAATTAGTTAAAAGATTTAAACATATTTAAGGAGTTTCATTTATATACGTAAAATTAATATATTCAATTTATTTATGATTACTGCCCTCGTAAGTCAGAAGTTTGTAGGCCACCACATTGCATACTGGTAAAATTTTTGTGAGAGTCGCCACTGCGAAAGCGACCTGTGGTTAGAAGTGGTTTGCTGTGGTTAGAAGTGTTTTGCTTATCCAGTCTGATAATGGTTGTTACCTCTGCATAATAAAATCTGTCAGAAAATATGATGTGAGTCATTATGTTATTACAAAGATAGCTTACGGGTAATCCTCCCAAGTCAATAAAAGACTTCAATATTCTGATAGACCCACCATCGAAGTGAATGGAATGTGTACTTTTTAGTGCCCTGACGAATTTAGCAATCTCTAGAGATCTTATATGTTCTGAAACTATTGTCTGTCTGTGGTTTATGTAGTGTATGCACAAGTAAATACTCACAACAGAAAAAGTTTTGCAACACCCTGGTTCCCAGAACTCCTGAAGATAGACGTTGACTGTGGGTATTGTATCACAGACACAGTCCCTTTGACTGTTCAGATATGTCACTAAACCTTCCTAAAGATTTAAACAACCATGCATGAGCAGTGCCTATTAAACGTAAGGGGTCTGACAGCTGATCAATTCCAGTCATTCCCCCAGGAAGGAGGTACATGGGTCGTGTTGTCTGTAGTTCAACCATGCCTAGATGGTCAATACCACAGTTAAATTGCGTCCACATTGTTACTTTGTGCCAGGAAGGGCTCTTGACAAGGAAAGTGTCCAGGCGTCTCAGAGTGAACCAAAGCGATGTTGTTTGGACATGGAGGAAATAGAGAGACAGGAACTGTCGATGACGTGCCTCCCCAGGCCAAGCAAGGGCTGCTACTGCAGTGGATGACTGCTATCTATTGATTATGGCTTGGAGGAACCCTGACAACAACACCACCATGTTGAATAATGCTTTTCGTGCAGCCACAGCACGTCACGTTATGACTCTAACTGTGTGCAATAGGCTGCATGATGCGCAACTTCACTTCCGACTACCGTGGCGAGGTCCATCTTTGCAGCCATGAGACCGTGCAGTGTGGTACAAATGGGCCCAACAACATGCCGAATGGACCGCTCAGGGTTGGCATCATGTTTTCTTTACCAATGAGTGTCGCATATGCCTTCAACCAGACAACAGTCGGAGACATATTTTGAGGCAACCTGGTCATACTGAATGCCTTAGACACACTGTCCAGTGAGTGCAGCAAGGCGGAGGTTCCCTGCTGTTTTGGGGCAGCATTATGTGGAGCCGACGTACACTGCTGGTGGTCATGGAAGGCGCTGTACGGCTGTATGATACATGAATGCCATCCTCCGGCCGATAGTGGAACCATATCGACAGCCCCCCCTGCGGGTCCGGGGATTAGAATAGGCCCGCGGTATTCCTGCCTGTCGTAAGAGGCGACTAAAAGGAGTCCCTCCCCCTCACGGGGGTAGTTAGCGCCTGCGTCCGGAGACGGACGGTTCCACGACCTCTATTTGCGGTCATTTTGCTTTTTCACTTCTCGTTTCTTCCTACCTTTGGTTGGTTCCTTTCTTTGCTCTTCTCCACCTCACTGTCTTCCTTATTCTTTCCCCTGCAAAATCTCCTTGCCTTCTTATTGCCTTCTTCTCCTTGCCTTCTCATTGCCTTCTTCTCCTTGCCTTCTCATTGCCTTCTTCTCCTTGCCTTCTCATTGCCTTCTTCTCCTTGCCTTCTCATTGCCTTCTTCTCCTTGCCTTCTCATTGCCTTCTTCTCCTTGCCTTTTCTGGTCTCCGCCTCGGCGTTTGAGACAGTCTGTCCTCTCTCTCTCTCTCTCTCTCTCTCTCTCCCTCCCTCTCTCTCTCCTTTTTCCTCTTCTTCCTTCCTCCCTGTGCGTGCCTGAAGGCCGACCCACGCGTTCGCACGCGTAGCCGGTGACGGGGTAATGCGTAATTCCCCGCCCTGGGTAGACATGTCAGGCACGTGCGTATGCCCTGGTAAAGGCCAGGCCCGGGGAGGGGTGATTGCCTGAGCTGATACCTTCTGACCATGCCGATTGGTCCCTCCGTCTGTTTCTCGGGAGGTGTGACCTGAGGTGTAAACATTCACCTAAGGCGGGAGTGCCCTCTGAGAGGGTCCCCACAAGGAAGGAGCGCGCCATCGGAGACGCTGGCAATCATGGGGGATTCCTCCGCAATGGATTTCACTCCATCTCTCTCGACTTCTGCCCAAAAACGGAAACATGACCAGCCACCAGTGACCAAAGTACTACCGCCTGCCCCACAGTTCCTCGTCGTTTCTCGATCTGAGGACGGAAAGGTTTTTTCCTCTGTCAACCCTTTCGTTATCCAGAAGGGCGTAGATGCCATAGCCGGATCTGTCAAATCTTGTACCAGGTTGCGTAACGGTACCTTATTACTAGAAACTGAGAGCGCCTTTCAGGCACAAAAACTGCTTCGGGCCACACTCCTGTACACGTTCCCTGTCCGGGTGGAGGCCCACCGAACTTTGAATTCGTCTCGTGGTGTAGTCTATACTAGCTCCCTCGACGGATTGACCGACGAGGAGATTCAATCTTTCCTCGCTGAGCAGGGCGTGACGGCTGTCCATAGGGTCATGAAAAAGGTCAACAATGACCTTGTACCGACCCGGACACTTTTCTTGACCTTCGATAGTGTTAAGCAGCCATCGCGCATCAAGGCGGGCTATGAGGTTATTTCTGTTCGCCCCTATGTCCCGACACCTGCGCGCTGCTACCAGTGTCAGCATTTCAATCACACTCGACAGTCTTGTTCCAATGCGGCTGAATGTGTCACTTGTGGCAGGGATGCCCATGAGGGTGACTGTCCACCTCCGTCTCCTCGTTGTGTGAACTGTCAGGGTGACCATGCCGCATCCTCCCGCGACTGTCCTGTGTATAAGGAAGAACGCTGTATCCAAGAAATTCGGGTCAAAGAGAAAGTGTACACCTCGGCTGCTTGCAAGCTATTGGCTAGTAGGAAGCCCACGCTGCTCCCAGCGGGGAAATACAGTACTGTCCTCGCCTCTCCTCGGACTACCAGGGAGGTGGCAACCCAGACATACGATCTGACCTTCAGCACCACGGTCGTCCATTCGGCCAGTGCTAAGATCGCGCGGTCGACGTCTCCTCTTCCTCCCATCACCCCACAGACACCAGCCCCTTCATCAGCTTTTGCTAAGACGAAGACCCAGAAGTCAGATGCACGGGCCTTCAAGAAGGAACCATCCCGTGCAGACTTCCTACGTACCTCGACCTCCCAGCCTGTGACCGGTACTTCCACCAAACGTCCTTCCAAGAAGGCTCATAGGAAGCACAGTTCTCCTTCTCCGCCACGGCGCATTTCTTCTCCTGCGCCACCCAGCGGTTGCCGCCCCAGGCCGTCATCCGTTTCGCCTGGCCGCACCGCTGGTAGCCGAACATCTGGCCGTTCACCGGCGGAGGAAGCTCCCCCTCCCGGCCATCCTCCCAAGATGGCTGATGAACCTATAGACCCAATGGATGATGACTGTCCGCCTACTGATAGCGGCAGCAGTGCTCGCTCGAAGCCAGGCCCTCAGCGGCCTTCGAGGTGACCCCTTCTTTCATCTTCCTTTTCTTCTTATGATGGCACTTATTCACTGGAATATTCGCAGCATTCGCTCCAACCGAGAGGACATGAAGTTGCTGCTCCGCTTGCACCGTCCGCTCGTCGTAGCCCTCCAGGAAACGAAGCTACGCCCATGCGATCAAATTGCCTTGGCACACTACACCTCTGTGCGTTTTGACCTACCCCCTGTGGTAGGTATCCCAGCTCATGGAGGGGTTATGTTGCTGGTCCGGGATGATATTTACTACGATCCCATCACGTTGCACACCGGCCTGCAGGCAGTTGCCATCCGCATTACTCTCCCCACTTTTACATTTTCCATTTGTACCGTTTACACTCCATCGTCATCTGCCGTTACCAGAGCAGACATGATGCAACTTATTGCTCAGCTACCTGCACCATTTTTGTTAACTGGAGACTTCAATGCCCACCATCCCCTTTGGGGCTCTCCAGCATCCTGCCGAGGGGCTCCCTGTTAGCAGACCTTTTCAACCAGCTCAGTCTTGTCTGCCTCAATACTGGCGCCCCTACTTTTCTTTCGGACACATCTCACACCTATTCCCATTTAGGCCTCTCTATCTGTACTCCCCAACTTGCATGCCGGTTTGAGTGGTATGCACTTTCTGATACATATTCGAGCGACCACTTCCCGTTTGTTATCCATCTCCTGCAGCATACCCCCTCTCCGTGCTCCTCTAGTTGGACCATCTCCAAGGCAGACTGGGGGCTCTTCTCTTCCAGGGCGACCTTTCAGGATCAAACCTTCACAAGCTGCGATCGTCAGGTCGCACACCTCAAGGAAGTCATTCTCGCTGCTGCTGAATATTCCATCCCTCACCCTACTTCTTCTCCACGTCGCGTACCGGTCCCCTGGTGGACCGCAGCATGTAGAGACACTTTACGTGCTCGTCGACGTGCTTTACGCACCTTTAAACGCCACCCTTCAGTGGCGAATTGTATAAATTATAAACGATTACGTGCACAGTGTCATCGTATTATTAAAGAAAGCAAGAAAGCCAGCTGGGCTGCTTTCACAAGCACCTTCAACAGTTTTACTCCTTCTTCTGTTGTCTGGAGTAGCCTGCGCCGGCTATCTGGCACTAAGGTCCACTCACCAGTTTCTGGCTTGACGGTCGCGAATGACGTCCTTGTGGCCCCTGAGGATATCTCCAATGCCTTCGGCTGCTTTTTCGCAGAGGTTTCGAGCTCCGCTCATTACCACCCTGCCTTCCTCCCCCGCAAACAGGCAGAGGTGGCTAGGCCACCTAACTTCCGCTCCTCGAATCGTGAAAGTTGTAATGCCCCATTCACCATGCGGGAACTCGAAAACGCACTTGGCCGATCACGGTCCTCCGCTCCAGGGCCTGATTCTATTCATATTCAGATGCTGAAGAACCTTTCTCCTGCGGGTAAAGGTTTTCTTCTTCGTACATACAATCGCATCTGGATTGAGGGACATGTTCCCGCCTGCTGGCGCGAGTCTGTTGTCCCAATTCCTAAGCCGGGGAAGGACAAGCACTTGCCTTCCAGTTATCGACCTATCTCGCTTACCAGCTGTGTCTGTAAAGTGATGGAGCGAACGGTTAACTCTCGATTGGTTTGGCTGCTCGAGTCTCGACGCCTACTTACCAATGTACAATGTGGATTTCGTAGGCACCGCTCTGCTGTTGACCATCTGGTTACCTTGTCGACCTTCATTATGAATAACTTCTTGCGGAAGCACCCGACCGCGGCTGTGTTCTTTGATTTGGAGAAGGCTTACGACACCTGTTGGAGGGTGGGCATTCTCCGCACCATGCATACATGGGGCCTTCGCGGTCGCCTCCCTCTTTTTATTCGTTCCTTTTTAATGGATTGACAGTTCAGGGTACGTGTGGGTTCTGTCCTGTCAGACACCTTTCGCCAGGAGAATGGGGTGCCACAGGGCTCAGTTTTGAGCGTCGCTCTCTTCGCCATCGCGATCAATCCAATAATGGATTGCCTCCCAGCTGATGTATCAGGCTCCCTTTTTGTGGACGATTTTACCATCTATTGCAGCGCGCAGTGTACACGTGTCCTGGAGCGCTGTCTTCAGCGTTCTCTTGACCGTCTTTACTCCTGGAGTGTCGCCAATGGCTTCCGTTTTTCTGCCGAGAAGACGGTCTGTATTAACTTCTGGCGCTACAAAGAGTTTCTCCCACCATCCTTACGACTCGGTCCCGTTGCTCTCCCAATCATGGAGACAACCAAATTTTTAGGTCTTACATTTGACAGGAAACTTAGCTGGTCTCCACATGTGTCATATTTGGCTGCCCGTTGTACCCGTTCTTTAAATGTCCTCCGTGTTCTCAGTGGTCTGTCGTGGGGAGCGGATCGAACCGTCCTACTTCGTCTATATCGGTCGATCGTCCGCTCCAAGCTGGATTATGGGAGCTTCGTATACTCCTCTGCACGGCCATCCACCTTACGCCGCCTTAACTCCATACAACATCGGGGTTTACGACTTGCGATCGGAGCGTTTTATACTAGTCCCGTAGAGAGTCTTCATGCTGACGCTGGCGAATTGCCACTCACCTACCGGCGCGATATACTGCTTTGTCGGTATGCCTGTCGGCTACTGTCAATGCCCGACCACCCATCTTATCGTTCCTTTTTTGACGACTCTCTCGACCGTCAATACGGGTTGTATGTCTCTGCCCTGCTACCCCCTGGAGTTCGCTTTCGTCGCCTCCTTCAACACCTTAATTTTTCACTCCCTGCAGCCTTTCGAGTGGGCGAGAGCCACATGCCACCTTGGCTCCAGGCTCAGGTCCGCGTTCACCTTGACCTCAGCTCGCTCCCAAAAGAGGTTACCCCCGATTCGGTCTACCACTCCCGTTTTGTGGAACTTCGTTCGAAGTTCATTAATATGACCTTCATTTATACAGATGGCTCTAAGACCAATGACGGGGTCGGGTGTTCTTTTATTGTCGGGGCACAAAGTTTCAAATACCGGCTCCATGGCCATTGTTCGGTCTTCACAGCTGAGCTCTTTGCCCTCTACCAGGCTGTTCTTTACATCTGCCGCCACCGACATTCTGCTTATGTCATCTGCTCCGATTCCCTGAGCGCCATCCAGAGCCTCAGTGATCCGTATCCGGTTCACCCTTTCGTGCACCGGATCCAACGCTCTCTTCGGCAGCTGGTGGACGTTGGTTCTCCGGTTAGCTTTATGTGGGTCCCTGGCCATGTCGGTATCCCTGGGAACGAAGCTGCAGATGCCGCGGCCAAGGCTGCGGTCCTCCAGCCTCGGACAGCTTCTTGTTGTGTCCCTTCATCAGATTGTAGCAGGGTTATTTGTCGGCGCATTTTATCGCTGTGGCATGCCGATTGGGCTGCACTTACAGACAACAAGCTTCGGGCCTTGAAACCTCTTCCCGCGGCTTGGACGTCCTCCTCCCGCCGTTCTCGGCGGGAGGCGGTCGTTTTGGCCCGGTTACGCATTGGACACTGCCGGTTCCGCCATCGCCATCTGCTGACGGCTGCACCGGCGCCGTTCTGCCCATGTGGGCAATTGCTGACGGTCCGCCACATTTTAATGTCCTGTCCGGATTTTAACACACTGCGTCTAGATCTTAACCTGCCATGTACTTTAGATGCCATTTTAGCGGATGACCCACGAGCAGCTGCTCGTGTTCTTAGTTTTATCAATTTGACAAACCTCTCTAAGGACATTTGATGATGCTGTTTTTTAATCCTATGCCTGTCAGTCTGTCTTTTATCGTGTTTTCCCTTTTAGTTGTTGTTTTAAACTTGTGCCTCGCGGTGCATTCTTAACGTAGTCAGGGCGCTAATGAGCATTGAAGTTGTGCGCCCTAAAACCACAAAATAAAAAAAAAAAAAAAAAAATACCATATCGACAGCATATTGGCGAGGCATTTGTCTTCATGGACAACAATTCGCACCCCCTTGGTGCACATCTTGTGAATGACTTCCTTCAGGGTAACAATATCGCTCCACTAGAGTGGCCAGCAAGTTCTCCAGACATAACCCTGTCGAATATATCTGGGATGGATTGAAAAGGGCTGTTTATGGACGACGTGATCCACTGATCACTCTGAGGGATCTGTGCTGAGTCGCCGTTGAGGACTGGGACAGTCTGGACCAACAGTGCCTTGATGAACTTGTGGATAGAATGCCACGGTGAATACAGGCATGCATCAGTGCAAGAGGACGAGCTACTGGGTACTAGAGGTACTGATATGTACAGCAATCTGAACCACCACTTCTAAAGATCTCACTGTATGGTGGTACAACATGCAACGTGTGGTTTTCATGAGCAATAAAAAGGGTGGAAATGATGTTTACGTTGATCTCTATTCCAATTTTCTGTTCAGGTTCCAGAACTGCTGGTTTATTAGGGAGTGCAATGCTTGCAGCCATTTTGAGAAAGTAATCATTGAATTTGGTGCCAATGATTTGAAAGAGTCACAGTTTCTCCCGAGATGTTTCCTGGGGGCTCAGTTTAATTTGGGTAGCTATTTTTGTTTGTTTCCTGACTAATAATGCTCTAGATTTTTGTCATGTTCTTGGGGTGTTTTATTTTTGAAAATAGTACATGAGTTTCGATTTTACATTACTAGTGGAATGGAGTTTCAACTCATGACTACAAATTGTGCTTTGAATTAAGTATAAATCTCTCTTCCTGGTGCAAGATACACCAATTCCAAAAGCTATCCATTCTTTATTCTTGCTTCTGTTTGATTTCACCCTCATTTCTTGCACAAGAAAACAAGACTCAGTGTGATGTAAAAACATTTTAAAGAAAGAGAGAAATTTTTCATCTACACAGTAAGCTTTACAAATTTCTCTTCTGTATTGTTCCTATAATTTCTGTATAAACACTGTGTAAAAGTCATTGTTAATGATTCGGTGGGACATTACTCTTCTTATCTAATGTGTGCCTAACCCCTCAATATATTCTATGGTTAACATTTGACTATTATGTTCATATTATCAACCATTGCGATAAATCATTATGAGTTATCGGGTCTGAAAACAAATGGTCATTAGCTGTTGCACTTTGTCATTTAATCCACAGAAGGAATACCCTGAAGTTGAAAATAACTACTGAAGGTGCCATCGATCCATACCATCAGACAGAAAATCAGCATTAGAGTTTCCACAAACAGTGATTCTCCAGTTAAATCTCTGTAATCGTATTAAAACTCTTTATCTGCTTTCTGAAGCTTAAAATGTTTTGCACTGATAGCCTGTAAACTGTCACTATGACAAGTTCATGTCCTTTCTGATCCACAGTTGTGGCACAGCATTTAAAAGCTGTTCGATACAGTAAGCATTAACTTGAAGCACCTAGACTTAACTCAATTTTTGCTCATACATCTCCTCCCCTTTCGTCTAATTGGTTCTGCAGTTAGGGCAATAATAGCCCATGCCTCTCAAGATAAATCTGTTGAGTTTGGTGATTTCCAGCTGATCTTTTCACATGCACAGCAAGTAACAAGTCTGCACAAATTCCATCTGTCCTTTCATTTTCCTCTATGGACATGAAAATTCATCTTTTTTTTTTTTTTTGTTTTTTTTTTGTTTATGAGTATCGTGATGATGTGATGGAAGACAGTAAATTCATTTTCTTTAATATTGTGGGCTGGTTCAAGCTACAGTATTTTGTTTTGCTAGTAACTGTTCAACCGTACCTATATTTATTGTTCATCTTTGTCTTTTGGATTAATTGACCCTAAAAGAGCCTAGGAAATAGCATGAAAATCATGGGTTTAGGGTAGATTAGAAGTTTCTGGCAAACAGCCATGCATGTAGCTTCTCATGAGAAGCATTCAGGTGCAAATTATGCTGAGTGTGAAGTGACAGTGTGAGGGGCATCAGTCATGTCCATTTACAAATGTCTGTCTTCCCTGAGCAATTTTCCAAGCTCTGCATTAACACATTCCTCAGTTTAGAAAACTCAAAGAGAGACAGGATCTTCACATTAATGTGAAGGACATTATTAGCAGTATTACTAATACCACCGTCAGTTGTACAATTATGGTTACAGTCCAAACTGTGACATGCATTCATTATTATTATTAGTATTATTATATGATGTACTTTCCCAAGATCCTTCCTCAAAGAGCCTTTATCACAGGAGACATCGCTGAGTGCTGCTCTCAGCTTAAAAATACTTGTTACTTGGTAATCACTCCCCAAAGAGTTCTGGACCAGCTCTGAAATTCCACTCCCATGATTAGTACACCGCAGTAGACCTTCTTTGTGCTCTTAAAAATGTTCTTACTACAGTTTGAATGCGTCTTATGCACTCTACTGTCTTAACTTCTTCACTGATTTAGGAGCTTGTGTGTAATCCAGAGTTCTGGTCTAGCCCCAGCAAAACTGCTAACTATACTCAGTCTGAGTATAAGCTGCTCTTTTTCAAGTATTTTATATCAGTAGTGAAAAACACTGCATCTCCAAGTATGAATAGGATCTTTCCTTTCGTGGGTTGTTGTATTCATTCTGCATGAACATAGTGCTGACATTCCTCATACTGATTGTTATTCCTGTGCAGTCTTGACACTTGTGTATTGTGACAGACAAGGTATTTGGCAAAAAAATCTTTCTTTCGGGTTAACAGAAGTGTCAGATTCCACCCATCTGCTTTGACCCATGACGTAAGGGTATTGTGGTGTGTGACACCATTACGGCGCGGAGTTTATGAGTTGGTTGTCTTTGTAGATGTCATCTCTCTCTCTCTCTCTCTCTCTCTCTCTCTCTCTCTCTCTCTCTCTCTCTCTCTGTGTGTGTGTGTGTGTGTGTGTGTGTGTGTGTGTGTGTGTTTTTGGGATGGCCGACCTACTTTGCACCACCGAAATTTGTTGGTGGTAAGTAATTGTTGTTTTGGGTCTGTTTTTCTTGAGTTGTAATGTTTTGTGTATTTATTGTGTATTGAAAGTGTTTTAATTTATATAGGGATGTTTGACTTTTGAATTTTTGAGGCGTTGTGGTTTTTGTTTTGTTTTTTGTAGTTGTGGGTGTTGGTTTTTTCATATCAATAGTTACGGTTGACCTATGTAGGTCAAGGGAAATGACCTATTTCAATTTTTGTAGTTTTGTATGTAGGTGTTGGTGTTATGGTATTGTCAGCTGTGGTCAAGGGAAATGTCTGATTCCAGTTTTTGTAGTTTTTGCTGTAGGTGTTGGTGTTTTGGTATTGTCAGCTGCAGATGACCTACATAGGTAGAGGGAAGTGTCCAATTCCTGTAGATTTTGTGATTTTTTTTTCTTCACCATTTTTTTGTGTTTTGGGATTGTGGTGTTTTCTCCCACTGTTATATTTAGTTTGTCCCATCCCTAAAATCCCCAATTTCCCGCGGTTGTCCCGTTAGTTTGATTGTATTTTTGAAGGGAGATGTTCTTTACTTATTTATCTGTATTTTCGTATTTGTTGCCGTGCGTATGTGACATCATAGGCGCCATATTGGAGACTCTTAGAATAGCCATTTCTGCCATATTTATGACGTCATGAGTGGAATCTGACACTTCTGTAATGCCCTTTGTAAAAAAAAAAAAAAAAAAAAAAAAAAATAAAAAAAAAAATAAAGGGGGGGGGGGGGGTTATACCTGATGTAAGCCTATCTCTAAATCTGTTTGTTGACAAATTGTTTGAAAAACAGAATTGTTTAGAGTCAGTTGCGTAAGCAAATTAAATTTAGCTTATGAACTTAAATATTTTATATGATGAAATTTACTAATGTGAGACAATTATTTATAAAAGATAACTTTATTTATGAAAGACTTAAAATTATCTAGAAAATATTACATTCAAATGATTTGTAAGAGGAGTTTATTTGATCTCCAGTATGATTAGTGGAAATTTTACAATGTATGCAAATGTTTACTGACAAAGATGAGGAGGTTATTAGTTCACAGCCACAACACAATCAAGATAAACAGAAATAACTTGCCAGTTACATTATATTCAACTAATAATTTTGGGAATGTTGGAGTTAATAATACTGCATACACATTCTGATATTTTTGTAAAACTAAATACTAAAGATTCATCAGGACTTCCTTTAAAACCATTATGATATCCTTGAAGGAGTTTTGAGAATTTCCTTATTCATTGTTCTGTTTTATCATCATCATGAACTTTGATTAAGTTCACCTGTGCTACCTTTTACATACCATTTAAAATGTACCCTGTAAGCTGTTGTCTTGCTACTTCTATCTATTGTAGTGAAGCTGAGAGAGATAATGGATAGCTAATGGCCATAGTGTAAACCTTCGATTTCAGGTTAAATGACTTGGCAGTGCTCAGTTTGATTGAGTGTCTCTTATTTATTTTTTAGGGCATTGTTCGGCTATGAGGGACAAACTAATGATTTGAAGGTGGTAAGCAAAGGAGGTAAGTGCTGTGATGTTATACAAAAATCAGGTGTATATTTTATGCATCATTCATTTTTAATGAATTTATGTTTTCATGTTAAGTAATTACTCATTTCTGTTGCTTTATTTTTCTGTGCTTTAATAATGGATTAGAATTTGATATTTGCAGTATTATTGAGTGTCAGTCCTCAAATAACAGCAGCAGATAGTCTGTGAATGGTACACAACATGTATTATGGATAAAGCTTAGGGCGATACATCTTGTCACTTTTTTTGCCCCCAGTTAACACATTGTTTACTGTTGGCAAATGTAGTTGGCATCCGGTAATGATGCATATTTTCTATGGGTTTAATAAAGTTATAAGTGATACATTACATATATATTATTCTCAAAAGCTATTATGCATGATATTCTCAAACATTGCTACTGTTCAAAAAATTCCGGAACTTTGTCCACAAAATTTTTCTATGCTTACTTTTTACTTACTGTGCATGGTCTCCTTTGAAATACTCTCCTCCACAATTGATGTTCTGCTCTCAGTGCTATTTCCACTTCCAAAATCAGTCTTTGTATGCCTCTTGTTGGATCACACGAAGTGCCATCTGTGAATTTTCTTTTATCGCATCTGTTGTTGTAAATCTTCATCCTTTCAATGGGGTTCTCAACTTTGGAAATAAAAAGAAGTCCACAGGGCCAGGACTGGAGAGCATGGAGGATGAGGCAGCACAATGATTTTGTTTTTTGTGCTAGTCAGGCATCAACAGGGATGAATGTGTGGGTTTGTGATCATGATGCAAGAGCCATGAATTGTCTCAGTACATTTTGGGCCATTTCCTTGTCACGTTTTCTTGCAGGTGTTGCAACATGTCCCAATAGTACCATTTATTAACAGTTTGCCCCTGTGTCTCGAATTCATGATAAACTAATCCTTAAAAGTAATGAGTTTGACATTTGACCAGACTTGACGAGCTTTTTTTTTTTTGTCTTGGAGAACATTCCCTGAGCCATTGTGAAGATTGAACCTTGGTCTCAACATCATAACTGTAGATCCACGTGTCATCAGTAGTTATAATTCCCTTAAGGAAAATCTGGTTCTCATTTGCATGATCGAAAAGCTCTTCACAGATTATGGGGCAAAGGTCTTCCTGCTCTTGATTCATGAGCCATGGTATGAACTTGCACCAACATGATGCATGAAATGATCCAACTGAAATGTTGGATTCTTCTGCAATCTCTTGGACAGTCAGTCTTCGATTGGCACACAAAATTTCATCGATATTCTGGACTTGTCTCATCAGCACACGTCTAAGGATGTCCTGAATAAACGTCATCTTTAACTTCTGTCCATCTATTTTTAAAGCTGGTGAACCATTTGCAACATTGAGTACAGCTTAAGCATTCATCACTGTAGGCTTAGTGCATCATTTAGTGTGTCTCTCTAAAGTTTTTCTTGAGTTTCATGCAAAATTTGATGCAGACATGTTGTGCCTTTTACTCTGCCATCTTGAAATTGGCAAACTGTGCGACACAACGTTCTACTCAGTACAGTACTGAACAATCACTAACACACATAAAACAGTGAAACTTCCAGCAGTTACACATTAAACACAAACGTGTGGAGGGATGCCAACCACATTTCACTCCAACACTCCATTGGTGTGAAATTACGAATGTTCTGGAATTTTTTGAACAGATCTTGTATGCTGTGATGATACTTGGAACAAGAAAACAGTAAATTACAAACTGTTATGTGTCACTGTTCCTCATGTTCTACAAATTTGTTGTCTTATCTGACTATTTTCAATGCACTGTGTTTATTACTGTGGTGAACCATTTGTAATGTGCATTTACAGGCTCATGCCTTTTTGTGAGTACTTATTGCTGTTTGAATTTTATTTTTTTGCTCACCTTGTAGAAAATTTATTCTGTCTTAGTCTTCACGTGATATTTATGTGGTAGATTGTTTTTTCTACAGATTTCTATTGAAATCAAGTCCTTGAACTATTAAGAATGTTGTTCTTGTTTATTCTGATGTAGCTTGCAACTGAGTAATAAATTATGTCATGAAGAAATGAGCTTTTTAAATGCCCTTGACCATTTAAATCTTTTAATAGGTGTTCTGTAGCTGGGGATACCACTGAAAACTGAGTCACATGTGTACTTTGTAGGTTACTTCTTTTATAAATGATGTTCACCTCTTCCCACTTTCTCCTTTAAATAGGAACTTGACATTTGTCATCTTTGAGATTCGTATGAGTGTTCCAATCCCATATCAATTCAAGCTAATTCACTATTGTTACTGATTTAAGTATTTGCCTGTTAATACAAATTTGTTTACTTACACCGATGAAGCCAAACATTATGACTCTTGACCTCTGTGAATTTGAATGCTGTCCTTGTGGTGTTGCGGGCACGTGATGCGATAAGGAAAGAATATAAATGGAGCAGAACAAATGGGGAATCGTTTCAGCATCAGTATGAGAAGCAAAAGGGAAAAATCTGTCATAAAGGAGTTTGATAGAGGGCAATTGGGATTAAAGAAGACCACTTATTGGAAAGCAGAAGCCTTTAGTTGTTGATAGATGTACACAAAAGAAGTAAAACTAACTGACTTTCAGAGTTATCCTTTAACCCCCCGCCCCACACACACACCCCTATGCCTCTACATGGTGTCGGCTAGACTGACAGTGTCAATGGTATTTGCATTAGGTGGGCTGGTCATGGTGGGGGGAGGTAATGTCGGATGGGGTGGGTATAGTAAGTGGAGGCAGGAAGAGGGACTGGGGGTGGATGGCTAGTGGCTCGGAGGGAGGTTGGTTTGCCAGCTACGAATGCAGGAGGAAGGGTTGGCAGGCATAGTTGTAATGATTGGTGGAAAGGGGCACATGCTGAAGGCGACATGGAGCCATGAATTGGGAAGTATTGATGTGATGGAGGAAGGGGAAACTGTTGGGTGGAGGGTGTGGGGACAATGGGTTATCTGAGATTGAGGATGTATTGTAAGGGTAACCCTCATTTGCACAGTTCATAGAAGTAGAGGGGAAAGATCCAGATGGATCAGGTTGTGAAGCAGCGATTGAAATTGAACATGTTGTGCTCAGCTGCACGTTGTGCCAGCAGGTAGTCAACTTTGTTCTTGACATCTGTTTGCCGGTGGTCATTCATCATAGTGCTCAGCTGGTTGAAAGCCATACCAACATTAAAGGCTGTGCAGCATTTGCAGGAGAGTTGATAAATGACAAGGCTACTTTCACATGTGGCCTGGCCTCTGTTGTGCTAGGATAAATGTGTGACAGGTCTTGAGTACGAGCTGTTGGGTGGGTGGAATGGATATGGTCCCTGTGGCAAGGTTTTGGGAGTCGAAGTTGCATAGGGAAGGACTAGGATTTTGTGTAGATGGGCAACAGAACACCACTTTGGGAAGGATGGGAATGATCTTGTGTGGGATGTCTCTCAGTTCAGGGCAGGATGAGAGATATTCAAAGTCCTAGTGAAGGATATAGTGCTGTTGTTCCAGTCCAGGGTGATAATGGGTGATGAGAGAGACACTCCTTTATAGCTGATTCTTGGGGGTGGTTGGAGGATTGCATGAAGATATGGCACAGGAAATCTGTTACTGAGCTAGGTTTGGGGGATAGTGCCTGTGTATGAAAGACTTTATGAGACCTTCAACACAGTGGGCAAGGGACTTCTCATCACTCCAGATTTGTTGTCCACTGCTGAATAATCTGTATGGGTAGTATTTTTTGGTGTAGAAGTAATGGCAGCTGTCAAAATCCAGATACTGTTGGAGGTTAGTGGGTTTAACGTGGACATAGTTGTGGATGGAGCCATCAGTGAGGTGGAGGTCAACGTCCAGAAAGATGGTGTGTTGGGTAGAGGAGGACCAGATGAAGCAGATGGGAGAAAAGGGTTGAGGTTTTGAAGGAGTGAGGAGGACAACGGGTCTTGGCCCTGAGTCCAGATCATGAAGATATCGTCAGTTAACCTGAACAAGACTAGTGGTTGGGAGTTTTGGGAGGCTAGGAAGGTGTTCTCTAGATGGCCCGTAAACAGGTGGGTGCCATGTAAGTGCCCATGGCTGTACCACTTGTAAACTGTCCCTTCAAAGAAAAAGTAATTGTGGGTCAGAATATAGTTGCTAAGGTGTATAAGTAATGAGGTGGCAGGTTTGGAGTGTGGAAGACATTGGCAGATGTAGTGTTTGATGGTGGCCATGCCAGTGAAATGAGAATGTTGATATGTAGTGACAAGTGGAGATCTGGGAGGTAAAGGTGTGGAGATGGCGGAAAGTCAGTGAAGAAAGTTGGCAAGTTGGTACTTTTGATGTGGGAAGGTTTCGGCCATTTGGTTGGAGGTGTTGGTCAATAAGAGTGGAAAGTTTATCAGTGGGAGCACAATACCTAGCTACAGCTGGGACTCATTATTCTTGAGTTTGTGGATTTTCGACAGCTTATAGAAGTGGGCTGTGGTGTGTGTTATTGGGGTGAGGTCAGAAACCAGGCCATACAATCTGCCGTTCATCTAAAATGTTGAAGGAAAGTTCTTGTAGAACATAAATACTTTAGGGTAAAGGAGACCACTCACCAAAAAGCAGGAGCTTTCAGTTGTAGATTTGTTGTTGTTGTTGTGGTCTTCAGTCCTGAGACTGGTTTGATGCAGCTCTCCATGCTACTCTATCCTGTGCAAGCTTCTTCATCTCCCAGTACCTACTGCAACCTACATCCTTCTGAATCTGCTTAGTGTATTCATCTCTTGGTCTTCCCCTACGATTTTTACCCTCCACGCTGCCCTCCAATACTAAATTGGTGATCCCTTGATGCCTCAGAACATGTCCTACCAACCGATCCCTTCTTCTGGTCAAGTTGTGCCACAACCTTCTCTTCTCCCCAATCCTATTCAATACTTCCTCATTAGTTATGTGATCTACCCATCTAATCTTCAGACTTCTGCTGTATCACCACATTTCGAAAGCTTCTATTCTCTTCTTGTCTAAACTATTTACCGTCCATGTTTCACTTCCATACATGGCTACACTCCATACAAAAACTTTGAGAAACGACTTCCTGACACTTAAACCTATACTCGATGTTAACAAATTTCTCTTCTTCAGAAACGCTTTCCTTGCCATTGCCAGTCTACATTTTATAACCTCTCTACTTCAACCATCATCAGTTATTTTGCTCCCCAAATAGCAAAACTCCTTTACAACTGTAAGTATCTCATTTCCTAATCTAATACCCTCAACATCACCCGACTTAATTCGACTACATTCCATTATCCTCGTTTTGCTTTTGTTGATGTTCATCTTATATCCTCTCTTCAAGACACCATCCATTCCGTTCAACTGCTCTTCCAAGTCCTTTGCTGTCTCGGGACAGAACTACAATGTCATCGGCAAACCTCAAAGTTTTTATTTCTTCTCCATGGATTTTAATACCTACTCTGAATTTTTCTTTTGTTTCCTTTACTGCTTGCTCAATATACAGATTGAATAACATCGGGGAGAGGCTACAACCCTGTCTTACTCCCTTCCCAACCACTGCTTCCCTTTCATGTCCCTCGACTCTTATAACTGCCATCTGGTTTCTGTACAAATTGTAAATAGCCTTTCGCTCCCTGTATTTTACCCCTGCCACCTTTAGAATTTGAAAGAGAGTATTCCAGTCAACATTGTCAAAAGCTTTCTCCAAGTCTACAAATGCTAGAAACATAGGTTTGCCTTTCCTTAATCTTTCTTCTAAGATAAGTCGTAAGGTCAATATTGCCTCACGTGTTCCAGTATTTCTACGGAATCCAAACTGATCTTCCCTGAGGTCGGCTTCTACTAGTTTTTCCATTAGTCTGTAAAGAATTTGTGTTAGTATTTTGCAGCTGTGGCTTATTAAACAGATTGTTCGGTAATTTTCACATCTGTCAACACCTGCTTTCTTTGGGATTGGAATTATTATATTCTTCTTGAAGTCTGAGGGTATTTCGCCTGTTTCATACATCTTGCTCACCAGACGGTAGAGTTTTGTCAGGACTGGCTCTCCCAAGGCCGTCAGTAGTTCCAATGGAATGTTGTCTACTCCGGGGGCCTTGTTTAGACTCAGGTCTTTCAGTGCTCTGTCAAACTCTTCACGCAGTATCGTATCTCCCATTTCATCTTCATCTACATCCTCTTCCATTTCCATAATATTGTCCTCAAGTACATTGCCCTTGTATAGACCCTCTATATACTCCTTCCACCTTTCTGCTTTCCCTTCTTTGCTTAGAACTGGGTTTCCATCTGAGCTCTTGATGTTCATACAAGTGGTTCTCTTATCTCCAAAGGTCTCTTTAATTTTCCTGTAGGCAGTATCTATCTTACCCCTAGTGAGACAAGCCTCTACATCCTTACATTTGTCCTCTAGCCATCCCTGCTTAGCCATTTTGCACTTCCTGTCGATATCATTTTTGAGATGTTTGTATTCCTTTTTGCCTGCTTCATTTACTGCATTTTTATATTTTCTCCTTTCATCAATTAAATTCAATATTTCTTCTGTTACCCAAGGATTTGTACTGGCCCTCGTCTTTTTACCTACTTGATCCTCTACTGCCTTCACTATTTCATCCCTCAAAGCTACCCATTCTTCTTCTACTGTATTTCTTTCCCCCATTCCTGTCAATTGTTCTCTTATGCTCTCCCTGGAACTCTCTACAACCTCTGGTTCTTTCAGTTTATCCAGGTCCCATCTCCTTAAATTCCCACCTTTCTGCAGTTTCTTCAGTTTTAATCTACAGGTCATAACCAACAGATTGTGGTCAGAGTCCACATCTGCCCCTGGAAATGCCTTACAATTTAAAACCTGGTTCCTAAATCTCTGTCTTACCATTATATAATCTATCTGATACCTTTTAGTATCTCCAGGGTTCTTCCATGTATACAACCAGTTGTAGATAAGTGCACACAAAAGAAGGAAAACATTCTAGGTTTTGTAGTTCCTGCGCGCGTGCACACACACACATACACACATGCATGTGTGTGCCTTTGCCCCAGCCCAGTGCCGGCTAGACTGATTTTGTGGCAGGTGGCCTGCTTGTGGTGGGGGTAATGTTGGGTATGGTTGGTAAAGGAAGAGGAAGTAGGAGGCAGGGAGAGGGACTGAGGGTGGGTGGCTAGTGGTCCGGAGGGAGGCCGGTTTGCCACCTAGGTATGCCGGAGGAGGAGTGGCAGGTATAATTATAATGGCCAGTGGGAAATGGCACGCATTGAAGGCATA
This sequence comes from Schistocerca cancellata, assembly GCF_023864275.1. Classification (NCBI taxonomy): domain Eukaryota; kingdom Metazoa; phylum Arthropoda; class Insecta; order Orthoptera; family Acrididae; genus Schistocerca; species Schistocerca cancellata. The sequence continues at coordinate 265,477,339 of NC_064628.1, read as the reverse complement.
GAACCTTGTTGGACGTGTCAGACACCTACTTTCCATCTCCTGATCTTTGCAATGGAAACACTTCTTTACCACCAAATCCCTCCAACCAAAGCCAACGTAATCCTAACACAGAACCTTCCCTGTCCAAGTTTGTACCACCAACCAACCGTGACCCTCCCCACCTCCATGCCAACCACCCGTTAGTAGCATCCAGGCATTTCTTACATCCAACGTGGCCTCACACTCCTCCTCCATGTTCCTTCCTAAGAACAGTAACATTTTGGTGGAAGGAAGGACAGCCACTCTCAACCTGAAAACTGATTCAGACAAAGACTCCACCACTGTTGTGATCAGTCACACTGACTACCTGACAGAAGGCATCCACCAGCTATCTGACTGCTCCACCTACAAGCTCTGCCAGAGTATTCCATCCCAGAAGTCCAACATAAAATTCAATCCTTACTGAAATACATAGGATCTTCTCAGAACCTCTCACCTGAGTCCATCTCTCCCCTCTCCCGCTCTCTAACAACTCCCTGCACAGCCCATTTCTACAAGCTCCCGAAATCCACAAACCCAACAATCCTGGATCCACACTCAGTCTCGTGAAAGTATAACTCTAAAACCTAGCATGTTTTTCTTCTTTTTCGTGTGCTTATCAATAACTGAAAGCTTATGCTTTTTGGTGAATGGTCTCCTTTAATCCTAAAGTATTTAAATTCTACGTAAGAATTTTCCTTCAACTTTTTCACAAAGGGCAGATTGTATGGTTAGCTTCTGGAAATTTGTGGTATGGAAATGCAAAGATTGTCATGTGCTACTGTTGCAGGCAGCTATAGAAATTGGTTGAAGTATTGTGAAACTACGAGTAGGTGATAAAGTGTGTGACATCCACAGATTTTCACAGAACTAGGAAGTTGGAGGCCAGTCTGTAAAGCAGCATAGGTGGTGATCTGTGACAGATCTAACAACCACAATGACAGTGCAGGCACAAATGTTTTGGAGCACACCACTCAGTGCATGGTGTTGAACATGTTGCTCCACAGCAGCAACCACTACATGTTCCTATTTTGAGCCAACAATATCATCAATTATTACTGCAATGTGCACAGGATTATTAAGACTGGATCGTGGATCAATGAGAGGATGTTGCTTTGTTGGGTGAATCACATTTCTTGTTATACTAGGTAGATACTCACGTCCATATACTCTAATTGCACGGTGCATGACTTAAACCTCAGACGATTCAGTGTGTTCCATTATTTTATCAGTGAGTTCTGATTCTGTTTCCCACACGCTTACCTCTTTTATGTCTTAGAGCTTCTCGTAAAACCAGCAGGTCTCCTTATCTTCGAATTGTCCTGTCACTCTTCAGCCCGTGAATACTAATAAATGCATTTTACATACCAAAATTCTCTTTCCTTAAACCTGAACATCATACCTGAAGCTCTTCCTGTGTTTCAGAGAATCCTTCCTTGGGTGAAACTTCCTGGCAGATTAAAACTGTGTGCCCGACCGAGACTCGAACTCGGGACCTTTGCCTTTCGCGGGCAAGTGCTCTACCAACTGAGCTACCGAAGCACGACTCACGGCCGGTACTCACAGCTTTACTTCTGCCAGTACCTCGTCTCCTACCTTCCAAACTTTCCTTGGGTGTCTGCATGTAATATCTATAACTTCAATAAGTCCCTGTAGATATCCATCGTGTTCATTCTTGCTCCTGTTTTCCTTAAACATTACCTGGATCTGAGCTTTGCCAGTATCATCAATGGCATCATAATAGGGAAGTTTGTGGGTTCAATTAGAATAAACAGAGGAAACATGAGCATAATATGTTATTGTACCTGTTTTACAAAACGTATCAAACATTTGGTTTTTAAATTCGTATTTACTTGCACTTTTCCCCTGTTGCATTTGTACAAATGGTTTGTGCTTTGTGCTTAACATAAACTTCTCCTTCTAACCTAGCCTTCTTATTATGTTGGAATTGTATTTATCATCATGCCTTTCCTCCTGTAATGGCCGTTGTCTTCTTCATTTGAGTTTGGAAGTTACACAATCACACTAAATCATTCGTACAATTTGGTGCTGACAATGGTCATAAATTTGGTGCTCTTAAGATTTGATTGTTATTAATTGAGGGAAATAAACCTTAGTATACTTCTGGAGTTTCAAATATTTTGTATAAACCATCCCCTTAGGGAAATGGCAACAAGAGTCAGGAAAGGGCACCAGGTGCCTGGAGGCCTCATTCAGCATGCTAAAGAGGCTGTTCCATCAGCCATTGAGGGGACAGGGTGCAACCAACTGCAAATTGTGCTACACATTGGAAAAATGATGTCTGTTGTCTGGGCGCCATGGTCATACTTGATCATTCCAGTGAATGGCAAGAAGGTTGAGAGGACCAGCCTTGTGCACAGAGTTTCAGCGAAGCTCATAATTTGCAGCATTGTTCCCAGAGGCCATGGTTCTGTGACAAGCTAGGCTGCGACTTCTTGGACTTGCACCATAGGGTTGAAAAATGTAGTGTCCCCCTAAATAGGTCAGGTGTGCTCTACACAAGAGAGACTGCTACTCATGTAGCTGACTGTGTGGGGTGCACACAAGGGTTTGTTAGATTAGGTGACTCTCCATCTAATCCAGATAATGATAGCTGTAGGATACACAGAAGTATCATTGTAAGATCAAATGAAATGCTCCCCACAAACAGTCCTAGTGGTAAATTGCTGAAGCATTTGGAACAAAGTATCAGTGTTTGAAGTGCTTATGAAAAGCAGTGAAGCTCACATAATACTGGGAACAAATAGCTGATTGAAACCTGAAATTGATAGCTGTGGTATTTTTTGGGAAAATTTAAGTGTATATGGAAAGGATATGTTGTTTGTTGTTGTGGTCTTCAGTCCTGAGACTGGTTTGATGCAGCTCTCCATGCTACTCTATCCTGTGCAAGCTTCTTCATCTCACAGTATCTACTGCAACCTACATCCTTCTGAATCTGCTTAGTGTATTCATCTCTTGGTCTCCCTCTACGATTTTTACCCTCCACACTGCCCTCCAATGCTAAATTTGTGATCCCTTGATGCCTCAAAACATGTCCTACCAACCGATCCCTTCTCCTAGTAAAGTTGTGCCACAAACTTCTCTTCTCCCCAATCCTATTCAATACCTCCTCATTAGTTACGTGATCTACCCATCTAATCTTCAGCATTCTTCTGTAGCACCACATTTCGAAACCTTCTATTCTCTTCTTGTCCAAACTATTTACCGTCCATGTTTCGCTTCCATACATGGCTACACTCCATACAAATACTTTCAGAAATGACTTCCTGACACTTAAATCTATACTCGATGTTAACAAATTTCTCTTCTTCAGAAACGCTTTCCTTGCCATTGCCAGTCTACATTTTATATCCTCTCTACTTCGACCATCATCAGTTATTTTGCTCCCCAAATAGCAAAACTCCTTTACTACTTTAAGTGTCTCATTTCCTAATCTAATTCCCTCAGCATCACCCGACTTCAGTTGACTACATTCCATTATCCTCGTTTTGCTTTTGTTGATGTTCATCTTATATCCTCCTTTCAAGACACTGTCCATTCCGTTCAACTGCTCTGCCAAGTCCTTTGCTGTCTCTGACAGAATTACAATGTCATCGGCGAACCTCAAAGTTTTTACTTCTTCTCCATGAATTTTAATACCTACTCCGAATTTTTCTTTTGTTTCCTTTACTGCTTGCTCAATATACAGATTGAATAACATCGGGGAGAGGCTATAACCCTGTCTTACTCCTTTCCCAACCACTGCTTCCCTTTCATGCCCCTCGACTCTTATAACTGCCATCTGGTTTCTGTACAAACTGTAAATAGCCTTTCGCTCCCTGTATTTTACCCCTGCCACCTTCAGAATTTGAAAGAGAGTATTCCAGTTAACATTGTCAAAAGCTTTCTCTAAGTCTACAAATGCTAGAAACGTAGGTTTGCCTTTTCTTAATCTTTCTTCTAAGATAAGTCGTAAGGTCAGTATTGCCTCACGTGTTCCAACATTTCTACGGAATCCAAACTGATCTTCCCTGAGGTCGGCTTCTACCAGTTTTTCCATTTGTCTGTAAAGAATTCGCGTTAGTATTTTGCAGCTGTGACTTATTAAACTGATAGTTCGGTAATTTTCACATCTGTCAACACCTGCTTTCTTTGGGATTGGAATTATTATATTCTTCTTGAAGTCTGAGGGTATTTCGCCTGTCTCGTACATCGTGCTCACCAGATGGTAGAGTTTTGTCATGACTGGCTCTCCCGAGGCCATCAGTAGTTCAAATGGAATGTTGTCTACTCCCAGGGCCTTGTTTCGACTCAGGTCATTCAGTGCTCTGTCAAAATCTTCACGCAGTATCTTATCTCCCATTTCGTCTTCATCTACATCCTCTTCCATTTCCATAATATTGTCCTCAAGTACATTGCCCTTGTATAAACCCTCTATATACTCCTTCCACCTTTCTGCCTTCCCTTCTTTGCTTAGAACTGGGTTGCCATCTGAGCTCTTGATGTTCATACAAGTGGTTCTCTTCTCTCCAAAGGTCTCTTTAATTTTCCTGTAGGCAGTATCTATCTTACCCCTAGTGAGACAAGCCTCTACATCCTTACATTTGTCCTCTAGCCATCCCTGCTTAGCCATTTTGCACTTTCTGTCGATATCATTTTTGAGACGTTTGTATTCCTTTTTGCCTGCTTCATTTACTGCATTTTTATATTTTCTCCTTTCATCAATTAAATTCAATATTTCTTCTGTTACCCAAGGATTTCTATTAGCCCTCATCTTTTTACCTACTTGATCCTCTGCTGCCTTCACTACTTCATCCCTCAGAGCTACCCATTCTTCTTCTACTGTATTTCTTTCCCCCATTCCTGTCAATTGTTCCCTTATGCTCTCCCTGAAACTCTCTACAACCTCTGGTTCTTTCAGTTTATGCAGGTCCCATCTCCTTAAATTCCCACCTTTTTGCAGTTTCTTCAGTTTCAATCTGCAGTTCATAACCAATAGATTGTGGTCAGAATCCACATCTGCCCCAGGAAATGTCTTACAATTTTAAACCTTGTTCCTAAATCTCTGTCTTACCATTATATAATCTATCTGATACCTTTTAGTATCTCCAGGATTCTTCCAGGTATACAACCTTCTTTTATGATTCTTGAACCAAGTGTTGGCTATGATTAAGTTATGCTCTGTGCAAAATTGGAAAGGATAAGCAAGTGGTAAATGGAAGTGGTGTATTCGTCACAGTAGACAAGAAACTCAAATCCTCTGAGATAGAATTTAAAGCTACATGTGAGATTGTTTGGCCAAGATATAGTATCAGGGATGGGCATAAAATGATAATCGGATCCTTTTATCGCCCACCATACTCATCTCCTGATGCAACTGAAAACTTTAGAGAAAACCTCAGTTCACTTGTATGTAGAGAAAACCTCAGTTCACTTGTTTGTAAAGAAAACCTCAGTTCACTTGAACGTTGGTTCCCCAACCATATTGTAATCATCAGTGGAGACTTTAGTTATTCAACAATTAATTGGGAAAATTACAGTTTTATTAGTGGTGGATATGATAACACATCCTGTGAAACCTGACTTTCTCTGAAAACTACTAGAACGAGTAGCTAGGAACCCTACTCTTGTTGGAATAATATAGGATCTGATGGCAACAAATAGACCTGACCTCTTTAAGGATGTCCACATCGAAACTGGTATCAGTGACTATGATGTGGTTGTAACAACAGTGATTACCAAAGCACAAAAGACAACTACAACAAGCAGAGAAAGATATGTATGTTCAGTAAACTAGATAAGAAATCAGTAGTTTCATATCTCAATGAGAAACCTGAAACTTTCAGCACAGGTCAGGAGCATGTGTCAAGTTAAAAAGAATGGTTGACCTGCACTGGATAGATATGTCGCATTCCCAGCATGTGTTAGGCTCGCAACTAACTATTGCATTCTTATTGTGGAAGAAGTACATCTTCTATGGTTATCATGTTTTTATTGAAGATCACTCAGGAAAGAACACATAACAGAGGCCGAGTAGCACTAAAGGAAGAGCCGTGGTCCACTTCAATTCATGACAACACTAGGGCGGCTTTGAAGGACCGTTGCCACCGTTCAACCATGCCATTGCTGGGTGGATGAGAACTCGTTGTTACATGATGTGATGTGCTCCAGAAATTGCTCAGCTGAGTAAACAATTCATACTCGAACTGGAATCCTCTGTCAGTTGTTATATGTAATGGACAGCCGAAACGAGTGACCCAGTTGGACATAAATGCGGCAGCCAGCGTTTCAGCAAAAATGTTGTCAATTGGAATAGCGTCTGTCCAGCGAGTGACTCTATCAGTGATGGTTAGCTAATAGTGTTGACCCTCTGAGGGCAGTAAAGGTCCCACGATGTCCAAGTGGATGTGGGCGAACCTCTCGGTTGTGTCTGGGAATTTGCCTGCTGGTGCGCGAACATGACATGAAATTTTGCTGCGTTGACAATTGATGCACACGTGAGCCCACTGCCGGCAATCTTTTTGTATCCCCGGCCACATGTAAGGACCAGATACGAGCTTCGTCGTTGTCTTTACCCCTGGATGACATAAATCGTGGAGGTTATTAAATATTTTTTTATGTAGGTCTGCTGGGACGAATGGGCACACTTTGTTATTGGAGGTGTCACAATATATCTTAGTGTCTGATCCTGGTACATCAGTGAGCTTGAGCTGCAGGCCTGCTGTGTCATTGTTTAGGCAATTTTCAAGTTCTTGATCTGATTGTTGTACTTGGGCCAGGTGTGCGAGGTCGATAGTCTCCTTGATTGTATTGACGCACGACAAACAGTCTGCCACTACATTGTTCAACCTAGAGATGTGTTTAACATTGGTGGAAAATTGAGCAATAAATTCCAACTGATTAAACTGCCTTGGTGAGCATTTGTTGTTATCCTGGTGGAAGGCGAATGTCAAAGCTTTATGGTCCGTATAAATTGTAAATACTCTCGCCTCCAGCTGCGTTTGGAAATATTTCAAGGAAGCGTAGATGGCCAACAATTCCCGTTTGTAAGCACTCCATTGTTGCTGAGCAGGTGATAATTTCCGAGAGAAAAAAGCGAGGGGCTGCCAGGCTTTGTCCACATATTGCTGCAGTGCTGCGCTGATGGCGACCTGGCTAGTGTCGACCATGAGCACAAGAGGCGCATCTAGTGCAGGGTGAGCAAGAAGCATTGCCTCAGCTATGCTTTCCTTGGCGGTTTCAAAAGCATCTATCATTGTGACCACTCCACAGGCACTTTGCCTTTTGTTTTCGGACTGGCCAGTGCAGATGTAAGTGGTTCTTGAAATTCTGCCACATGTGGCAGATGGCAGCGATAGAAATGGAGGATTCTGAGGAATCTATGTAATTCTTTGGCTGTCTCTGGGTGAGGAATATTCAGAATGGCTTTAACTTTCTCTGGCAAAGGGCGCGATCCTGCAGAAGATATTAGGTGACCCAAAAACGCTATCTCCAGTTGTCCGAACACACACTTAGTGACATTCAAAACAGTGCCGTACTTGTCAAGGCGCTCAAAAACTTCAGTGATATGCTGTTCATGTTCCGCTTGCGTCGCTGAGAATACGAGTATGTCTTCTAGGTAGGCAAAACACATGGTAACGCTTGTAATACAGAATCAGTGAATCGTTGCCGTTTGTGCAATGTTTCTCAGGCTAAACATCATAAATAAGCTTTCAAACAAGCCAAAAGGCATTGTAATGGCTGTCTTCGGGATACCTTTCTCAGCAACTTTAATTTGTGTGTATGCTTTGGCACAATCCCACACTCTAAACACTTGTTTGCCACACAATGCATGATTGTAGTCTCTTAGGAGAGGCACTAGATAGCGGTCGGGAATTGTTCTCACATTTAAGGCTTGGTAGTCACCACACGGCTGCCACTTGCCATTCTTTTTAGGCACCAAATGCGAGGGCGAATAGCACGCCCGCCTAGGTGGGCAGATAATGCCCTTGGCTAGCAGAGCATCAAACTCTGCCTTAGCGATTGTGTACTGGTTGGGAGCTAATCGTCTGGGTCTGCATGAAATTGGGGGGCCAGCTGTCATATTAATGTAGTGTACTGTATCGTGCTGTACCTTTTGTGGGGCCCCTGAAGGCCTCAGGAGAACAGGGAACTGCGCTAGAATCGTAGAGTACCTGTCATCTACAGCCTGGGTCGCCTTGGCATCGTAAGTTGCAGCACGGCGCCGGAATCCAGTGGTGGACAGCCCTGTGACTGTGTCCAGCAGCCGAGCATAGGCGATGTCAGGTATCAGGTGGTAATGCGCCAAGAGGTCTGTGCCGATGATAGGATCCATCACGTCTGCGGCTATGAAGTTCCACACCAAAGAACGTCTCAGTCTGAGGTCTAGTTCCAAATGCTGTACTCCATAAGTTGTGATTGCAGAATTATTAGCGGCCGACAGTTGAAATGTGGCTGCCTTACGGTATTTATGTAGCTTATTGTGTGGTAGAATGCTGAGGTCGGATCCGGTGTGGATCAAAAACTTTTGGCCTGTTTTGCAGTCCGTTACGCATAGACATACAGAAGATCTGCCCGGTGCATTTACTTCCGTGTGATGTTTGTTGCTGGTATATGCGCAAGGCAGATTACATTTGTGTGTCGGCTCTCCATATCGCTGGTGATACTAAAATACTTTAGTAGGCGGCGCGTCACCAGAGGCGTGTGTCCGCTATGAAGAGCAGCTTCGGGATCTCTGTTGGAATGTCCTTTTTTAACGTCCCAATCAGTGACCAATTCATTCATTTGTCTACTGAGGGCATTGACCTTGCTTAATAAGTTCTCATTCAGTTGTTTTTTGCTCCTGAGGTGATGGAGGTATTGGGATGGATTTTTGTCTCCAATGCCCTCCTGTGTTACAACCTGCCGTACCCTCTCCTCTTGCGAGGCAGATACTCATCGAATTAACTTGGTCTTGAGTTTTGTGTAGGCCTCTGTGTTGGGCGGCAAAGTTATAATATCCTATACTTCGGCAGCGTATTGATGGTCTAATTGGCTCACTTCTGACGCAAACTTGGTGAAATCCGACATCACACCTGCACAAAGAAAACTCGCCTTGACTTGTGCAAACCATAATGTGGGGTTGTGAGGCCAGAATGGCGGTATTCATACTGCCAGTCTTGAAATCGCAGGAGTTTCTGGTGTATCTGTCATGTTTCCGCTAAAGAATGTTACTTTCTTGGTCCTGATGAATAGTCTTCTTAGCTACAATCACGTCGGGGTCACCAGATGTCTCGTTCCCACTGTACGCTAGGCTTGCGACTAACTATCGTGTTCTTATTGTGGAAGAAGTACGTCTTCTATGTTTATCATGGTTTTATTGAAGATCACTTAGGAAAGAACACACAACATAGGCAGTGATTACACAATAATAACCAGTGGAACGTTACAAAAAACTTGGGTAGAACTCCCCAGAAATGTTATGTGAAATCAACAACGGAACAATTATAACATAGCACATCATTTAAAAGTCATGGAACACTCGCGTGCTGTGGCAGGGAGTAAGTACATGTCAGCACTCCTCACGGCTGGGACGCAAACCTCGTTGATATTTGCGTTCCATCAGCTGATCGCGGCTGCCAGCTGTGTGACCGCCATAGTCACCACAGATATGTACCCATTACAACAGCTCTAATGGGAGGGAACCTCCCTGGTATACTGTCACTGTAAAGAAATTTCTAAATAAACAGAGATTACTGCATAATAAGTGTAAAACAAAGTGTAGGGCTATAAATAGATTGATGCTGAATGATACTCATTTGGCCATTAAGAGAGCAATGCATGATGCCTTCAGTGACTACTGTAGCAGAATATTGTCAAATGATATGTCACAAAAGCCAAAGAAATTCTGATTGCTTGTAAAGTCTTTCAGTGGCACCAAAGTTAGTGCCCAATCCCAAGTGAATGAGACAGGAACTGAAATTGATGGTAGCAAAGCAAAATCTGAAATGCTTAACTCCATTTTCAAATGCTACTTTACAAAGGAAAACCCAGGAGCACTGCACAAATTCAGTCTTCGTACCACGAATGAAAGTATTAGTGTCAGTGGTGTTGAGAAACAGCTGATATCGTAAAAATTGAACAAAGCTCCAGGGCCCAATGAAAACCCTATCAGATTCTCTATTGAATTTACAGCTGAGTTAGCCCCTCTTCTAACCTAAACTCTCATAGATCCCACAAACAAAAAACCATGCCTAGTTCTGGGAGAAAAGCTGAGGTCAGTCACATCTAGAAGGAGGATAGTATAAGTGATACACAAAACTATCGTCCAGTACCCCTGACATTGATTTGTTGCAGATTCTTAGAATATGTTCTGAGCTCAAGCATAATGAGGTATCTTGAACAGAATTATATCTCCTCCCTGCCATCCAGCTTGCATTCCGAAAACATCGATCATGTGAAACTCAACTCACACTTTTCTCACATGGTAAGCTTTGTGTCAAGGCATTCAGCGAGTTGCATTATTTCTTGATTTCTGAAAAGCATTTTACTCTGTACCTCACCTATGCTTATTGTCAAAAGTTTGATCGCATGGATTATTAAGTGACATTTGTGATTGGATTGAGGACTTTGTGGTAGCGAGGACGCAGCTTGTTATCTTGGATGAAGAGTCATTGTCAGATGTAGGAGTAAGTTCAGGTGTACTTCAGGGAAGTGTGTTGGGGCACTTGCTGTCCATGTTGTATATTAATGACCTTGCAGACAATATTAACAACCACCTCAAACTTTTTGCTGATGAAGTAGTTATCTGTGATGAAGTAGTTATCTGTGACGAAGTAGTTATCTGTGACGAAGTAGTTATCTGTGACGAAGTAGTTATCTGTGATGAAATACTGTCTGAAAGAAGCTGCATAAATATTCAGTCAGATCTTGATAAGTTTTGAAAGTGGTGCAAAGATTGGCAACTTTCTTTAATGTTCAGAAATGTGAAGTTGTGCACTTCACAAAACGAAAAAACGTAGTGTCCTATGACTATAATATCAGTGAATCACTATTGCATTTGACCAACTCCTACAAATATGTGTCTATAGCACTTTGTAGGGATATGAATGGAATGATCACATAGGCTCAGTTTTGGGTAAAGCAGGTGACAGACTTCAGTTTACTGGTAGAATACTGGGGAAATGCAATCAGCCTACCAAGGAGACTGCTTACAAACCACTCGTGCGACTGGTTCTAGAATATTGCTCGAGTGTTTAGTACCTGTACCAAATAGGACTAACAAGGGATATTGAACATATGCAGAGCAGTGCATCACAAATGGTCACAGGTTTATTTGATTCGTGGAGGAGTGTCACAGAGATACTGAAAGAACTGAACTGAACTGGCAGGCTCTTGAAGATAGACATAAACTATCCTGGGAAAGTCTGTTAACAGAGTTTCAAAAACAGGTTTGAAATGACGACTCTAGGAATATACTTCAACCCCCTATGTATTGCTCACATAGGGATTGTGAGGACAAGAGTAGAATAATTACTACATGCACAGATGCATTCAAAAAGTCATTCTTCTCCCCACTCCATACACGAATGGAACGTGAAGAAACCCCAATAACTGGTACCATTGGGCGTACCCTCTGCATGAACTTCACGGTGTTTTGTAGAGTATAGCTGTAGATGTAGATTTAGATGATGATGTATGAAAACATCACAAGGCCCAGTTTCATGACATTCCTTTACAAACTAAGAATTTTGCGAACTTTCTTGGCTTCAGATAAAGAAACACATGCATTTTCATAACAAATACATGTGTCAGTAGATGGGGAATGTGAATATACTGTACCCTCAATCGTGTAAAAAGTGGACTCATGATCGTTTCATAATAAGTGATTAATTTTTAATCATTCACACATCACTGTAACATATGTACATTGTCTGTAAAATATCTTTAGTTTCTGTAATGAAACTTAAAATTCCATCACCAAAGAAGATGCAGTAAATATCTGAGAATTCAAATCGAGGACAGATGCCAACATTAGTTATGTGGAAATAGTTACCTTCAGTGTAATGGAGCAAGATCAAGGTCAAGGTCTTGATAAGGTCAAGTCATCTGGTCCAGACTGTATACCACTTATGCTCCTTTTGGAGCCTGCTGATGAAGGAGCTCTGTTTTTAGCAGTCTTGAACAACCACTCGATTAACCACAGATCCATGTCTAAAGACTGGGAAGTTGCACATGTCACACTGATACACAATAAAGGAAATACAAGTAATCCACTGAATTATAGATCCATATCATAGTCATCAATTTGCAGTAATATTTTGGAATAAATACTGTGTTTGAACATTATGAAATACCGTGAAGAAAATAATTTATTGACACAAAAACAGTTGTTGTTGTTGTTGTTGTTGTTGTTGTGGTCGTGGTCTTCAGTCCAGAGACTGGTTTGATGCAGCTCTCCGTGCTACTCTATCCTGTGCAAGATTCTTCATGTCCCAGTACCTACATCTTCTGAATCTGTTTAGTGTAATCATGTCTCGGTCTCCCTCTATGATTTTTACCCTCTATGCTGCCCTCCAATACTAAATTGATGATCCCTTGGTGCCTCAGAACATGTCCTACCAACCGATCCCTTCTTCTCCCCCAAGTTGTGCCATGAACTCTTCTCCCCAATTCTGTTCAGTACCTCCTCATTAGTTATGTGATCTACCCATCTAATCTTCAGCATTCTTCTGTAGCACCACATTTCGAAAGCTTCTATTCTCTTCTTGTCTAAACTATTTATCGTCCATGTTTCACTTCCATACATGGCTACACTCCATACAAATACTTTCAGAAAAGCTTTCCTGACACTTAAATCCATACTCGATGTAAACAAATTTCTCTTCTTCAGAAACCCTTTCCTTGCCATTGCCAGTCTGCATTTCATATCCTCTCTACTTTGACCATCATCAGTTATTTTGCTCCCCAAATAGCAAAACTCAGTTACTACTTTAAGTGTCTCATTTCCTAATCTAATACCCTCAGCACCACGTGATTTAATTTGACTACATTCCATTATCCTCGTTTTGCTTTTGTTAGTGTTCATCTTATATCCTCCTTTCAAGACACTGCCGATTCCATTCAGCTGCTCTTCCAGGTCCTTTGCTGTCTCTGACAGAATTACAATGTCATCACCGAACCTCAAAGTTTTTGTTTCTTCTCCTACTACGAATTTTTTGTTTCCTTTACTGCTTGCTAAATATACAGATTGAATAACATCGGGGATAGGCTACAACCTTGTCTCACTCCTTTCCCAACCACTGCTTCCCTTTCATGTCCCTCGACTCTTATAACTGCCATCTGGTTTCTGTACAAATTGTAAATAGCCTTTCGCTCCCTGTATTTTACCCCTGCCACCTTCAGAATTTGAAAGAGAGTATTCCAGTCAACATTGTCAAAAGCTTTCTCTAAGTATACAAATGCTAGAAACATAGGTTTGCCTTTCCTTAATCTATTTTCTAAGATAAGTCATAGGGTCAGTATTGCCTCACGTGTTCCAACATTTCTATGGAATCCAAATTGATCTTCCTCGAGGTCGGCTTCTACCAGTTTTTCCATTCGTCTGTAAAGAATTCATGTTAGTATTTTGCAACCGTGGCTTATTAAACTGATAGTTTGGTAATTTTCACATCTGTCAACACTTGCTTTCTTTGGGATTGGGATTATTATATTCTTCTTGAAGTCTGAGGGTATTTTGCATGTCGCATACATCTTGCTCATCGCATGGTAGAGTTTTGTCAGGGCTGGCTCTCCCAAGGCTATTAGTAGTTCTAATGGAATGTTGTCTACTCCCGGGGCCTTGCTTCGACTTAGATCTTTCAGTGCTCTGTCAAACTCTTCACGCATTATCATATCTCCCATTTCATCTTCATCTACATCCTCTTCCATTTCCGTAATATTGTCCTAACTTAGAACTGGGTTCCATCTGAGCTCTTGATATTCACGCAAGTGGTTCTCTTTTCTCCAAAGGTCTCTTTAATTTTCCTGTAGGTAGTATCTATCTTACCCCTAGTGATATACGCCTCTACATCCTTACATTTTTCCTCTAGCCATCCCTGCTTAGCCATTTTGCACTTCCTGTCGATCTCATTTTTGAGACGTTTGTATTCCTTTTTTACTGCTGCAGCTCACTGCTTTGGAATACTGCTTTTTGTATTTTCTCCTTTCATCAATTAAATTCAATATCTCTTCTGTTACCCAACGATTTCTAGTAGCCCTTGTCTTTTCACTTACTTGATCCTCTGCTGCCTTCACTATTTCATCTCTCAAAGCTACCCATTCTTCTTCTACTGTATTTCCTTCCCCCATTCTTGTCAATCGTTCCCTAATTCTCTCCCTGAAACTCTCTACAACCTCTGGTTCTTTCAGGTTACCCAGGTCCCATCTCCTCAAATTCCCACCTTTTTGCAGTTTCTTTAGTTTTAATCTGCAGTTCATAACCAATAGATTGTGGTCAGAGTCCACATCTGCCCCTGGAAATGTCTTACAATATAAAACCTGGTTTCTAAATATCTATTTTACCATTATATAATCTACCTGAAACCTTTCAGGATCTCAAGGCTTTTTCCATGTATACAACCTTCTTTTATGATTCTTGAACCAAATGTTAGCCATGATAAAGTTATGCTCTGTGCAAAATTCTACCAGGCGGCTTCCTCTTTCATTCCTTAATCCAATTCCATATTCACCTACTATGTTTCCTTCTCTTCCTTTTCCTACTATCGAGTTCCAGTCACTCATGACAATTACATTTTCGTCTCTCTTCACTATCTGAATAATTTCTTTTATCTCATCATACATTTCATCAATCTCTTCATCATCTGCGGAGCTAGTTGCATATAAACTTGTACTACTGTGGTAGGCATGGGCTTTGTATCTATCTTGGCCACAATAATGCATTTGCTATGCTGTTTGTAGTAGCTTACCTGCATTCCTATTTTTTTTTATTCATTATTAAACCTACTCCTGCATTACGCCTATTTGATTTTGTATTTATAACCCGGTATTCACCTGACCTGAAGTCTTGTTCCTCCTGCCATCGAACTTCACTAATTCCCATTATATCTATCTTCAACCTATCCATTTCCTTTTTTAAATTTTCTAACCTACCTGCTCGATTAAGGTATCTGACATTCCACACTCCGATCTGTAGAATGCGTTTTCTTTCTCCTGATAAGAATTTCCTCCTGAGTAGTCCCTGCCCAGAGATCTGAATGGGGGGGGGGGGGGGGGGGGGGACTACCTCCGGAATATTTTACCCAAGAGGACGGCATCATCATTTAACCATACAGTAAAGCGGCATGCCCTTGGGAAAAATTATGGCTGTAATTTCCCCTTGCTTTCAGCCGTTCGCAGTACCAGCACAGCAAGGCCGTTTTGGTTGGTTTTTGACTTTTGACCCTGCAACTACTGAAAAGGCTGCTGCCCCTCTTCAGTAACCACACGTTTGTCTGGACTCTCAACAGATACCCCTTTGTTGTGGTTGCACCTACAGTACGGCTATCTGTATCGTTGAGGCATGCAAGCCTCCCCACCAACGACAAGGTCCAGGGATCATGGGGGGAGGGGAAGGGGACACAAAAACAGTATTGATTCTTCTGCAACAATATTTTCTGAATCCATAGAAAAACAGTATGGATTCAAAAAATATTGTTGCAGAAGAAGCCGAGTAGTGCAATCATCGTAGTGTAGTGGCTATGATACTAGATTGTTGCATGGAGGGTTGTGAGTTCAAAACTCACATGAACTGAAACATTTTAATCTCTATATTCGGTTCGAGTACGTTCTAGAAGTATCTACATATGGCAAGACTCATTGTAATGTAATGTTCTGTAGCTATATATATACTGTATGTGTTCTGGCTGGAGGCAGTTCGCTCTGTGCTCTTGTGTGTGCAAATGCTGAATAAACCTTCATTAAGTGAAGTTAGTGTTCATCATTCATCTGCTTACATCTTCCTCTACATGACAATATTGTACCTTGTGACACCACTTCGAAGTCGGTTGAATGTCTTCCACGTGGCTCAGTTTTCCGTGTTGCCACAGGGCATTCTCTCGACTGGTACCAGCCAGTGCCTCAGTTGTTCTCAGGAAGCTCTTCCTTGATTTAATCCTTGGTTGTGCTGGCTGGTGTCTGAAGAGGGGGTGGGCTGCAGTTCTTGTTTTTTGGTCCGCTCTTTCCTGACTGCTGAAAGTCTTCGTATGTCTGCGGGTATGAATGCTATTGACAGGATATCTCTAATTGATTCCATATTTCTAGATTTCCAGCTGGCTGTTGACACAATTCCTCACAAGTGGCTTCTAATCAAATGTCAGTCCTCTGCAGTATCATCTAAGCTGTGCAACTGGACTTCCTGTTAGAAAGATCACAGTTTGTAGTAATTAATGGGATGTCATCTTCTGAAATTGAATTTGTAACTGGGATTCCCAAAGGAAGCATTATAGGCCCTCTGTTATTCTTAATGTATGTAAATGACTTAGGAGAAGGTTTGTAACAATATTAGATAAAGGATAATTGCTACTCGCCATATAGTGGAGATGCTGAGTTGCAGATAGGTACAACAAAAAGACTGTCAGAAAGTGAGCTTTTGGCCAACAAGGCCATTGTCAAAAATGGGCAAAACACACACAGACACACACACCCACCCACACACACACACACACACACACACACACACACACACACACACACACACACACACACTCTCACTCTCACCCTCACCCTCACCCTCACTCACAGGGACAAGGTGGAGAGAGTAGGGCTGCTTGGTGCAGTCGGGAGGTTAGATGGAGGGGGCGAGGGGGGGGGGGGGTAGCGGAAAAGTAGAGAAATAAAAAGAATGAGGTTGTGTTGGTGGAATAGAGGGCTGTGTAGTACTGTAATGGGAAGAGGGAGAGGGCTAGATGGGTAAGAACCAATGGCTGATGATGGTTGAGGCCAGGGTGGTTACAGAAATGTAGGATATATTACAGGGACAGTTTCCACCTACGCATTTCATAAAAGCTGGTGTTGGTGGGAAGGATCTAAATGGCACAGGCTGTGAAGCAGTTATTGAAATGAAGAACGTTTTGTTGGGTTGCATGCTCAGCAACAGGGTGATCCATCTATTTCTTGGCGATAGTTTGTCAGTCACCATTCATGCGGACAGACAGCTTGTTGGTTGTCATGCACATGTAGCGTGCAGAGAGTGCAGCACAGTGGTTGCAGTTTAGCTTGTAGATCACATGACTAGTTTCACAGGTAGCCTTTCCTCTGATGAGATAGGTGATGCTTGTGACGAGACTTGAGTAGGTGGTGGTGGGAGGGTGTATGGGACAGGTATTGCATCTAGGTCTATTACAGGAATATGATCCATGCAGCAAGAGGTTGGGGTCAGAGGTTGTGTCGGGATGGACTACGATATTGTGTATGTTCGGTGGGTGACGGAATATTGCGGTGGGAGGTGTGGGAAGGGTAGTGGGTCGGACATTCCTCATTCAGGGCACAATGAGAGGTAGTCTGTGAGACTTCCTTAGATTGTTTCATCTACATCTACATACATACTACACAGGACACCATATGGTGCATAGTGGAGGATGCCTTGTACCATTACTAGTCATTACCTTTAATGTTCCACTCGCAAATGGAGCAAGATAAAAAGGAAAGTCTGTAAGAGCCCTAATTTCTCTTATCTTGTCTTCGTGGTATTTATGCAAAATATATGTTGGCAGTCATAGAATCACACTGCAGTCATCCGCTAATCGCGGTTCTCTAAATTATCTCAAAAATGTTTCGCAACAAGAATGTGTCTTCCCTCCAGGGATTCCCATTTTAGTTTTTGAAGCATCTCCATTATACTTGTATGTTGATTGAACATACCAGCAAAAAAATCTAGTAGCACACCTTTGAACTGCTTCAGTATCCTCATTTCATCTGACCTGGTGGGGATTCCAAACACTCAAGTAGTAATCAAGAATGGTTTGCTTTAGTGTTTTATACATGGTCTCTTTTGTAGGTGAGCTACCGTTTCCTAAAATCCCCCCCCCCTGCCCCCCCTACCCGCCACCCCCCTCCTGCGGGTCCGGAGGTTAGAATAGGCCTGAGGTATTCCTTCCTGTCGTATGAGGTGACTAAAAAGAGTTTCGCGCGTTTCGGCCTTTATGTGATGGTCACCTGTAGGATTTGACCTCCATTCTTCAAAATTTTCCCGAAGAGCGAGCCAAATGGGGAAGGGTGCCTTACAATGTGCATAGTGTCCATCGTGCATTGAGATCTTTAGCCCACTTTCTCGTTGCTGCATTGCAGTCCTGCCTATTCTCCATCTCTTGGGCGAGGACACCTTCCTGGGTGCGTTTTCCACCATGCACTATGCAGTGTTGATTCCTGCGTCGACGATGACCATGGGCTTCTTTGCACCTGATATCCAGCATGGTAGCCAGTCCGTTGTGGTGGGGCCACCATGTACACTGGGGGTTGTAGCCCCCTGACCACACAGGGATCGCTCTGCTGATGCCTGCACCGTTAACTCCCCTGGTATGCCAAGTGGTAGATGCCCATCCCCCTGGGGCATCGGGACTCCCAGCAATAGCCATCCTGCCAGGTGGCATTTGCTACGGCTGGATGGCGCCCGTGGGGAGGCCCCCTGGTTGGAGTGGGTGGCATCAGGGTAGATGACATGCGATGAAGCGTAGTCCATCATCTCTTGCTGGTGGTGAAACACCAGCAGTCTCTAAGCGATCATGAGGTCAATTCAGCGCACAGAAGTACAACCCCAAATCGCTCCCCTCCCTGGCCACACCATGGGAGGAATGCCATGCTAAGGATGGTAGCAGATCTTACTCACCCCGGTAACTTGTATGTTCGATAGCTGATAGGGAATCTTTTATGATGATGAAGCCTCAGTTTTTTGTTGAGCATTTAGAGGACAAGTTCGGGGAGGTTGAGGGCTTGTTCAAAATGAGATCTGGGTCAGTCTTGATCAAAACAGCATCCTCTGCCCAGTCACAGGAGTTACTGGCTTGTGACAAGTTGGGGGATGTTTTTGTAACCATCACGCCCCATAAGAGCTTAACTCTTTGCGGCCCAAGAATAAACATAGGAAGAAAAATATTATAATTTCTTTCAAAATCTACCTTTATTGTCACAGAAATTAATAATATGTTAAAAACAATAACACATGAATTCCATAATAAAATATTTTTGGTGGTTTCAAAGTGAATCCCCTGGGACATTCAGATGAATTTAATGGCTACCTTTTTTTTGTGAAATTCAGTGAAACAGTTTTTTTGTTTTCATTATACAAAAACCAACATTGGATGTTTTACACATTGATCTTGTGCAATGTGCGAGTCTGAACCGCTTCAAGGACATTTGCTCATTATTGCAGTGTTTGTTATTCTGTGCCACCACTTTTTGCTCTTTCTATCAATCTCATAGACTGATTTTAACATGTGGGATTTGTCCACTAGCCCCATATAGGCATCGTAATCCTTTACAATATCTGGGCATGAAATTTCTACACGGGTACCATCTTTACATTTTCGAGAAGCTGTGCTTACATTTTCAATATTGTGGAACTTTGAAAGAAACTGTATTAGTTTGCGATCTTTCCAAACCACTGACCTTCACACAAATGATACTCTCAAAATCCAAGATGTTTTGTTAAAAGAAGTTTTTGTGTCTCAAGGAATTTTATTATATTTGAGCTTAGAAGATGTTGAAGAATTCTGTTGCAAACTGATTTTATGGATATTGACTCTTAATTTTACTGGCCCGTCCTTGTACCCACCCTACAAACACGAGCCACCTGCACTTTTTTCCAGTTCCTCAGAACTTAATGCAGGCAAGAAATCCCTAACTAATGCAAGCTAAGTAAGGGGCTAATGCTTGAAGAGTACTCTGTATAAAGCTGGATTGGGATTCTATCCAGACCTGGTGACTTATTTGTTTTTGACTCTTCCATTTGCTTCTCAGTGCCTGAGACACCTATGTCACCTGTCTGTGTCCTCATGGAGTAGTCTGTGCAAAGGTCAAACAATTCAGTGCATGTTCGAACTTCTTGCATGAATGATTTTTTAAATCCAAAAATTAAATCGTCAGCTTTCCTTTGCTGTCTTCTATTGCCACACCACTCTGGTCAATGAGTAACTGAGTAGAAGCCTTTAGTTCACATAGTAAATTTATGAAGGACCAGATTTTTTCTGGGTTCTTAGTAAGATCTTTTGCTGAGGCATGACAGTGAAATTTGTAGAATGCTTTGCACAGTAATTTTTTTATGGACACACAAATTTCTGCTAATTTTTGCCAGTTGACATTCCTGCATTCTTTTCTGAACTGAGAATGCAACAATCTTTGTTTCCTCAGCATTTGCAGATTCTATTACTAAACCACGATGGTTCTTTTCAGTCCATAATCCACTTACTTGGCCCATACTCCTGTAGAGCATGATTAACAGTCAGTTTAAACTTTACCCATAATTCCTCTATGCCTATTGTACTGGAACTAAATGATGTCCATTTATTGTCTTTATAAGTAGGATGCTGACAATTGCTTATCTGTTCTTTCCAGCATTAAAACCCTCCTATTCTTCTTGAGGGGTTTATTAACTTCAGTAACCATCATAACTGTGGTGGCATCATGATGGCTAATCCTTGTCTATATTCATGCTGTTGATAAGGTTGGGTCTGTTTGTAGCTGCAACCTTTGAAATGTTTCCATTGTGTGTGGGATGTCGATTTAGCTCCTGAAGATGATACTATTGTTTACTGATGAGTTTAGTGATTAGGAGATCAAACCAGGTCACTAAACGATGTAAACAAGATATCTGCTTTGTTCAAAAAGTGAAAATTGATCCTGAACAATAAATACTGTGCGGTCATCCTTATGCATACTAAAACAAGTTCGATTATACTTCAGTTACACTATAAATTACACAGATTTAAAGGTTGTCATTCAACCAATTACATAGGGATTACAATTATGAACAATGTAAATTGTGACCATCACATTGAAAATGTTGTGGGTAAAGCAAACCAAAGGCTGCATTTTATTGGTAGAACACTTACAAGATGCAACAGATCTACTAAAGAGACTGCATACACTAATGTGTTCATCCTCTTCTACAGTATTGTTGCACATTATGGGATCTTTACCAGATAGTTTTGAAAAAAGACATCAAAAAAGTTCAAAGAAGGGCAGCTCGTTTGATATTACCCCAAAATAGGGCAAGAGGGTCTCAGATATGATATACAAATTGAGGATGGTAATAACTAAAGCCATTTTTCATTGCAGAAAGATATTTTCATGAAATATCAGTCACCAACTCTCTCGTCCAAAATCAAAAAATATTTTGTTGACAACAGTCTACATAAGGAGAAGTGACCCTCTCAGTAAGTTAATAGAAATCAGAGCTCACACTGAAAGATTTAGGTGTCTGAAAGTTGTGCTATGAACCCTCTGCCAAACCTGTAAGTGTGAATGGCAGAGTAGTTGCATAGATGTAGATATAGTGTTAACAAAAATTTTCTCGGGATACCACATATTTATAAACATAATTTTAAACAGTCTTAAGGATGATACCAGTAATGAACAATGATTCATGTCTCATTTATTACAGTTGTTTCTGATTGTGAGTCACTATTTATTATTGGGAGATTTTTGTTGACAAATATTTTTTTTCTGATTTTTGATGTGTCTGTCAGCAATATTCGGAATTTCACTTCCTGGTTGTAAGTACTGGCCCACTGTTCTGGCTCCTTGTAATTTTGAGTTGGTAAATAAAAAGACAGGGTGTTTTACTCACAAAACAATGTGATCATTCAGAATATTTAGTGAATAACTCTGATTTCAGTCAGGGGAAAGTAAAAAAAATCTCACATTAAGCAACATTTGGCTGATGGTGGCTGCCATACATTCATTGTTTTTTGTTTGTTAAATGTGTGGGAAAATTTTTTCTGAAAATATTTGTGTGGAGTTTAAACTTATAAGACAGTGAAATGTGAGCAATATGCAAACAAAAAGAGAGTAGAAGTGATATGCTTTTGGTTACTGGCCAAGTTATTTGTTATTCTTGAAACAGTCAGTACAGTAATGTATATGTTTATTAAATCAGAATACAAAGCAGTAAGTAAGCACAAAAATTTGAAATCAAATGATGTCGCCAGTTGCACTTTTATTTGTGATAACCACAACTGGATTTGGCCATTAAGGCCATTTTCCAGTGGATATGATGATACACTCATAACCACTGGAAAATGGTTGTCTGTGTACTCCAACAATGACAGACTCATAGGTGTTCGAAAATGGCCTTGGTGGTTGAAAACAGCCATGGTGATTGAAAATAAAAGTGCAGCTGCTGTTGTCATTTTATTCCAAGTAATTACTACAATTGTGAAACCTGAAAATCATGTTCCACATACTCGACAACAAATTAAAACGATATCACAATGTAAGTGAACATAACAACTAGCTCTCAAAAAACTGACACTCGTGTTGCTCTATACTTTTTGGGATTTGTTTTCGCCGTTTGGCAAGGTTCACAGTATGAAACCATTTCCTAGCCCATTTGTTTCTCTTTGATGCTCCACTGTCCATCATGAAGCATCTTCAGAATTTTTGTTTGGCACATTTTGTGTAATGACCCTTCTGAAATAAGTGTGAAAAAGTATGGGACAATGACTTGTGCTGAGGGTAGTCATTCTATCAAAATATGGCTGCAAAATTGTTTGTCTTTTGGCAAATAGTATGGGAATCCATTTTTCATATAATTCAGAATAGTTTTCAGTACTGCATCTTATGCTCTTCTCATTTCAGGTAACTGTGCTTAACTGGAAATGAAGTGATTTGTTCATTAAGTTCCTTACCAAATTGGCAAGAGGATTTTTCAGCTATGTTGTCAGATTTCTCATCTGGAAGAGCAGATAGCCTTGATAAGTCGTCAGCATTGCCATGTTTTTATGTGGGTCTGTATCAGAGTTCGTAGTTATGTCCCATCACTGTGATTGCCCATCTTTTTGGTCTTGAAATGCCTGTTCATTAATAACCATTGTAACCACCAGAATGTTGAATGCAAATGTGCATGCATTGTGTTGTACAGATGCCGGAGCTTAGTCTGTGAGATGGAGGTCCATGCCTGTTGCACTGGATCAGTCAATATAGGGACAGTTAATGCTGGTTGTGGATGACACCAGAGTTGTTGTCTGATGATGCTCCACATGTGCTCGGCTGGAGACAAATCTGGTGATCAAGAAGGCCAAGGCTACATTTTGACCTTCTGTAGAGTATTTTGGGTTACAATAGCGATAAGTGATGGGCATGAGCATTATTGGTTTGGAAAACACCCACTGGAATACTGTCCATGAATGGTAGCACAAAAGACTGAATCACCAGATTGATGTACAATTTGCCATCTGGGTGCATGGAATAACCACTAGAGTGCTCCTGCTGTCACATGATATCGCGACCCAGACCATAACTCCAGATGCAGTCTCGTGGTCGTGCGGTAGCGTTCTCGCTTCCCACGCCTGGGTTCCCGGGTTTGATCCCCGGCGGGGTCAGGGATTTTCTCTGCCTCGTGATGGCTGGGTGTCGTGTGCTGTCCTTAGGTTAGTTAGGTTTAAGTAGTTCTAAGTTCTAGGGGACTGATGACCATAGATGTTAAGTCCCATAGTGCTCAGAGCCCTCCAGATGCAGGTGCAGTGTTCTAGTATGCAGACAGGTTAATTGCAGACCCTCAACTGGCCGCCTCCTAACAAATACACGACCATCACTGGCACTGAGGGGGAACCAGCATTTATCAGAAACAATAACAGACTTCCGTCCTGCACTCCAATAAGCTTTACTTGACAGCAGTGAAGTTGCAACTAGTTTTGAGTCAGTGGAATGCACACTACAAGGCCTCTGTCTCAGAGCTGTGCTTAAGTAACCTATGTGCAACAGTTTGTTGTGTCACTGTGGTGCCAACTACTGCTCAGATTGCTGCTGCAGATGCAGTACAATGGACCAGAGCCGTACACCGAACACTATGGTCTTCCTTGTCAGTAGTGCCATGTGACTGTCTGGAGACCAGTCATCTTGCGACTGTACATTCTCTTGACCACCGGTGCCAGCAGTCGTGTACAATTTTTACATTCTTGCCAAGTCTTTCTGCAGTACGGCAGATTTAACATACAACTTCCAACTCGGTGAGATGCTGGTAATGGCATTTTTGTTACCTTAAAGACATTCTTAACTAACATCAACTCGCCACATCGAATCTCATAATTGACTAATGCCGATGACAGTTACAGCATATTTTTAAAGCAAACCTGATTTGCATCCTCATAGTGGCACTGGCATAAAATTTGAGTACCCATCATCTTTCGGATGTAGAAACTCTTGCACCGTCTTTCGTTTAGGACACACAACTTCTCCTTGGTGTTGCGATTTTTCCCCTATCAATGTGGTATTTGCAGTACAGCTTCATTTTGTAATTTGTTTGTGCACTTTATTTGTAACATCTCCAACAGCACCACATTTCAAATACTTCTAGTCTCTTCTTCTCCAGATTTCAGGTTGAGCATGTGTAACTTCCATATAAAGCTGAATCCCAGAGGCACACTTTGTGGAACTTCTTCGCCACTTCCATATCAACTGATACCAGCAGTAATTTTTATTGAAAAAAACATTTTTTGTTTGTGTTTATCTACTTCTGATTTCTTTCACTTCGGCCGTCATGTAATCTTGCATTTGAAATAGAAGAATCCTTTGACTTATTCCACTACTGTGTCATTGTTAATTCTGATGTTGGGCAAGTTGTTATTCCCTGTTCTTCGTCTTCATCTACAATCTGTTTATCCTTAAGCCAAATTCAGTGGTGTGTTGCATGTTTCTTTCAATAGATTTTTTAAGTCTCCCCTGCATCCAGCTAAAAGAGCTGTCTCGTCTGCAAACTTCAGCAGTGTTTCCCCGTCAACTTTTATTAAGCTTTCAAATTTTTCATTCTCCTTTTTTATTGTTTCTTTGGTTTACAAGCTGAACCACAGTGGTGATAAGCTACAGCTGTGCCTTACCCTTGTCGTAACACAAACTTATCTTTGTTGACCCGGCAATTTTATTATTCCCACTTTATATATGTAGATGCAGATTTTTTGCCTGTCTCTGTACTTAAGACCCATTCTTCTAAGGATTACGGATAAATTATTCCACCTTTCATTGTCTAGGTCCATACGTGCTAGGAAAAAGGTATGCCGATTTTCTTAATTTTACCTTCCATCATTTAATGCAACTCCAAATTGTGTCTCTGGCATTTTTCTCTTCCTGGGAGGAGGGGGGGACTGATCTTCAGTATGTATTCAGTTTCCCATTTTATTCTTTTATTTATGATTCTGTTCAGCAGTTTGCAAACATGATCATCAGATTAATTATCTGATAGTTTTCATATTTATCTGATTTTAATTTCTTTGACAATGGAAATTGTCGTGTCTAGTAATCCTCCATACTCAGTTCACTAGACAAACTGTCAAACAGGTCATATTAATGAGTTTTATTACAACAAGACAAATATAGATACTTAACTTTGATCTGAGAATTCTTGTAGTCCTTTATACATGATCGTCCAGAAGTGCAATTACACAGATGTGTCGCAACCAAAGGGCGACATACAGAATAATCAGTCTTATTCAGAATAGACAAACACATTAACATCTCTGGTCCTAGTGTCCACTACTAACACAAGTCTGTCAACTGAACTGCAATGACTGCTGATGCCTAACTGTGCTACCTGGAGATTGCTAATGGTAGAGGCTACAATGCGTTGGCTAACATAGAGGCTATTGTTGGAGCTGCTATTGAAGTGTCACCGCAAGTCGGGTGCAGTACTTATATCGTCTTCATCAAGAGGCCTCTAATGTCATGTTGTCATCCTGGAGGGAGCTTCGTCAGCATGCGATTGGCTGACCTCCTCTCACAACCTCCTCTTCTCTGTCATTCCCGACTGGCATTCCGGCGCTGACTTTAGGCCATAGCAGAAATATGATAGGTAAGTCACCCATTTCATAAATTTTTGTCATCAATTAAAGTGACCTCCTACTTCCTAACTCCCACAAATTTCAGTAACTTCAGACACACAGCATCAACTCTTGAGGTCTTCTTTGAGCCCTGATCATTTAGAGCTGTCAAACTCTGACCTCATTATTGGATCACATTTAATCTCTCTTTCATTTCTTCCCTCCTTCGGAGAGTTCTTCTTCATCATCGAGGCCTTTGATGTATTGCCATCATCTGTCTGTCCTTTCTTGGAAATGTGGAGATGGGCTGTGATATTACGGTATATTAATAATTTTTACTTATGGACCGTCTGACAGCAACTGAATAAAACACAATTTTAGTGCCATACGCATTTTGCCTTTATTTTCTGCAAGGCATCATCAGTGGCAGGTTGCGTGGACAATTTCCTACATATTACACTCCTGTTGCATTTTTGGTGTTGTTCTTCTTCTTATGAACGCCAATTTGCGGTTTTTTTCCCCATTCCACAACACTATGCACTGAACGCTTGTTTTAAAGAAGAAGAAGAACAACAACAACAACAAAAATGCAACAGGAGCGTAATATGTAGGAAATTGTCCACGCAACCTGCCACTGATGATGCCTTGCAGAAAATAAAGGCGAAACGTGTATGGCACTAAAATTGTGTTTTATTCAGTTGCTGTCAGACGTTCCATAAGTAAAAATTATTAATATACCGTAATATTACACGCAACTGAGGAAGACAGGACTATAAAAGTTGAAGATGGGCTGTGATCTTTTTGTTCTGGCTCCTCTAGCAGTTTGCTTCCATACTGTTACATAGGAATTTTATTGTGTACCAGGATCACAGACACTTGCTTACGGTTTTAAAAAATTAATTACATAACTTTAGTTTTTGAATGTGCTAAATAAAACTATTAGTATAAGTAAATATACTAACAGTGCACTTTCTGTGTATGGTGAAATAGTCGCCAAGATAGAAGCATCAGAAAGTCACCCCTGGATCCAAATCTAATTTCAAAGATTCTGTATTGAACTCAGTTTTCGTATAATAAAAATTTTTGTAAATTAATATAGCACACAATGTATTATATGTGTCTGGCAAAATGACAAGCACTTAACAACAAGGCTTCCAAATGTAAAAAAAAAAAAAAAAAAAAAAAATCTGTTAGTAGACAAAGGAATTAGAGAGATGAGTACCATAAGAGTAAAGAATTGCAGCTAAAAAACATCCTTGCTGATTTCATGTGATACATTGGCCTGCGAGGCTGCTTGACAAGGATCAGCTATAGTCAGACATCTCCATTTGCTTTGATAACACTTTTCCATATGAGGTATGTCCTGGTGGGACTATTCTCCATGTTTGTCACTAACAAATGTAGTTAGGTTATCCAGGAAGAAGTCCAAGTGATCATTCAAGAACTATAATGTAATTGATGTTTATGCCTGTACTCAGCAAACTAAGCAAACTACTGTGAAGTGCATGGCAGAGGTTTCTTCCCATTATCCCCGTTATTACAACATTTTCCCATTCCACTCATATGGATCATGGGAAGAATGCCCATTTAAATTTCTCAGTGAGTGCTGTAATTAATCTGATCTTGTCTTCACCATACCTGTTGGAGCAGTACATAGAGGTTTTTTTAAATATATTCCTAGACTTCACTCAAAGACAGTTCTAGATCCTGTGTAAGTAATCTTTGGTTGGATAATTTGTGTCATCTTCAGTGCTGCCTGTCCAACATTATTAGAAAAAGGGTAGACTGCTAATCACTGTAAAGATGATATGTTGAGTTGCAGACAAGCCCAACAAAAATACTATTACACATTTAACTTTTGGCCACAGCCTTCTTTATCAAAGAACACACACACACACACACACACACACACACACACACACACACACACACACACACACGTACGTACGTACATTCCCTCAAGTGCCACACTTCACATGTACATTTATGACTACCAGAGATGGCGATCATATGTGTGTGAAGTGTGCTTGCTTTGGTGTGTGTGTGTTCTTTTTTTCTTTTCTGAAGAAGGCTTTGATTGGAAGCTAAATGTGTAACAGTCTTTTAATTGCACCTGTCTGTAACTCCTCGTGATGATTACTAGCAATCTATTCTTTTCCCCATACTGCCTGCCAGTAATGTTTCTTCAGCATCTCTGACAGTCTGCTACAGATCAATTAAACCTGTAACCATTAATTCTGCCCTTCTCTGTGTACATTCAAAACCCCTGTTAGTCCTATTTGGTATGGGTCCCACACACTTCAGCAGTATTCTAGGATGTGTCATGCAACTAATTTGCAAGTAATCTCCTTCATAGAGAGATTGCGTTTCACTAGTATTTCACTAATAAAATGAAGTCTTCTTTAATTATGACTGTTACACACCTTTAGGTGGTATGATCTCTCTAGTACTGGTACTTATTGTAGTTGCTTAAAATTTTTTGCAGGCACCTGTGACACACTGCTATGTTATTCTCTCAACATCACTTGATAAACCAAGGAAATGTTTATCAGCCATTATTTCCCTAATTTACAATACTACAAATATTCTTTCCTCTATTTTTTCTTCTCTCATCCCTTTTTTGCAAGTACATGAGTCCATGTGGATTTTTGTCCATGGCCTTCACAAAGTTCATGATGAGACCCAGTTTAATGAGGAACGGAAGTGGAGACAAGTTTTTGGTGTCAACATGCGGAACATTCACTACATTTTTCTGTCCAGGCAGTTTTTCCCACAACAGTGGTGTTTTCTGTCTCCTTTGTCCCACTCACATAATAAGCAGCAGTGGTTTGTGTACACAAGCTGGATGCTGAGAAGAATTATGACTTCCTCCAGACCACCCTATGCATACCATTTGTATTTCTCATACTGAATAAGTGGGTAGAGTCTGTCTGTACACTGGTAAAGTCACACGTGACATGATTATGACGTGTACGTGCTGTATAGAACACAACAGAGGCTGTGTATTGACTTTCATGATCATTCAAGATGCTAAACTGTAGTAGTCATTCTGGCACATGAATTAAAGGAGCAGGTCTTCAGTTAGTAAATTTATCACCATTTTGGAAGTGTGAACCTACCAACTTTTGCAAAAAGACCTTACAATATGATGTAAATGGTAAAATGAGGGGTTTTGGAAGCTACATCACTGTGGCTCAGTTAGTAAAATGCAGTTTTATGGTGGCAGAAATCATGTGTTTGAAGCTACTGAGCGTCCATTCTTTTTATAGTGCGAAAATTGCTGCCTAGTAGAAGTGTGGTACTGAGTCAATATTAAACCCAGAATTACCTTCAGAAATGATTCCAGTTATTAAAACTGAAAACTTTACCAAAGCACAATTCAACTGATACCTGCCATATTGCCAACCAATTACACATACTGGTATCATTGAAGAACTGCATCAATGTATCTGAAGCTGTTCCAGTACATTATTAGTAAGGATTATTGATTATCACCTTCAAACACACCTCTGAGATTTTCAGCCTTACCAGGGAGAAAGGCAGGTGTTGGTCTGACTTATTTGCTGAGAGACATAAGGGAAGTCATTAGTCACATCTAATGGTAATCTGACTTCTCATTTCATTTCTGTGTACATGATAGATGCAGCATTTTTGCTGAAAGTAGCTGACCGAAGAGCGTTTATCTCTAATACCAGTTTCAAGTGACTGTTCTGAGCTGACATTATTTGCAAATGGGTCTTTTTATCAGTAAACTACAAAGTTTTGTTAATATTACTCATCACAATCCTAAAAATGTAGGGCATGACTAATGGCAGTGAAAGTAAGCTAAGTCATCTGCCCTAACACACAAAACATAACGTGCTGTCCTTAGATGTGAAAGGGCATAGTGTGCTGTAGATCAGTTTACCTACTCCAAAACTAAACTCTGCCCTAACATGTCTCAGAAGACCCTGACAGTACAGATCGACCACCATGCCATCCTCAGCCTACAGGCCAGTGTCAGTTTTCTTGACTGGAGCCACTACTTCTCAATCAAGTAGCTCCTCAGTGTACCTCACAAGGGCTGAGTGCTCCACACTTGTCAACAGCACTTGCAATGTGGACAGTCATTCATCTAAGTGCCAGCCAAATCCGACATTGCTTATCTTTGGTTTGAAGGGAACAAGTGTTACCACAGTGGCAAGGCCATTGGTAGATTATTTTTCCAGGTGGCTCAAATCTTCATCCCATTTTACTAGAAAGTCAACATGTACAGAACTCTTCAATTCATTATTCATTGTCATTTGGAAACTTCATGAAAGTACTGTTGCAAATTTTAAAATGTGTTGAAAGTGTCGATGCTGCTGTCAATGGCATTGTCATAAATATCCTCAAAGCTCTTTTGATTTTGGCATAAGGCTTTCTTAATCTGTACCTTGAAGTAGGGAGGGGGATGGGGGAGGGAGGGAGGGGGAGAGATAGAGAGAGAGAGAGAGAGAGAGAGAGAGAGAGAGAGAGAGAGAGAGAGAGAAACTTCACACTCACAGTAATCAAATAAGAAGCCCTGGTAATACTCTTCATCAGTTCTTTCACCTGAAACTTGAAAATAGCTGTTTTGTTTACTAGATCTGCTGCCTCAATATTTATAACATATTTGGCACCAATATCAGTTATAAAATTTGAAGATACAGAGCCTAAAAGCATTACCTGACAGGAAATTAAAGTCAGATCATATGGCGTGATATGTGTGAGATCTGTATACCATTTCACTTATTATCCTACCAAATAACTTTGTAACACTCTAGCTCAGGCAGTCTTGCTCCTTCCCTTAGTTGGCAGAAATTGTCAAAAATTGAAGCCTTGCTTCAGCATCTTTGAGATCCTACAATACCATAGTGAAGTAGCAGCAAGAACTCTAATGTTGAACATGAGTGAGATGTATGTGCAATAGCTGTGTGAAAAAAATGCACCGTTTCACAAAAAACCATTTTACGAATAAACAAGTATTTGGCAGTGGTCTTTTTTTAATTATGTTACTTGGATTAAATGACATTGTAACACCAGCATGCGTTTACAGTCATGGCCTGTAGACCAGTACAGTTAACTCCAAAAAGAGGATTGCTTTCAAAAAATTAGTGGAATTTTTGAAATTGATTTAATCACTCAAGTAGGACTCTGATATGAATATTCTGAGTTTGCTCTAATTTCTGAGTGGAGCTTCAGAAAACTATCAAAATTTTGAACCATATATATCTCTCTCTCTCTCTCTCTCTCTCCCCCCCCCCCCCCCCCCACCTCCCGCACCCTCCCTCCCCCTCTCAAATTCCTTCCCTCTCCCCTTTCTCTCAAATTTGTCATAAACTCTTGTGTTTAATAATGTTGTTGTTGTTGTTGTGGTCTTCAGTCCTGAGACTGGTTTGATGCAGCTCTCCATGCTACTCTATCCTGTGCAAGCTTCTTCATCTCCCAGTACCTACTGCAACCTACATCCTTCTGAATCTGCTTAGTGTATTCATCTCTTGGTCTCCCCCTACGATTTTTACCCTCCACGCTGCCCTCCAATACTAAATTGGTGATCCCTTGATGTCTCAGAACATGTCCTACCAACCGATCCCTTCTTCTGGTCAAGTTGTGCCACGAACTTCTCTTCTCCCCAGTCCTATTCAATACTTCCTCATTAGTTATGTGATCTACCCATCTAATCTTCAGCATTCTTCTGTAGCACCACATTTCGAAAGCTTCTATTCTCTTCTTGTCCAAACTATTTACCGTCCATGTTTCACTTTCATACATGGCTACACTCGATACAAATACTTTCAGAAATTACTTCCTGACTCTTAAATCTATACTCGATGTTAACAAATTTCTCTTCTTCAGAAACGCTTTCCTTGCCATTGCCAGTCTACATTTTATATCCTCTCTACTTCGACCATCATCAGTTATTTTGCTCCCCAAATAGCAAAACTCCTTTACTACTTTAAGTGTCTCATTTCCTAATCTAATATCCTCAAAATCACCCGACTTAATTCGACTACATTCCATTATCCTCGTTTTGCTTTTGTTGATGTTCATCTTATATCCTCCCTTCAAGACACCATCCATTCCATTCAACTGCTCTTCCAAGTCCTTTGCTGTCTCTGACAGAATTACAATGTCATCAGCGAACCTCAAAGTTTTTATTTCTTCTCCATGGATTTTAATACCTAATAATAATAATAATAATAATAATAATAATAATAATAATAAAAAACCAAGGTTACCAAAAATGAAAACATTAATTCTGACACTCGAAAATCCAGGGTGGAATAATGACAGTATTATGAAAAAGATAGTGTGCTACTCACCATGTAGTGGAGATGTTGAGTTGCAGAGCCAGACACAGTGGTCATTTGTGTGTGAGTTGTGCTTTGCTTGAATGTGTGTGTGTGTGTGTGTGTGTGTGTGTGTGTGTGGTTTTTGTCTACTTTAGAAGAAGGCTTTTTGGCTGGAAGCTCACTTGTTTAGCAGTCTTTTTGTTGTGCTTGTCCGCAACTCAGCGTTTTCACTATATGATGAGTAACAATCTATCCTTTTAATTACATTAAATTATCCATAGATTGAGTGCCAGAACTTTGCTACTTCATTAAATTTTCCTATAGGAAAGCTATGTCAGAAATTGGAAATTTTTCACACTTCTTGAAAAACACTCACTTTGTCGCTATCAAATGTGCAGTATCTGAGAAGTAACCAATTTTACACAATAATTTATAGAAGAAAAGTTGTAGAGCATCAAATTTTGTTTTCAAAAAGTCAAAGATACTTTTAAAAACCTAACTGACTTTGAAAGTTTGTAGATGGTGAGTTTCTGATGCATGGAGTAACACGGGAGGCAAAGGAACTATTTTCTTCCATAATTACTAAGTATGTAGATTACATCAAACATTGGTATGCCAGAAAGGTCACTATTGTGTTTGATGGTGTGTGTGATTGAATACCCTGATGTGACAAATGACAGGAGCATGGAATGAGCTGACCGACTGCACAGAGCCCCTAAAAAATTGGACCAACTGCCATGTTTAATGAAGCACCGTCAGTAACCTTGGCAAAATGTTTACTTCGGTCAAACAAAAAAATAAACAGAATGTCATTTCTTTACTGATTGTGCAACGTGGGGGTGAGCAATATCAAGCAAGCTGCTGAGGATGCCAATACTCGTAAGTGTAGCTACTGATGTTGCTTAACACTTTCTGTTGTTGGGGAGGTCACCAACCTTTTTGTGATTCTGACCGCTTCATCCCCATTGTCCCCAAATGTTTTTGTACTGAAGACAGACAAAGGCAGCCAAGGATACATATTAGACACTCCCATAATTTCAATTTGGGTCAAGGATCGAAAGACAACATTCTGTTTCTGTGTGTCTTTAATGGCTGCAGTACAACTTTGTTGTTTTTCAGCAAAGGAAAACTGATACTTCTCAGTGCATCAGAGATGAAAAACAACCTACAGAAGGCAAAAGCCGTTCCAGTGCTACTGTTGTTAATATTGATGAGGCTGGATGGTAGTTCATAGCAGCCCTATATTGTGAAGAAGAAACAAAGCCATTAAATGTGCTTCCCCGATATCAGATATTTGAAAAATTTATGTCGGAGACATTCAACCCCACTTCATTGCCTCCTACAGAAACATCTGCCCGACAGCATTCGCGAAGGTTCAGCAGGTGTAAGCTTGGAAAGACAAGCCACTATATCCACAGCACTGAGGGTGGTAGGCTTCAAAATTTGGCATCTTTTCGTTTCCCACTATCAAGAACAGCACTTGTGGAACTGTCGAACAACATTTATTGCACGTGTGACACATGATGCCATGTAATTTTTTCATTCAGGAGAAATGGTATTAAGTGTAACACCATTTGCAAACTATGCGAAGGTCAGTCCTGCATCAATATTCCAACTGATGTCCCTATTAACGACTTTGCTGACTGTGACATAGATAATGACATTTTGGAAGAAGAGGTCCCTGTGAGGATATGAATATAGAAATGGCAGAATTAGAGTTAATGTTATTTGAATCCTCTTCCTCCAAGAGTGTGAAGAAGTAACACTGTGTAGGCGACTTTTCTACAACAAATAATTGCATAGCCGTCCAGTATAATGAGTTAACGAAAAAATATTTATTCGTGAAAACTCACAATGAGAAGAAACTAAAAACAAAAGCGAAGTAACAAAAACTAGGAGATCCTATAGTCTTACGGCAAAGATAAAAAACAACACATGACCAAAAAAAACTCTTGCGCACTTTTGATCTCACTTTGCACCAGACATGGAAAATATCACTGCCACACAGCCCCCCCCCCCCCCCCCCCCCCTTTAAGTGCGGAGCCCCAGGGATATCTTGATACTTGAATTTTATTCGACGTCCAGCTCTGGTGTGCGTCGGGTGTCTTGGTGGTGGTGACGTTGTTGTTTGTGGTGGTGATTCACCTGTCTCGGATGATGTACTGAGCGGTGTTTTGGTATGCTCTGCGTCCATCATGTGTTGATGCACAGACGTGGTGTCAGAGGTCAGAGAGGGTAAAACCCATGCTGGCTTGACACGTTCAATCGATATCTTTGTCGGAACACCATTGTACATTATGTCCACGGTATGCTTATTTCTACTCAGCACCGGAAATGGGCTCGTATATGGTGATTGTAAAGGCGATTTGACTGAATCTGTTCGCAACATTACGTGAGAGCAATTGTACAAGTCTTTGTGTACAAACACCTTACGGTTACCATGGCGAGAAGGTGGCGGGCAACGTATATTTGTGCAGTGACGTTTTAGCTGCTGCACCCAGTGTGTGAGGTCCTCTGATCCAGGTAGTAAGGTTGGTACTAAATAATCTGCAGGAATCCGTAGCGGCTCGCCGTAAACCATCTCGGCAACTGATGCACCAATATCGGGTTTGTGAGCTGTCCGCAGGCCTAACAACACTAATGGTAATGCTTCCGTCCATCTCTCTTGATGACACATCAATGCTGCTTTGAGTGTTCTGTGCCATCATTCGACCATACCATTACTGGCAGGGTGATAGGCAGTCGTGTGGTGGCGTTGGAAACCGCACATTTTGGATAGCTCGAGGAACAACGTAGATTCGAACTGACGTCCTTGGTCAGTTGTGACATGAAAGGGGCATCCAAAACGGGCAACCCATGTACACAGAAACGTCTTAGCAGTAGTTTCGGCTGAAAATCGACTATTGGAGTAGCTTCTGCCCATCTTGTGCACCTATCTATGGCCGTAAACAAATATCTGTAACCCTCTGACTGTGGGAGAGGTCCAACCAGGTCCACGTGAACGTGTGCGAATCTAGCAGAGGTACCTTGAAAATCTCCAATATCAGCACGCACTTGTCATCCTACTTTACTCTGTTGACAAGGAATGCAGGAACGTACCCAAAGGCGCGCGTCTCTTTTCATAGAAGGCCACACATAGCAGTCTGTCAGCAGCTTTATTGTCGGGTTAGCTCCTGGGTGCGATAGTGTGTGGACACTGTCGAATGTCGTCTTGCGCAATATTTCTGAAATGAATGGTCTTGGTCTGCCTTGAGAAAAGTCGCACCACAGCTTCCGCTTGGAGTTAGGCACCAGAATTTGCTCGAACTTCAGACCTGTAGACGGGTCGTTTAACAGCTGTCGTAGCTCTGCATCCTTGGTCTGTTCCACTGCAAGTTTATCATAGTCCATAATTTCTGAAATTCCGCAAATAAGTGAAAAATAGTCAGCCACTAAATTTTCTGCGCCTCTTAAATGGCGTATATCTGTCGTGAACTGACTTATGAACTCAATATAACGGAACTGTCTTGGTGAGCATTTATCACTGGTGTTTTTAAAAGCTGATGTTATGGATTTGTGGTCTGTAAACACAGTCACTGGTCTAGCCTCTATTTGTGGGCAGAAGTATCGAATTGCTTCGTAGATCGCGAACAATTCTCTGTCATACGCGCTCCATTTCTGTTGTGCAGTCTGTAACTTTTTAGAGAAAAACCGTAGTGGTTGCCATTGCCCTTCTACACGCTGGTGCAGCGCCTCCCCTATTGCTGACTGGCTCGCGTCTACAACAATAGCTAGCTGTGCATAGTGAACTGGGTGAGCGAGCAACACTGCTTTGCTGAGGCTTGCTTGAAGATAATTAAATGCTTTGTCCATTTCTTGTGTCCACTTAACTATTCGTCGACCTTTGGCATCGTGTCCCTTGAGTACATCAGTGAGTGGTGCTTGCACCGCAGCCGTTGCTGGTAGGTGACGTCTATAAAAATTTATTAATCCCATGTATCGTCATAGCTCTTGGTAGTTTGTCGGTTTCGGAAGGGCCTGTATCGCCGCGATCTTCTCTGGCAGAGGCAATATACCTTCTGATGACACAGTATGGCCGAGGAAAGTGACTTGGTTCTTGTGCATGAGGCATTTATTTTTGTTTAAAACGACTCCGTAGTCAGATAGACGCTTGCGAAGTTGACACAGATGCTGTTGATGTGTTTGACTATCCGGAGAGAAAACCAAACTGTCATCAAGATAAGCAAAGCAAAATGTTAATCCCTTTATCACCTCGTCGATAAATCACTGCCAAGTCTGTGCTGCGTTCTTAAGGCCAAAAGGCATAAATAAAAACTTGAATAATACAAATGGTGTAATCACTGCTGTCTTCTGAACATCTCTTGGAGCCACCGGTATCTGGTTGTATGCTTTCTTGCAATCGAGGACGCTAAAATTTTTCGCACCAGCCAAAGCACATGTGAAGTCCTGTATATTAGGTACTGGGTATCTATCTGGAATGGTTCTTGAGTTTAATGCTCGGTAATCCCCACACGGTCTCCATGATCCATCTTTCTTACGTACTAAGTGTAGGGGTGAAGACCACGGACTGTCTGACTGGCGAATTATTCCCGCCTGTAACATTTCCTCGAATAACGCCTTTGTTTCTGTCAATCTCTCTGGTGCGATTCTACGTGCTCGTTGTGAAACTGGTTGTCCTGGCGTGGTACGAATATAGTGAACCGTACTATGCTTAACTTCTTTTGTCTGTCCATCAGAACATCTCCGAATCTTCTCTTCGTCATGTAGCTCTTCGGCTACAGAGTTGCCAATCGCCTGTAGCTTCTCACAAGTTGTATGCCCTTTAGTGCTTGATATTGCACTGTTGTCCGTCAGATTTAATAAACGTTTGCCTTGTAAGTCGACCGCCAACTAGAAATGTGCCAGAAAATCAGCGCCCAAAATAGGTTCTGATATACCAGCTATCACAAAAGACCAGGTAAACTGTTTGGAAAAACCCACATCAATCTTGCACACTTTACATCCATACGTGTTAATCACCGAGTTATTCACTGCCTTCAAACGTGGCTGTATGTCTTTTTCGTTGTGTGGCGCATGGCTGACAGGAAGCGAACTAATGTCTGACCCGGTATCCACCAAAAAACTTGTACCCGTAAGTACGTCTGATACATACAATCTTTTCGAAGCAGGAGGCATATGTATTGACGACTGTTGTTGCTGATATGAAAACACTGCACTGTTTCTGTACATACCTTGGTTGTCTGAGTAGGCGCATGATGATCTACATCTTGTAGCATCTCTCCCAAAACGTTTATGGTACCAACACACCTTATGCTCATCCTCTTGTTGACTTCATGTTTCACGCCCAGCCCGGTCTCTCTTGCGCTTAAAGATAACTTGTGGTCGTTGTAGCGTGCGTAGTTGTGCTTGCAAATCCTATATTGCAGTTTTTAAATCTCTAATTTCGTTTGAACTTTTTGTTGTTTCTCGCGTTGCGACTGCATCACAATTTACTGTTATATCGTCAGTTTGGTCTTGCTGGTAATGGTAGTTACCGTACGTGGCGTCTGTCGACGATATTGCGACTGTTGCAGTAGGCTCGTGCGTCTTGTAGATTCTGTCTGCAGCGAGCAGCAGTTTGTCAACTGATCTTTCATCGTATATAGCTAGTGTAGTTCTTATTTGCATTGGTAGCTGTTGTTGCCATACGTGGAGTAACGTTTTATCAGAGACTGTCGATCTATTTACCAGGCTGCGTAAATGACGCCAGTATTCTGACGGGGTCCTATCTCCCCGTTTTTCTTGGTACAGTACTTGTTTGACTCTGATGTCGACTGACTTCACACACCGAGAAATTCATTCTTCTTTCAGTCTACCTTATGCTCCTTCAGTAGGCGGGTTCACTATAATGTCAGATATTAAAACCGAGGTCTGGAAACCAGCGGGTACTTTAGTTGCTGTTACTTGCTGTGGTTGTGCTGCCATGGTTGTTGAACCAACGTCATTCCTTTGGTCCGGTATATGCTTTAAGTTCATATCTTTCGAAATATGCAACTGTAAAGTTTCTATCTCATTCTGAAGCCTATGAATTTCTTCCGTTATCGAACCGTATCGTTTGCCATTGTCGTTCATTGCTTTTGCAGTTAATGTTCGACGTAGCTAGCGAAAGATTTAAAGTTCCTTAATCGGAGGTCACCAATTATGTAGGCAACTTTTCTACAACAAATAATTGCATAGCCGTCCGGTATAATGAGTTAACGAAAAAATATTTATTCGTGAAAACTCACAATGAGAAGAAACTGAAAACAACAGCAAAGTAACAAAAACTAGGAGATCCTATAGTCTTGCGGCAAAGATAAAAAACAACATATGACCAAAAAAAAACTCTCGCGCACTTTTGATCTCACTTTGCACCAGACGTGAAAAATATCACTGCCGCAACTGTAAAATTAAGAAAAACAGATTGTACATAAGTAAACATAAGTCTTTCACCCTGAGTGAAGAAACTGTGTTTTATTTTACAACTTTAATGCAATTTTATGTAATCATATGTAACTCAATTTATTGCCAGTTGAATTAAGTTTCTTTCTTCCTAATAAAATAATAATAAACCTAATGTATTTCTTTCTACATACCCTTGTAGACAATTTTTTTGTCATTTATATAATATTTTCTGGTAATTTCATAATTTTAAAAACTATTGTTTAGGTTAGAGATTACATACCAGCAACAAAAATAAATAAAACTGAATTTTGGAAAAATTCAAGGAATGGAAAGTACGAGGGTGATGTTGGTCATTAACCATGAAATTTATATATAAATGAAGAATGATATTGTTTGCTTACCAGCTAGGTTCTCTGTCATTTGCGTTGACTTTTTGAAAACACAATTTGATGCATTATATCTTTCCTCATGTAAAATTTTGCACCAAATTGGCCAGTTCTCAGATGCTGCATGTTTTATAGTGACGAAACGAGACAAAAAATGTGATAAAGTACTGTTTTCTGACCTAGCTTTTCTGTAGGAAAATTTAATAATGTAGCAAAGTTTGTGTACTCAATTGATGTAGAATTTAATATTCTATCTGGCAAATCTGCTGTTGCCCATTGGCCCAAAAATAAAACACAGTCTAGTAAAATGTGGTGCACCGTGATGTGGCCCAAGCATCACACAAAGGAGTGTCATCGTACTGGACCAAGAAGCCACGCATCTTAGGGCTGTGGTCTATGCGAAGATGAGTAAGGAGGACCTTATCCATTGATGTGGCTGGAAGGACTTCTTTTAATAGGCAGCGAAAGAAAAGTGAGGAATAAGAGAATTCACATACCTCTCCTGGTTAATTCTTAAATAGCCTTTCTTGTCTTCCCCCTCCCCCCCCCCCCCCCCACTCCTCCTGTGCCTACGCCCTCGATGGGAGCCTGTCTCACCATGACCTCAGTAAGGCCTTACTGAAAAGTAACCAATAAACAGCTTTTTCAACTGTTTTGATAGATAGGGGATAGTGTACCACAAGAAGACTCAGGTCGATTGCGAAAAACTTATATTTTCAAAATCAGCATCCACAATGTAGCTTAGAACACCATTCATTTTCCTTGTAACAAAAAGGTTAGTGACTACTATAAATGTCTGAATTAGAGTAGACAATGTTTTAATGATAGTTACATGAAAGATTTCAGATGACTTAGTATAGTGCTGTGAAGAAAGTAGACAAAAAGCAGACAGCTGTACAAATAACCTAATGTGGAGTGAAGTGAATAAAACAGTTGGACTTTATAACTTAGTGAGTGTCAGGCTATAAATCCGGAGGTCCAACACTTGATTCCCCATCAGTCTAAGGATTTTTGATGTCATCAGTTGTTGCTTCCATCACCTCTGGCAATGCTATGTATCCCGAAATACACCATTTTTCAGAGTGTATGTTAATTTGTAGGTATCCATATAACTAGTTGAGAAAGTCAGTACAAAGATCGGAGGAAGACCAGGGTAACCACCTCCAACAGACCTGCGACTAGTAAAGCACTACAGTGCTCAAACAAGCCTTTTTTGTGTAAGCTTAAACTTTTACACTTATGATGGTGCAACAGCACTAAAACATATCGGTTATAAGTGGAAAAAATAAAAATGTTTCAAACAAGGTGGCCTACTGAAATAAATGTTTAATGTGATATCTTCAATGCTCAGCAAAAATATTACTGATTCCTAATAAACTTTACATAACAACAATTTATATTACTTTAACAGCGAGATTCCATTACCATCAATTTTATATTCAAACTGTAATTTATATTCAACAGTCCTTTTTTTCAGTGTAACAAATGAAATGTACCACAACTTAAGTAGGAAAACTGTGAATAAAAAAAAATTATATATAATGCAAAGTTGTGAAAAACTAACTAGCATTAAAAGCGTAAACTTTCTTGCTAACGGTATTAAATGCCTGTGAAGAAATTGCCATTATTTCAAAGTAAAATAATGAGCACTTATTTAGCGTGTGTGCTTTATTTGACTCGTTATGATATACTGTCTTTACAATGTGAACATTGTTTTCCCTTTCAGCTTAGTAATCAAAACACATGTTTACTAAACAGTGTGCTCCCACCATAATTGTTATATTGAGAGAATTGGCTCTTCACAGTCCTCTGTAACATTATCAAAATATTCTATATTGTTATTATGACATGCTTAACAGTATAGTGATCAACAGTCTGTGCAACTCCATTGGGGAATATATTGTCATAGTCAGTAGAAGTCCAATGTATAGTTAAGATTTAAGCTCTGTCTTTGTATGTCCTATGTGTGTGTCAACTTAACAAATTGATGTTTGAATGCAGCTGGAGGCATAGAAGAAATGACAGAGGATCTAAACAGTGGCAAGATTATGTATGCTTTCTGTCGTGTTCAAGATCCCAAGACTAGCTTGCCAAAATGTGTCCTTATAAACTGGGTAAGTACTGTATACTGAGTCTATCATATAGAAATATTTTCTATAAAACTGGAATTAATTTTAATGCGATTTCTGCCTCATGTCCTTTGTATTTATACTCTTGTGAATGTAATAATACTAAAACTCTTTGAATAAAATCCATAGTTGCTTCCAAAAATTATGAAATATTCTCTATTGCCATTCAGAATATCATACATGTGGTAAATCAGATGAAGAAGCTTCTGTGATTTCAATAGATTCAATTATTGTTATAGAAAGTATTTTGTGAAAAATAATGACTTAAATAACAAACCACCACACATCTTTAAAACAAAGTGCTGAGTCACTGTTAGGTGCATAAAAAACATAGACCTCTTCTTGCTGATCTGTATGGAGGGGAAATGACTGTGGGAAGCAGGAATACAGAGAAAACATGCAAAAACTATTGATGGCTTGGTACATTTGCATCTGTGACTGATGGCAACAGCTTAGAGGGGGATGGGAGATTGCCACATGAGCAGTGAGGAAAAGCACAAAAGTCTTAAAAGGAACAGGCCCACGAGTGCTAAACTAGTAATAAATAACTTTTTTGCTTAACTGGAAGACATTGTATAAGATGGCACTACATGCAATGTAGTATTACCGTATGAAATAAGAAATCTCAAGTCATATACAGTTTGCTAGAAGACTCATTTTTGTACAGTTGATTATTTATCTATTTAGTCTTCATAACTCTGGCCTATTATCTGAAAAACTAAAATAGGCTGTTCATATTTTTGTGGATTATATAATTTATTCTTGTCAATTAATTAATTAATTAGTCTTTTAATAGAGGGGAAGAATAGATGCAGACAAGTTAATATTTATTTATTTTTGAGTCCTGCATGCTCTTGTGCTGTTGACATGGATGTTTGATTTACATCTACATCTACATGACTACTCTGCAATTCACATTTAAGTGCTTGGCAGAGAGTTCATCGAACCACAATCATACTATCTCTCTACCATTCCACTCCCGAACAGCGCGCGGGAAAAACGAACACCTAAACCTTTCTGTTCGAGCTCTGATTTCTCTTATTTTATTTTGATGATCATTCCTACCTATGTAGGCTGGGCTCAACAAAATATTTTCGCTTTCGGAAGAGAAAGTTGGTGACTGAAATTTCGTAAATAGATCTCGCCGTGATGAAAAACGTCTTAGCTTTAATGACTTCCATCCCAATTTGCGTATCATATCTGCCACACTCTCTCCCCTATTACGTTATAATACAAAACGAACTGCCCTTTTTTACACCCTTTCCATGTCCTCCGTCAATCCCACCTAGTAAGGATCCCACACCGCGCAGCAATATTCTAACAGAGGACGAACGAGTGTAGTGTAAGCTGTCTCTTTAGTGGACTTGTTGCATCTTCTAAGTGTCCTGCCAGTGAAACACAACCTTTGGCTCGCCTTTCCCACTGTTCTTTCCAACTGAAGTTGTTCGTAATTTTAACACCCAGGCACTTAGTTGAATTGACAGCCTTGATAATTGTACTATTTATCGAGTAATCGAATTCCAACGGATTTCTTTTGGAACTCATGTGGATCACCTCACACGTTTCGTTATTTAGCGTCAACTGCCACCAGCAATCTTTTCTAAATCGCTTTGCAACTGATACTGGTCTTCGGATGACCTTACTAGACAGTAAATTACAGCATCATCTGCGAACAACCTAAGAGAACTGCTCAGATTGTCACCCAGGTCATTTATATAGATCAGGAACAGCAGAGGTCCCAGGACGCTTCCCTGGGGAACACCTGATATCACTTCAGTTTTACTCGATGATTTGCCATCTATTACTACGAACTGCGACCTTCCTGACAGGAAACCACGAATCCAGTCGCACAACTGAGACGATACC
The DNA here is from genome assembly GCF_023864275.1 of Schistocerca cancellata. NCBI lineage: Eukaryota > Metazoa > Arthropoda > Insecta > Orthoptera > Acrididae > Schistocerca > Schistocerca cancellata. The sequence goes on along the minus strand of NC_064628.1, from coordinate 265,434,242 downwards.
CCATAGGCCCGCAGCTTGATTAGAAGTCGCTTGTGAGGATCGGTGTCAAAAGCTTTCCGGAAATCTAGAGATACGAAATCAACTTGAGATCCCCTGTCGATAGCGGCCATTACTTGTGCGAATAAAGAGCTAGCTGTGTTGCACAAGAATGATGTTTTCTGAAACCATGCTGATTACGTATCAATAGATCGTTCCCTTCAAGGTGATTCATAATGTTTGAATACAGTATATGCTCCAAAACCCTACTGCAAACTGACATCAATGATATAGGTCTGTAGTTCGATGGATTACTCCTACTACCCTTCTTAAACACTGGTGCGACCTGCGCAATTTTCCAATCTGTAGGTACAGATCTATCGATGAGCGAGCGGTCGTATATGATTGCTAAGTAGGGAGCTATTGTATCAGCGTAATCTGAAAGGAACCTAATCGGTATACAATCTGGACCTGAAGACTTGCCCGTATCAAGCGATTTGAGTTGCTTCGCAACCCCTAAGGTATCTACTTCTAAGAAACTCATGCTAGCAGCTGTTCATGTTTCAAATTCTGGAATATTCCATTCGTCTTCCCTGGTAAAGGAATTTCGGAAAACTACGTTCAATAACTCCGCTTTAGCGGCACAGTCGTCGGTAACAGTACCATCAGCACTGCGCAGCGAAGGTATTGACTGTGTCTTGCCACTTGTGTACTTTACATACGACCAGAATTTCTTCGGATTTTCTACCAAATCTCGAGACAATGTTTCGTTGTGGAACCTATTAATGGCCTCTCGCATTGAAGTCCGTGCCAAATTTCGCGTGTCTGTAAATTTTAGCCAATCTTCGGGATTTTGCGTTCTTCTGAACTTCGCATGCTTTTTCCGTTGCCTCTGCAACAGCGTTCGGACCTGTTTTGTGTACCAGGGGGATCAGTTCCATCTCTTACCAATTTATGAGGTATGAATCTCTCAATTGTTGTTGCTACTGTATCTTTGAATTTGAGCCACATCTTGTCTACATTTGCATAGTCAGTTCGGAAGGAATGGAGATTGTCTCTTAGGAAGGCTTCTAGTGACACTTTATCCACTTTATTAAATAAAATTATTTTGCGTTTGTTTCTGGTGGATTTGGAAGAAATGGTATTGAGCCTAGCTACAACGACCTTGTGATCACTAATCCCTCTATCAGTCATGATGCTCTCTATCAGCTCTGGATTGTTTGTGGCTAAGAGGTCAAGTGTGTTTTCGCAACCATTTACAATTCGCGTGGGTTCGTGGACTAACTGCTCGAAATAATTTTCAGAGAAAGCATTTAGGACAATCTCGGAAGATGTTTTCTGCCTACCACCGGTTTTGAACAAGTATTTTTGCCAACATATTGAGGGAAGGTTGAAGTCCCCACCAACTATAACCATATGAGTGGGGTATTTATTTGTTACAAGACTCAAATTTTCTCTGAACTGTTCAGCAACTATATCATCGGAGTCTGGGGATCGGTAGAAGGAGCCAATGATTAACTTAGTTCGGCTGTTAAGTATAACCTCCACCCATACCAATTCGCACGGAGTATCTACTTCGACTTCACTACAAGATAAACCACTACTGACAGACACAAACACTTCACCACCAATTCTGCCCAATCTATCTTTCCTGAACACCGTCTGAGACTTCGTAAAAATTTCTGCAGAACTAATTTCAGGCTTTAGCCAGCTTTCTGTACCTATAACGATTTCAGCTTCTGTGCTTTCTGTTAGCGCTTTAAGCTCAGGGACTTTCCCAGCACAACTACAACAATTTACAACTACAATTCCGACTGTTCCTTGATCCAAGCACGTCCTGTATTTGCCATGCCCCCTTTGAGATTGCAGCCCACCCCGTACTTTCCCGAGGCCTTCTAACCTAAAAATTCGCCCAGTGCACGCCACACAGCCTCCACTACCCGTGTAGCCGCCAGCTAAGTGTAGTGAACTCCTGACCTATTTAGCGGAACCCGAAACCCCACCACCCTATGGTGCAAGTCAAGGAATCTGCAGCCAACACAGTCGCAAAACCGTCTGAGCCTCTGATTCAGACCCTCCACCCGGCTCTGCACCAAAGGTCCGCAGTCGGTTCTGTCAATGATGCTGCAGATGGTGAGCTCTGCCTTCATCTCGTAAGCTTGACCTGCAGCCTTCACCAAATCAGCAAACTAAGTACTGACAAAGTTGCTGAGTAAATTCCCTGTTCCAGTATCCCAAAATAATATGAAAAAATTAAGCGTCTGAGACTTGTGGTGATACATGAGTCTTCAATACATGGGAAAATTACACTTTTACAAAATATGCTTGTTAAATTACTGAGAGAACAGAACTTGAAGAAAATGTGTATTACAGAGATTATGTGTGAGAAAGTGAAAGACTATTGTGACAAAAAGTGTGCTTCCATAGTAGAAATGAAGGACAAATGATTGAAGAATAAAAGAAGAGCCACTCTTCAGGCATGGAAATGCTGGACATGCTCAAGGAAGTAAATTTAGTGTATACTTTGATTAAAATCTTGAAGATTAAATTGAGACGGTAGCTTTATGTATGAAGGCAGTCATTCATGTTACTTTTAACTTTCCGTTATGAAGATCTACAGATGCAAATATATACATCAAAGTGACACAAACATTACTTCATAAAACCAGTACTTCTACTAAAGGTGAGATAAAGAGTTTGGTACATGCATGTACATGCGTGTGATGCAAGGCACTATTAGGTGTGTGACAGAGGGTACATGGTGCAGCAGAATCATTCCTTTCTCCCCTTTTTCCAGTTCTATTTACAGGCAGTACACACTAAGAAAGATTGTCAATACCATCATGCATATACACAGATTTCTCTAATTTTGCCTCGTGGGCATGTGAAATGATGTAAATTACAGTAACTAACACACTATCTGGTCAAAACTCACAAGACACACTATGTAATTGTGAAAGTGATTCCTAGATATCATGGGAGAAAGACTTGCCAGTAAAATTAGACGAAAATGTGCTTAATTCATTAGATAAGAAATTACAGGCAACTGGTATATTTTGTGATCTGTCAAAGGCATTTGACTGTGTAAATCACAATATCCTTTTAAGTAAATTAGAATATTATAGTGTAACAGGAAATGCTGCAAAATGGTTCAAATCTTATATCTCTGGCAGGAAACAAAGGGTGTTATTAGGAAAGAGACATGTATCAAGCTATCAGGCATCATCCAACTGGGAACTAATTACATGTGGGGTCTCACAAGGTTCCATTTTGGGGCCCTTACTTTTTCTTGTGTATATCAATGGCCTTTCATCAGTAACATTACCAGATGCCAAGTTCGTTTTGTTTGCCGATGATACAAACATTGCAATAAATAGCAAATCAAGTGTAGTCTTAGAAAGATCAGCTAATAAAATATTTGTGGGCATTAATCACTGGTTCCTAGCCAATTCCTTGTCACTAAACTTTGAAAAAACACACTACATGCAGTTCAGAACTTGTAAGGGGTGTCCCACGAGTATATGCCTAACATACGATGACAAGCAGATAGAAGAAGTGGACAGTGTTAAATTCCTGGGATTACAGCTTGATAATAAATTCAACTGGGAAAAGCACACCACAGAACTGCTGAAGCATCTTAACAAATCTCTATTTGCAATGCGAATTGTGTCAGACATAGGGGTTGGGATATAAAAATGAAAAAGCTGGGATACTATGCTTACTTTCATTCCATAATGTCATATGGGATTATTTTTGGGGTAATTCATCAAGCCAAGCTAAAGTTTTCCAGGCACAAAAATGTGCAGTGAGAGTTAAATGTGGTGTGAACTCAAGAACGTCCTGCAGAAGCCTGTTTAGAGAACTAGGGATACTAACTACTGCTTCCCAATATATTTATTCTTTAATGAAATTTGTCATTAAAATATATCACTTTTTCAAACCAACAGCTCAATTCATGGAATCAATACTAGAAATAAGAATAATCTTCACAAGGAATTAAAGTCACTTAGTCTTGTACAAAAAGGTGTGCATTATTCAGGAACACACATTTTCAATAACTAGCCAGCAGCCATAAAAAGCTTAACAACCAATGAAATTCAGTTTAAGAGAAGCGTAAAGGACTTATTGGTGGCCAACTACTTCTACTCCATTGATGAATTTCTCAGTAGAACCAACTGATTTGTGTGTGTGTCTATATATATAAGTACAATCTAACTTCTGCACCATTGCAGTGCAGTAATGTGTTCATTGTAAATAAGTATTATAGTAGTTGTATTACATGTTTATTACCTTATAAATAAATAAATAAAACTTTTTTATTTTAAATTCAGTGCGTTAGTATTTGTAAAATGATTCTTTCATATAGTGTTCATTAAAAAATGACGATCATTCCACTTGGGACCTGTGGAATGGTACATTAGCTTTTTGTTTGAGTTGTAAATATTTGTCATGTATTGTTGTTTTTCTGACATGTTCTACATCCTGGAGGACCTCCTCACTACGGATCAATGGGAATGAAAGTAAATCTAATCTAATCTAATCTAAAAAAAGGAGGCTGGAAATATTGTGTTGTCCGTAGAGAAGCAGTAACAGCAGAATGGTTCCAGTTGGAGAGTGAAGTAACTTCCAACCTGGACTGGTCATTGGATGTCACCTGACTAACAAATCGATGAGGTCATTTCAACCCTTCTAAAATTGCACAGGTAGACTGTTGGTGATGTGAGTGTGAAGTGAAAATGCGAAGGAACAAGCACAGCTAAACCAAGACCAGGCAGACCTCATGTACTGATGGACAGGGATGGTCGATCACTGTGGAGAGTGATTGTAAAAAATCACATGAAATCACTGGGAGGACTTGCTTATGAGTTGCCAAGTGCTACCAGCAGTCCAGCTAGCACTAGGACTCTGTGTAGGTAGTTAAAGATGATGGGTGGGGGTGGGGGGGATGGGGGGATACAGTGGTTGAGCAGCTCCTCACAAGCTACATATTTCTGTAGTTAAGCCAAATGACACTAGAGGTGCTGTAAAGAGTGATACCATTGGTCAGTGGAAGACTGCAAATGAGTGGTTTGGAGTGATGAATCACATTATACCCTGTGGCCATCCAATGGAAGGATTTGGGTGTGACAGATGCTTATAGAATGCTACCTGCCATCGCGTGTAGTGTCATCAGTGGAGTACAGAGGAAATGGCATTATGGAGTGGGCATGTGTTTCATGATTAGGATGTAATGATGTTAGTGTGCTTAACAAAATACCTAATGCGGAAGGATATGGATAGACATATTACAGCCTTGTGTACTGCATACAATAGAGCAACGGTTTGAAGACTTTGTATCACCTTGTCGTAATGCAGCACCTGTGAGCCAGTAATTGTGTACAATAACATTCCTGAAATGAACTAGCCTGTCCAGAGTTCTGACCTGAACCCAATGGGATACCTCTGAGATGACTTGGAACATTGGATTTGCTTTAGACCTCATTATCTGACCTCTCTACCTTCTCTGGTTTTGGTTGTTGAGGGAGAATTGGCTGCCATTCCTCCACAGGCATTGACACCTCATTAAAAGTGCCTGCAGCAGGATTCAAGCTATCATGAAGAGGAATGGTGGATGCACCCCATATTAATGTCCACCAACAGGTGTCCGGATACTTTTTGCTCAGATAGTGTGTATTTCATGACTCATTTTGGAACAGGGTATCTTTAATTTTTTGGAGTAACTCTTTTCATACTGCACAGTGACCATCATATAACATCTCACGTCAGAGTTTGTTGAGGATTTTTGAGATCTTTCACTCTGTGTAAAGGAACTGGTGGCCCTTTTGGATACTCCTTTCCAATACACATTTCCCTGAATTGCGGAGATGGACATCATCTCTCCAGCATATCCTGCATTGTCACCCTCCTCCTCTATTAATATGTTCCCACTGCCTTTCTCTCCTCTGTCCACCCCACAGCTTCTCCATCAAAATCATGCACTGCCCTCTCCCACCACTTGTCGTCCTCCCCCCCCCCCAACATCATGTGGGCACTCTCTTCCTCCCTCACTCCCTCCCCCCTCCTCCCAGGTCCCATCCCTCTCTCATTCCCCTCCCCCATCTCCCTGCCCTCTCACCTCCGCCCTTCTTCACTTTCACCTTTCTCTCCTTTTTTACTATTCCTTTCCCCTCCCATTTACCCTCTCCCTCTTCCTACATCTCTTTTTGTTCTACTCTCAGTACTTTTTTCGCCTTGTTGTGTGGACATGGAGTTATCTGTCCAAAGACCTACCTCCTTCCTGCTAGCCCGTCCTTCCCTACCCCCTTCCCATCTCCATCAGCTCAGGCAGCTGCTTTCAGTAATCGAGTATCAATAATCAGTCATACCATGGCACAGAAGTGTGTGTTTGGGTGTCTCCGTGTTTGTGTGTGAATGTGTGTACTTATGCTAGAGAAAGAGCAAATTTTCTGTTACCTGTTTCTGTGTTGCACGCATTGAAATTATGTGGTGAGTGTTACATAAAAATCCCTAACTGACGTATATTTTCAGTATTTTCAGTGCATTAATGTGATCAATGTAAATAAGTGTTGTAAACTGATTTTTCTGTTTGCTAACGCTTGCATACAATAGCCTAAGAATTATGTTATTCATCTCATCAGTGTATTGAACATTTACATGTTTGGTAACATTTTTGTTATTACCTTTTACATGAAGATGTATTTGGGATTTTTAGACTTATTCCACACCCGTGAGCGGGCAATTTCACTAGGGATTTGTGGAAGGTACATTAACATATCTTTTTTCTCTTTTTAAATATTTATTATGTATTCTTGTTTTTCGGCATGTTCCACAGCATCCTTGAGGATCTCCTAAGTGTGGTTCTATAGTACGAGATGTACATCTGCACCCAGGTGAAAAAAGTTATGGGGTACTGAGATGTACATATACGGATGGCAGTAGTACCACATACGCAAGGTATAAAAGCACAGTGCATTGGCAGAGCTGTCATTTGTACTCAGATGATTCATGTAAAAATGTGTCTGCTATGATTATGGCCACACACCAGGAAGTAGGAGACTTTGAATGTGGAATGGTAGCTGGAACTAGACACACAGGACATTCCATTTTGGATATTGTTGGGGAATTTAATATTCTGAGATCCACTGTGTCAGGAGTGTGCTGAAACTACCAAATTTCAGGCATTACATCTCAACATGGACAATGCAGTGGCCAACGACCTTCACTTAATGACTGACGACAGTGGTATTTGCATAGAGTAGTCAGTGTTAGCACACAAGAAACACTGTGTGAAATAACTGCAGAAATGTATGTGGGATGTACGAGAGATGTGCCTGTTAGGATAGAGCATCAAAATTTGTTGTGGATGGTCTGTGGCAGCAGACTACTGATGAGAGTGCCTTCGTTAACAGCACGACATTGCGGGCAGTGCCTCTCCTGGACTCATGATCATATCATTTGGACCCTAGACAACTGGAAAACTGTGGCCTGTGCAGATGAGTCCCAATTTCAGTTGGTAAGAGCTGATAGTAGGGTTTGAGTGTGGTGCAAAACCCATTAACTGTAGACCCTAGTTGTCAACAAGGCACTGTGCAAGGCAGTGATGGCTCCATAATGGCGTGGGCTATGTTTACATGGAATTTACTGCATCCTCTGTTCCAACTGAATCAATCGCTGACTGCAAATGACTATGTTTGGTTACTTGATGACTATGTTTGGTTACTTGGAGACCATTTGCAGCCATTCATAGATCTTAGGTACCCAAACAACGATGGAATTTTTATGGGTGACAATGCACCATGTTACTGGGCCGTTCTGGACACTTTGAGCAAAAGATTTGCCCATCTACATTGCTCGCAGTTATAGACAAAGCCATATATTGAGGTCGGTTCAAGCACAAAATCCTGCACCAGCAACACTTTCGCAGCTATAGACAGCTATAGAGGCAGCATGACTCATATTTCTGCAGGGAACTTACAGCGGCTTGTTGAGCCCATGCCACATCGAGTTGCTACACTATGCCAGAAAAAAGGAGGTCCAACACAGTACTTTAGGAAGTAGCCCATGATTTCTATCACCTCAGTGTAATGTAATCTAATTTAATCTTGGCTATAAGTCAACATTTTCAATTTGTGATTAGACTTCACTTAGAAATCTGGTAACACTGAAACTACCTGTTCACCTACAGGCATTATTATCGAGGCATCACGTTATACCTCTATCCAAACTTATTATTTGAGAAAATCTTCTTTTTCGTCAGGCTGACCATAACGTTCAAGTTTATAATATCTAGAATCATGCAGCAGACATATGTTAGCAATAATGGTGTATAATTTTGTGTGTGTGTTGTCTCCCCCCCTCTCCCTTTTTTTAAGGAAAAATAAAGGAAGTTGGTGACATGTTCCTTTCCAGTTAAATATATCTGTTTACTGCATGGGTAATTCGTAATAGACACAAACTAGTGAATGAGCTATTTCTGCAGTGTGTAGACCATGAATCTAAAAGGAATTCTATTAAAGTCTGGTGCTTTGTTTGCTTTGAGTAGTCCAATTTCTTCTCAAAATCTGGGGTGTTAGTACTGATCGTGATCTGTGCTTACACCACCTGAGATGAGTACCTTCCTTCACCCCTTCAGTCAGTGGTCAGAAGGTGCACAGGATTGCCTCCAGACCTGGGCAAGAGGTTTCATTTATTGTTGATTATGTATAACACAACTTCTGGCAGGCTACATCCAGTGTTTCTGACAACTACCGGTAGAACCTCCTCGACATTGTGAATGGGATCACTTGGGGGAGGGGTTGCAGAGATTGTGAGGAGCCCAGGCAGTCAGTCACTGGTTGATAGTTCGTGTTCTGGAGGCATCAGTGGCAGCTGCATCATTAGTATGATGTCAGCTGACACAGGCTGTGCGTCATTAAGTGAGCCAGCTGATGATGGGCTGGCTCCAGCAGTTTAAATACCACTGTCTGGCGCTGACCTATTCAAAAGAATCCATGTTTCTGTGTAGCACTGAAACATCTTCAGCTTTCTAGGTGCGGATGGTGTTACTCGGATTGAGGTTATTTCAAAAGTGTCCCAAAACAAAGTGTTGCTGCAGAACCATATCTCCATCCACAGCTGCTGGCAGTGATGGCGGCCAGGTTACAGCTTTGGGCTGTGGCAGAGTTTCGTGCCATTTCATTATCATGAAATAGGGGACAGGAAGTACCGCAGATATGATATGTGAGTTGGGGTGGCAGTCATTAAAATAAAAACATTTTTCACTGCAACAGGATTTTTTTACAACATATTGATCACCAACTTTCTCCTCTGAATGCAAAATATTTTGTTGACTACAACCTACACACGGAGAAATAACCATCATAATAAAATAAGAGAACTCAAAACTCACATGGAAGTATGTAGATATGTAGTTTTCCCACGTGCTTTTCAAGAGTGGAACAGACTGAAAGTGATTCTGTGAATCCTCTGAAAAACATTTAAGTGTGAATTGCAGAGTAATCAGATAGAAGTAGATGTAATAGTAGTACCCATTACAGTGAATGAATGAAAGAAAACAGTAAATACGCAAAACAGACTTGTCTTAATTTTGCCATATACTTAGTATTTTTATTAATTTCCTTAGCAAGGTGAAGGTGCACCATTGGGACGCAAGGGGACATGTGCCAACCATGTTCGTGATGTGGCTGCCTTTTTCAAGGGTGCTCACGTTACCATGAATGCACGAAATGAGGAAGAAGTGGACCCCCAACTCATAATTGAAAAAGTAGCCAAATCCACAGGCTCAGCATATAGCTTTAAGGAAAGAGCCGACAACACAAATGATGCTGGACCTGTTGTGAGTAGATTTGTGTGTAATTATTTGTACTTTAGTTCCTGCAAAACAGTGAGTTTCATGGAATTACTTCTTAGTATATTATCATTATACGAGGTGCATTCAAGTTCTAAGGCCTCTGAATTTTTTTTTCTAATTAACTACTCACCCGAAATCGATGAAACTGGCGTTACTTCTTGACGTAATTGCCCTGCAGATGTACAAATTTTTCACAACGCTGACGCCATGATTCCATGGCAGCAGCGGCGAAGGCTTCTTTAGCAGTCTGTTTTGACCACTGGAAAATCGATGAGGCAATAGCAGCACGGCTGGTGAATGTGCGGCCACGGAGAGTGTCTTTCATTGTTGGAAAAAGCCAAAAGTCACTAGGAGCCAGGTCAGGTGGTTAGGGAGCATGAGGAATCACTTCAAAGTTGTTATCACGAAGAAACTGTTGCGTAACGTTAGCTCGACTGGACGTTTTTGTTGCAGTGCAGGAAGGAATTTGTTCATCAAAACATTTTTGTAGGATGCACCTGTTACTGTAGTGCCCTTTGGAATGCAATGGGTAAGGATTACGCTCTCGCTGTCCCAGAACATGGACACCATCATTTTTTCAGCACTGGCGGTTACCCGAAATTTTTTTGGTGGCGATGAATCTGTGTACTTCCATTGAGCTGAGTGGCGCTTTGTTTCTGGATTGAAAAATGGCATCCACGTCTCATCCATTGTCACAACCGACGAAAAGAAAGTCCCATTCATGCTGTCGTTGCGCGTCAACATTGCTTGGCAACATGCCACACGGGCAGCCATGTGGTCGTCCGTCAGCATTCGTGGCACCCACCTGGATGACACTTTTCGCATTTTCAGGTCGTCATGCAGGATTGTGTGCACAGAACCCACAGAAATGGTGATCTGTTCAACAGTCATTCGGCAATCCCCCAAAACAATTCTCTCCACTTTCTCGATCATTTCGTCAGACCGGCTTGTGCGAGCCCGAGGTCGTTTCGGTTTGTTGTCACACGATGTTCTGCCTTCATTAAACTGTCGCACCCACGAACGCACTTTCGACACATCCGTAACTCCATCACCACATGTCTCCTTCAACTGTCGATGCATTTCAATTGGTTTCACACCACGAAAATTCAGAAAACGAATGATTGCACGCTGCTCAAGTAAGGAAAACGTCGCCATTTTAAGTATTTAAAACAGTTCTCATTCTCGCCGCTGGCGGTAAAATTCCATCTGCCGTACGGTGCTGCCATCTCTGGGACGTATTGACAATGAACGCGGCCTCATTTTAAAACAATGCACATGTTTCTATCTCTTTCCAGTACGGAGAAAAAAAATCAGAGGCCTTAGAACTTGAATGTACCTCGTATAGATGTACTGAAGCGCTTTCAGTGTGCAGTAGTAATTGAGTTTTATAAGAGAGGTTAATCTTGCTATTGTAAGTGTCCTTAATTACCTCCTGATAAATGTTAATCACTGAATAGGAATACTAAAATTTATGATATAAGGCAATGAATGAATCTTATAAATTGTGCCTTAAAACAAATTTATGTGTTTGGCTTTCAGGGAACCACATACAAACGTGTTATCCCACGCCAAGAAATTGATGTTCATGAGCGCGACCAATTTTGGGAACGTGAACAGAGGGAAGAACAGCAACGTCAAGCTGAGGAACGCAAACGTCGTGAGGAAGAGCGGCGGAAGCTGGAAGAAGAGAGGCATAAGAGGGAGGTAGGAGAAAAATCTGTGAATGGCACAGCTATTTTGCTTTCTAAATGGAATATCTTGTTAGTCTCCTCAATATTAGAACAAGAGAAAACATATAATCACAGTTATCATTAATTATTTTCATTTTAAGAAGTATTATATAAGGACAATATGTTTATATAGCATGTGTACTCACATTCAGCAGTACACTATATTGTGTGTAACAGAAACTCAGACAGTGTTGCTTGGTACACGCCTGTTGATAGCATTCATGGATTCATTTGCAAAAAGTAGTTACCATAGACTTCTGTTTGGGGTTTAGTTTCTCAAATGCAATGACCATGCTTCTGCGTGATTTTTTTGTGTGTGTGTGTGTGTGTGTGTGTGTGTGTGTGTGTGTGTGTGTGTGTGTGTGTGTGTGTGTTTTAGACTTCCGTGAACGCACATTCTTAAAATTCAAGAGTTGCGCTACATAAGCTGCCCATGTTTCTTTTTTTGGGTACTGGATGATTTCAGTGTACTGATTACCAACCAGTCCCATCACAAATTATGCTGCTTATCTTTTAACTTTTTCAATATCTTCTGTCTTTTTCATGTGATATATTCATTCTTACCATAATTGGGTTTTGCTCAAAACTATTTATTTATAGCAAATTCTCAAGCCAGGAAGAAATGTAAAATTCACCTGACCATCTCTATCCCCAGAGTCTCAGAAATATAGATAGTGAAAGATATTTCTCAATGTGACATTTCAGTAGAGGAATTGTAGTGTGGTTTTCATAACTAAATAAATTCCAAATTTCAACCTGTAACTCTTAACCATTATAGTACCAGTCCAGTCAACAAACTTCTACACAGATGACCAATAATTTTTAATGACTGTTGGAAAAAAATCAACTGATGCTTGTTGCCTTCATCATGAGCCCATCCCAACCTGCAGTGCATGTGTGTCTTCTTTCTCAGTAATTTCCTGCTCGTGTTATTAAACTATAAATGAACTTAACCACCAACCATTTCATTTGATTACATATACATGCTCAACAAGTGTGGAATAAAACACATGAAGCAGAGATGCTGAGTCACAAATGGTATAAAGAAAAGAATGTTGGAAAGTGAGCTTTTGGCAAAGAAGGCCTTTGTCAAAAATAGACAACACACACTCATGCAAATGCAGCTCATGCACACATGACCACAGTCTGGCAGCTGAAACCAGACTGAAGACTGGCTTTAGCTGCCAGAGACTGTGGTCGTGTATGTGTGAGCTGTGTTTACGCGCGCGCGTGTGTGTTACAGCCCATCCTGGATTTTCCATTGTTTGATAAAACACATGAACCTACACTAAACATAATCTACTGTTTCCACATAACAACTGATTCGTGATTTGATAACAGTGGGTTATATCATCTCTGGTCACTTGTATAATGTAATATTGAAGATAAAAAATGAAATTGGTAAATGTGACCTCTCAGCATAAAGAAATTCTGATCATTGATGAATGACTTGTAAGTTTGAAAGCTGAAAGCTGCAGTGTTAAACATAATGCGTATGTGCTTAAGCAGTGCTCAGTGTCTCCTTTGTGCAATCATTGCTTATCTTTATTCATCTCACAGTTCTTCATTCACACAGTATTTTTTCCTAGTGATATTAACATGTTCAAGTGTATTTCAGTAATATGCTTGCTTGCATATCTCTTAGCCCAGTCCCATAGTAAATTTGTAGTTACCTCCCTCTCATGAAATTTCTTCATCCCAACATCCCCCAATACTATCAAGTGTTTAACACACCTACAAACATATTCTGTGTGTTCAGTATATAGTGCAAAGGAATGGAACAGGTCAGAATGGGTAATTTACAATTACATTAATGATTCATAAGGGAACTGTACAATTAGGGTATTGTGTCCTAAAACAGACACAGTTAAAATCTTAAAAGGCACCCAATCTGATTATAGGAAAACCATACCTACCACATATATTCCTATTACTTTCCAACAGTTAGTAAATGCACCAACAGTTATTAAAAATCACACAGGCCAATGAAAATATTTTTTTGAAAAACTTTTTTTACTTTGATAGCTGATCTTTATAGACTTTTATGAGCTGAATTCAAATCTACCCTTAATTTTTTTTGTATCACCCATAGTTTTCGAACAGTATGCTTTTTATTATATAGTTTAAAAATCCTGTGCTATACGGTAAATGGAGAAATTAATGATATGCTTTGTTACAACATAAGCATGGTTTGTATTTACATTAAGCTTCTTAAAACAATGATATGCGTTAATAGAGGTTTCACTTGTCAGCTGGACCACTATGGTCACAGGTTCAAATCCTACCTCGGGCGTGGATATGTGTGATGTCCTTAGGTTAGTTAGGTTTAAGTAGTTCTAAGTTCTAAGGGACTGATGACCTCAGAAGTTAAGTCCCATAGTGCTCAGAGCCATTTGAACCATTTTACAGGTGAACCACTCTTTCCTAAAATTCTCCCAATAAACCGAAGTTGACCAATTGCCTTCCCTACTACAGTTTTCACATGCTCATTCCACCTCATATCGCTTTGCAATGTTGCACAAAGATATTTAAACAACTTGATTGTGTCTAGCCGGACATTAGTAATACTGTATAAAATGCGTATTTTTTCCTCACTCTATTTGCGAGTGGAGCAGGAGAAATGACAAATAGTAGTACATGGTACCCTCCATCGAGCACCTTACGGTGGCTTCTGCAGTATCTACTGTATAAAGATGTAGATTTACATAGCTGTTTGGTTCTATTAGATAAATGAATTATACTGTTCCTGATAATTTTTGTGCTGTGCTTTGAAATGTAGGGTAAGGTGACCTAAATATTAGCTATTTAAAGGCAAAGAGTACTATATACAAACGCAAAAAAATGTAAGTTAGGAAATAAAAGCTGTTTTAAAAGACACTGTATATGATTTTTAATGTTACATATGTTGACTAAAAGAGAATAAAAATATTGTATCATTTTTGGATTGATAATCTTAAATATGATACAGCTGCATCAAAAGAGTGACGATAGCCTGGATGATGTCAACCCCTTTGAAGAGCCCACACTAGATGCTTATTGTAATGATTCATCCAGCACATGTAGGTAGAGGAGATTAGATCTTGGCTAAATTAGGAGGAAAGGGGAATTCATACAGCTGCAGATATGTCTGCACCATACAAAAAGTACTGTAAAATGACCTAGAATTGCATCTCTAGATTCTGTGGATGTGGACAAAATAGTTTTTAAATTAAATTAATAAGATGTTTTGCTTGTCAATAAGAGAGGTGTGATATGGAAATTGCAAATCCTTCATTTTTCTGGTGGTGTGGGAAATATAATGTCCCTATTTTTGTTCATTGGGGGGGGGGGGGGGGGGGGGGGGGGGTGTAAGATAGCGATTCTCTTTCATGTATCTATTAATTTTTTTTTAAATTTTAAGTATAATGGTAAATGTAAGGACCATGAAGATAAGATACAAGAAATTAGGGCCCAAACAAAGGCGTACGGACACTGAAGAGCAAAGGTTGAGGTCTTAAAAATGAGGTGAAACACTAATAACTGCTTATCTGCTCTGTCTAGCTGAAACACTTTCCTAGCCTTCTTGACTGATTTGTTAACTTTCGTCTTTACAGTTGCTATAATGACATCATGATTGCTAATCCCCGTTTCTATACTGACGTTGTCAATTAGCTTGGTGTTTTTTTGTCATCAGTCTTGTGGTTGGTTTGATGTGACCCGCCACCACGACTTCCTCTCCTGTGCCAACCTCCTCATCTCAGAATCGCAACCTATGTCCTCAACTATTTGCTGGATGTGTTCCAAACTTCCTCTACATTTTTTGGCCTCTATAGCTCCCTCAAGTACCATTGAAGTTATTCCCTGATGTCTTAACAGATGTCCTCTCATCCTGTCCCTTCTCCTTGTCAGTGTTTTCCACATATTCCTTTCCTGTCTGATTCTGCGCAGAACCTCCTCATTCCTTACCTTATTACTCCACCTGAGTTTCAACATTCGTCTGTAGCATCACACCTGTCATTTTTCAATTGTCTTCTGTTCTGTTTTTCCCACAGTCCATGTTCCACCACTGTACAATGCTGTGCTCCAGACATACATTCTCAGAAATTTCTTCCTCAAATTAACCTATGTTTGATACTAGTAGACTTCTCTTAGCCAGGAATGCCATTTTTGCAAGTGCTAATCTGCTTTTGATGTCCTCCTTGTTCCATCCGTCATTGGTTATTTTGATGCCTAGGTAGTAGAATTCCTTAACTTCATGTACTTCATGACTATCAGTCCCAATGTTAAGTTTCTCACTGCTCTCAGTTCTGCTGCTTCTCATTATTTTCATTTTCATTTTTTTTTTTTTTTTTCTCTTAGTCCGTATTCTGTACTCATTAGATTGTTCATTCCATTCAGCAGATCATGTAAATCTTCTTCACTTGCACTCAGGATAGCAATGTCATCAGCGAATCGTATCATTGATATCCTTTAACCTTGAATTTTAATTCCACTCCTGAACCTGTTTTTATTTCCATCATTGCTTCTTCGATGTACAGATTGAATAGTAGGGGCGTAAGACTACATTCTTGTCTTACACCCTTTTTAATCTGAGCACTTCCTTCTTGGTCGTCCACTCTTATTATTCCCTCTTGGCTCTTGTACATGTTGTATATTATCCGTTTTTCTCTATAGCTTACCCATATTTTCCTCAGAATTTTGAACATCTTGCAACATTTTACATTGTCGAATGCATTTTCCTGTTCGACAAATTCTATGAATGTGTGTTGATTTCTCTGTAGTCTTGCTTCCATTATCAACTGCAACATCAGAATTGCATCTCTGGTGCCTTTACCTTTCTAAAGCCAAACTGATCATCATCTAACGCATCCTCAATTTTATTTTCAATTTTTCTGTATTTTATTCTTATTGACAACTTAGATGCATCAGCTGTTAAGCTGTTGTGCGATAATTCTCATACTTATCAACTCTTGCAGTGTTATGCAGAATTTTAACTTCAGATAATCATCAGTTTATGTCTCTTCTGTAAGAGCCCCAATCTGTTTTCGTAGACTTTCTAACACCCATTTCAACTCCAAACTTAATATGCATCTGCTCAGATAAGGGTGGCTCCATCCCTATATGCCATTGTTTGAGGTAGCTACCTATTAAGATGGACCCGTCATCTGTTCCTGAAAGTAGGTTTCTTACCCCTGCTAAAAACCTCTAGATTGCTCTCCTATAGGTATTCAAGTAGGTAATCACGTGGCTGCTGGTATTGCTGCTTCATCACACCAGTTTGTGGTTTTGACATCACATCCAACCAACAGTCGTTCATTCAGCTGCAACCAACTGTCTTCCAATCTCACCACTTCCTTGGAAGGAGAAGTACTGTCCTCACAAGGAGGGTAAACTGAGGCCAGTACAAACTACCTCGTGCTTCCTCCCTTGCACTGTTTCATTCTGATCATCACTAAGTCCCTAGAACAGAAATTCGCCACAAAATTTCATTTCTGACAAAAATACGTTCTAAGCAAAGAAGGGAAAGCAGAAAGGTGGAAGGAGTATATAGAGGGTCTATACAAGGGCGATGTACTTGAGGACAATATTATGGAAATGGAAGAGGATGTAGATGAAGATGAAATGAGAGATATGATACTGTGTGAAGAGTTTGACAGAGCACTGAAAGACCTGAGTCAAATCAAGGCACCTGGAGTAGACAACAGCCCATTAGAACTACTGATAGCCTTGGGAGAGCCAGTCCTGACAAAACTCTACCATCTGGTGAGCAAAATGTATGAGACAGGCGAAATACCCTCAGACTTCAAGAAGAATATAGTAATTCCAATCCCAAAGAAGGCAGGTGTTGACAGACGTGAAAATTACCAAACTATCAGTTTAATAGGTCACGGCTGCAAAATACTATCGCAAATTCTTTACAGACGAATGGAAAAACTGGTAGAAGCAGACCTTGGGGAAGATCAGTTAGGATTCCATAGAAATATGGGAACACGTGAGGCAATACTGACCGTACGACTTATTTTAGAAGCTAGATTAAGAAAAGGCAAACCTACGTTTCTAGCATTTGTAGACTTAGAGAAAGCTTTTGACAATGTTGACTGGAATACTCTCTTTCAAATTCTAAAGGTGGCAGGGGTAAAATACAGGGAGCAAAATGCTATTTACAATTTGTACGGAAACCAGATGGCAGTTATAAGAGTCGAGGGACATGAAAGGGAAGCAGTGGTTGGGAAGGGAGTGAGACAGGGTTGTAGCCTCTCCCCGATGTTGTTCAATCTGTATATTGAGCAAGCAGTAAAGGAAACAAAAGAAAAATTCGGAGTAGGTATTAAAGTCCATGGAGAAGAAATAAAAACTTTGAGATTCGCCAGTGACATTGTAATTCTGTCAGAGACAGCAAAGGACTTGGAAGAGCAGTTGAACGGAATGGACAGTGTCTTGAAAGGAGGATATAAGATGAACATCAACAAAAGCAAAACAAGGATAGTGGAATGTAGTCGAATTAAGTCGGGTGATGCTGAGGGAATTAGATTAGGAAATGAGACACTTAAAGTAGTAAAGGAGTTTTGCTATTTTGGGAGCAAAATAACTGATGATGGTCGAAGTAGAGAGGATATAAAATGTAGACTGGCAATGGCATGGAAAGCGTTTCTGAAGAAGAGGAATTTGTTAACATCGAGTATAGATTTAAGTGTCAGGAAGTCGTTTCTGAAAGTATATGTATGGAGTGTAGCCATGTATGGAAGTGAAACATGGACGATAACTAGTTTGGACAAGAAGAGAATAGAAGCTTTCAAAATGTGGTGCTACAGAAGAATGCTGAAGATTAGATGGGTAAATCACATAACTAATGAGGAGGTACTGAATAGGATTGGGGAGAAGAGGAATTTGTGGCACAACTTGACTAGAAGAAGGGATCGGTTGGTAGGACATGTTCTGAGGCGTCAAGGGATCACCAATTTAGTATTAGAGGGCAGCGTGGAGGGTAAAAACTGTAGAGGGAGACCAAGAGATGAATACACTAAGCAGATTCAGAAGGATGTAGGCTGCAGTATGTACTTGGGAGATGAAGAAGCTTGCACAGGATAGAGTAGCATGGAGAGCTGCATCAAACCAATCTCAGGACTGAAGACCACAATAACAACAACAACAACAACAACAAAAATACAAGTTTTTTTTCCCCTTATCTATCATAAATCAAGTTCACTCCCATTTCCTCCAAGGCCTTATACACTCTGTTTATGTAAGCAGGATTCCTGGGTCAGGGCCACATTCACCTTCAGTCTTTCCAGAAGGCGACTCAAGGCAGCAGTGGCCCCTTAAGTTTATCTGCAACACTTCCAGCCGCCAACTTGCTGCAATTGTGACTTCTGAAGCCCTTAATCACCCTGACAGTAACCTGCTAGAAATCTAAATTCAGTTCTGGCACTGCTCACACATTGACTTTGGGGATTTCTCACAGAATTCCACCATAAGGGTTTGGCTGTCAGACGTAACCTTCTGATTAATTATTCACTTTCTGGTTCTGCATCCATACTTTCTCGAACACGTTCTTCGTAGTATCATCCTTAAGTAATCTAGGTACAATAGATTTATATCTTTACAGTTCTTAGAGAGTTCCTCTGCTGTCTTGACCAGCAGCTTCACTTCCTCCCACTGAGATATCATGGGCACCATCTCCTTTAGCCAGTCTTCTGTTCTCACCCCCTTGCAGACAAAGTCACATTTGGTCAAGGTAGAACTTCCTGAATTTGAGGCCTTCATTTGCATCTTCCCCAAACTTTTCAGAGAGAGCCATCTGAAGTAGCTCCTCATGCTGTGAGGTGGTGAGAACAATTGTATATCCGTATTGGACTACTGCTATTCTAAAAATCGAGGCTGCAGTATCATAGGTCTCTTTCCCTGTTTCTGCCACAGCTTGTTTTTTATTCATTTATCCTGGGAAATGGGAGTAATGAAGTCTTTTCTCTTTCTCTCCAGTTCTTCCAAGTGACAGGGGTCTTTTTACCCCTTCGCTCTGAAACATTCTTCTCCCCTGGCAATGCTCTGATCTTGATCTGGCCCAGCTTCTCAGCAACATTTTTCACATCTTCCACTGATTTGTCCCCCAATTCAGTTGTGGAAAAGCCTACACCCAATGTTTGGTTGTAGGTGTGTCCATAATTTAAAAACTGAGGGACTTGATAATACCTGACATACCTAATGTTTGGGTATTTGAGGTATTAATAAGTCCCTCAGTTTTTAATTTTTTCTGTGTTTTCCATATTGGTCCCATGAGCATTGGGGATATGTTGGGTTAACACCAGAAGAACCCCATGCTGGTGTAAGGTTAATTATTCAGAAGATCACCCACTATCCCTGAGATTCCATTCATGACACATCTTTCCATGTGCCATCCACCCCGATAGCAGAATGGTCAGCGTGACTGCCGTCTTAAGGGGGTCTGGGTTCAATACCTGGCTGAGGCGGGGATTTTCTCCGTTCTGGGACTGGGTGTTGTGTTGTCTTCATCATCATTTCATCCCCACCTGGTGCACAGGTCGCCCAATGTGGCGTCGAATGTAATAAGACCTGCACCAAGGCGGCTGGACCTGCCCCGTAAGGAGCCTCGCGGCCAGTGACGCCAAATGCTCATTTCCATTTTCATTTCTATATGCCACAAACCTCTCTATATGGATCCTGTTAAACTTTGAGCTGGGGAAAAGAATGTTGGAAGAGATGGGGTGTTGTGGGACACACTTTGTCAGGTTCATCCACTGAGGCCATTGCGGCTTGGGAGACCCTGCCAGGGTCTACGCTACCACCGACATAACCTTAAGCTTTGTGCAAATGTGCAAACCTCTTTACCTGCACACTCTGTGTTATGACAAGGTGGTGTTCCCTGAAGAGGTCTCTTACATTATCCTTGCTTCATACAATTAATTTTAGTGATATACCTATCAAACCCTGTAGCCTCCCTACCCTGTCTCTATTTCCTGTTTTACTTTATAACATACAGACTCACATTGTGAAATGAGCTTATTGTGACAATGCTCTTGACAACACGTGTAGTGAAATGAAGAGCATTTCGTACAATGCCCCAGCTTGCCTCCATTTTTTGGGATGGCATTGTATATCCACATAATATTCACAGCTCAGTGGTCATATGTAGACAGCATTGCCAGTATGAAATACTTTGCTTTATAGAAATCTCTAAAATATAGCAAGATAAACATGTTAATTATTGTGCCTCTCATTTGGATTCCATTTCCCAAGAGCTTGAACAGAGATCCTTATTTTGTCTTCTTTCATAGGCATTGCATTCCTCTAGATTGAGATTTGCATATGAATAACTATGTATACTAAGATGATAACAGAAAATCCTGGATGAGATTCAAACAATATAATAAATAATGATAGCCAAAATACTCTGTAGTTTGTATGTTGAGTAGCTGATAGGCATGTCATAAATCTGCTTATTTTTCAGTATGTTCACACAAACACACACACAGAGAGAGAGAGAGAGAGAGAGAGAGAGAGAGAGAGAGAGAGAGAACTGTAATGTTCAATCTCTCTTTATTTTTCAGAAGAATATCAACTATCAGCTACTAAACTCATTCAGTTCTGAATACTTTCCACTGCTGTATCTTCCACTTTGATAGCTTTTGATGTTATCCAGTTTTTCATTTTGTCCGGGAGGAGGCGCAATAGTATTCATGTAATAACTTTTGTTTTACAATTTAATTTTAATGTGAAATTTTTGTAGAAATTTTGCTTGCACATAGACTAGAACATAACTCTATTTGTGAATAATCTGCTACTACATAACTGTAAATTGATACTAATCCTGCAGTTGGCAGAAGCTGCAAAACGTGAAGCACGTATTGAGGAACGCACTCGTACCATTAGCCAGCAGCGTGAGGCAGAGCGCAGTGCAGAACAGCATGATCGTGAGATAATAGCTGCAAAAGTGGATGCAGAGGAAGTAGCTGAACCCCGTGTTGATGCTAGTGAAAGACTGCGACAGGAACGCAACAAGGTTAGTCCCTTGTATTTTTCTAGCTGCATATCTTTTAGAAAACAAAGTTTGTGAAACACGAAGAGAAATGTATACAAAATCTAAAGAGCCAGTCACATAAGAAGTACCTTGGTAAGTGATTTTTGTTGAAAATCAAGGAAAGAAATACATCCATAGACAGCGAGGTTAACAAAATAGAAAATGTAATACAAGAGCTAGTTCATAAAGTATTCATCCACCATCTGACTATGCCAAAATCCTGCGTACAGTGATTAAACTATAATGCTGACCCACAGCACACACTAGAGTCAATAGTGTGCAGCCCCACCCTGTTGCCTGTTGTGATTCTGAATGGTGCCGATACAGTGCAATTAGCGCCATGGTCCGTAAGGGTAGTGAGACAACGCTGATCGAAAGGAAACTTATTCTGTGCTTACATAATGAGTGCAAATCTTATGAGATTGCTAAAGTACTCGGTAGACCTAGATCGATGGTTCAGTTGATAATTGATTGATTCTGCACAACAAAATCATTAAGGAACCAACCACATGCCAGACGCCCTCACACTTTGACTGCTGCAGACGTGAGATTTATCATGAGCAAAATGAAGAAGAAACCTAAAATCAGTGCTCCTAAGTTGGCTGGGGAGTTAGAGTCTAGGGGAAAGAAGGTATGTGCCAACACAATCAGAAAAACCTTCAAAACATATGGGTATCACAGCCAGGTAACTAGCAAGAAATTTTGGGTCAGTTAGCAGAATTGAAAGAAACATCATCATTTTGTAATGGAACATAGATTCATAAAGGAAGACTTATGGAATAAAGTAATATTTTTTGATGAGAGTAAATATAACGTATTCGGGTCAGATGGCAGGTGATTGGTGTGGCATAAGAAGAATGCGGAGATGTTGCCCTGCAATCTTGTGCCAATGGTTAAACACAATGGTGGCTACCTGATGGTGTGGGGCTGTATGAATGCTGCAGGTGTTGGAAAATTACATTTCATAGAAGGTACAATGGATCACCATATGTATATCAACATTTTAGAACACAATGTGAATTCTAGTGCCGAAAAATTAGGTCTGCAAGGAAATTACATTTTTCAACAAGATAACAACCCAAAGCATACGGCTCTAAATAAAAGGCTGTGGCTCCTGTACAATACCCCAAAACAACTTAACATCCCTCCTCAGAGCCCAGACATGAATCAAATTGAAGACCTTTGGAAAGTACTTGAAGATAGCATCAGGAGAAGACACATTTATAACAAGAAAGACCTAACAGAAGCACTTCAAGACTAATGGGACAAAATTCCAGCCTCTCTCACGGCAGACTTGGTCAAGTCGATGCCCAGACGACTATAAGCAGTAATAGCTGCAAATGAAAACCCCACTAAATACTAATTTTTGTAATTGAAATCATATTTTCAGATTGTAGGTTAAAAGAGAGAGAGAGAGAGAGAGAGAGAGAGAGAGAGAGAGAGAGAGAGAGAGAGAGAGAGAGAGAGTGAGAGTGAGAGAGAGTGGACGAATACTTTTTGAAGTAGCCCTTGAATAAATTCTCCATTTCGGCAAATTTATTATTGCTATGGATGTATATATTTCCTTGTCCATTGCGTATGACTGGATGTTCACATTTTATGTGCCCTTCCTTTCATGTGACGTATACTTAGTTTTTAAAAAAAATTACAACTAGATGAATACTTTTTGGACTCACTGTAAATTAATCTGTAATTTCTACATTTAAAAACAATATTATATCCTGTTTATCACAACTAATGTTAAACTATGCATTGTTATTCATTAGTTACAGGTCTAAAATGTGGCAGAAAAACTCGGTGAAACACCTGACATACTTGGCACACCAGTTGTTGTGGGCTTCAGTCCAAAGACTGATTTGATGCAGCTCTCCAAGTTACTCTATCCTGTGCAGGGCACACCAGTATGAGATCATATACTGTGTCTGAAGCAGTCCATGTGAATATAGTTTTTGTGTACAGCATTTCTGACTGCATTTGACACACAGTATTGGAGTCAAAGGAAGCAGTATGGCACAGAGGACACATTTGAATGACAAAGAGCATATCCACACCATTGAGCGATTTAATATCTGTCACAGTCTGTACAAGATGACTTGGGAGTTCAGTGTTGTTTGTAGTATCATTTCACATCTGTGGAGAAGATTCCAAGTGGGAAAGAGAAATACAACAGTGTGTGGAAAATCAACCTTATATTAAAAGTCAATACTGGGATCATCATCTTGCCTGAAGAACACAAAGATGTCCAATTAACACAGCACCTGCTCTGACCAAAGACTTGTAACAGCCTCTGGGTCACATTTCTCTGTTCAGGCTGTGTAGAATCAACTTAGAGAAGTCACTCCTTGTGATTAATGACTTTCCAAATAAATTACCCTCACGCAATGTTCTGTGTTGCCCACCTGATGTGAATCTGGGAACAGTGAATTAGTGTTCTATTCATGTATGAGTTATAGTTTAGCCCAGAGAGTGATTCTCACAATCTGTTCTTCTGGCCTGCTCCTGAGATATGTTGTGACCCTGCCAATGTTGTTCAAAGATATCAGTGACAACACCTTGGTTTTTGTCTGGTCTGTCGTCATGGTAGGTGAATCTACATGACAGCATATATTTCCTAGGAGTAATGAAATGGATGCTATCTGTGGTGATGACATCCACCAGTGATAAATGCATCTGTTTCTCAGTGTGTACGGAACTGAGTTTCACATGATAATGATTGAGAACACCTGGCTTGCTGAAAACGTATCTGAACATGAGAACATCACACATCTAGTGGCCAATCAGTCATGTCCCTATCATAAATCTGATTGAACATGCACGGGATGATCTAGGCTGAAAAAACTTGAACAGTAATACTGATGTCACACACCACTGCTGACCTACAGAGGGCACATCTCCGAGAGGATACTGGGACTGTCACACTACCTATATTGTGATGTATAGGCATCACACCCCATAATGGCATTCAATATACCATATTTACTCGAATCTAAGCCGCACTTTTTTTCCGGTTTTTGTAATCCAAAAAACCACCTGCGGCTTAGAATCGAGTGCAAAGTAAGCGGAAGTTCTGAAAAATGTTGGTAGGTGCAGCCACACCTAACTTCTGCGGTCGACTATATGTAGCGCTACACAGGCATGCTTTGCAGGCACAAAGATAAATACTGGCGCCAAAACCTCTGCGTCAGTAAAAAAAATTTAAAAAAGAAAAGGTGGAAGACGAGCTTTTTTCTCCGCCCCGAATTTCAACCACTTCATTTTCATACATTATCCAACGAAGTAAATACAAATTCCGTATTGTTCATCTTCAAATGTATCAGCATTTCAATGTACTACGAAAATCCGACTGGCGAGATTGTTTTGGATCTTTGTCAATATGGCCAACTCTACGTTCTGAATTTTTTCCTACCTGTGAGAAAAGATGGTTGCTAATAGGAACTTTCATGAATTGTGAATCACACACATTATTATCTTCACCATAAGAATAATACGAATATAAACATTTTGCCATGAATTCTTTGGTGTTTGCTGCTATCTCATTTAAATCCTGTCTGCCTAATAAACTACGAAACTAGAGTGAGACAACAGACAACAGCAAACGCGGAAAAATATACGTATCATGTCATGTTTATATTCGTATTATTCTTATGCCTAATAGTGATACAGTCAGAATTGAAGCACGGCAATTGACTAGATTTTTAAATCTAAGATGACTACTTTCTGTGCAGAATATAATGTACTAAAGATTTTCAAACGGAGAAAAATTTTCGTTAAACTCTCGTTCAGAACATCTATCATACGCAGCCTATTATTTGGTTCTTGTTGATCATTATCAAAGAAAGCAGTAGTGTAAGTAACAACAAATAGCAGTCTCTTGCCATTGAGACGATTTTTCTCTCTCTCTCTCTCTTTAAATTGTAAGCGGAGGCAGCGCGCACAAAAGCAAGTCATGCCGCGAGCGGTGACAGGCCGTAAACACTCATTATCAGAATGTGACAAACAATGCATGACACAGTACAGTAATGCATTTTCAGCTTAGAGTGACGTAAACACCTATAACAAAGAGAACGGCACTTATCAGATCAAAGAAAAATAAGCAATCAATTCAAACCAGACGAAGCACGTGAAAAAGGAAGGTACCCGAATAAATATGGACGGAGCGCCTGACGCATTGCAATGGCTACCTGGTAAAGCTTAACTGCTAAGTTTACGACTTGAACCAAACTACTGTAGCTGTATCGTCATTTATTCGACCTAAATTGTCTCTTATATTACAATAAACCAACTGTGTTTCGATTTGGAGGTGTGGCCTAAAACTTTTCCCTCTGCTTGAATTTCGAGTCTCAAACTTCAGGTGCGGCTTAGGTTCGGGAAAATTTTTTTCCTTGATTTCGAGTCTCGTTTTTCAGGTGCAGCTTAGATTCGAGCAAATACGGTACGTCTGGCAGAAAGACACCACACAAGTTATATGCCACCAGCAGCATGCAGCCACAATACATTACAACTCATATACATATTACTGGGTAACATGCCACATTGTTGCCAAGGCACCCTGTTGTGCACATAAAATCATCACCAATCATGTTCTTTCATGGGTCTCATAAGTTAAGGAACATGAATATGGAAGCCAGATACAAGTGACAGTGTTATGAGGAGATCCTATGAAGGCCATCTGCCTGTTTTCTCATGTGCTGCCACCTTAACTGAATTCTATTAATCATCATCCAGATTGCAATTAACTTCTTCTTCAACCTATCACAGTTCACTGCTGAGTTTAGGCCTCTTCCTTATATTTCCATTGTTGTTGATTTTGAGCCACTTGGTACCATCGTGTTCCAACTAACAGCTTCACATTATCAAGCCATCTCTTTTGTGGTCTTCAGTGTTTCTGTGGTCTCCAGAAAACAGTTTAAGGGGTACGCCTGCTGTGGTCTTGTTGAGCTACATGTCCAACCCTTTGCCACTTCAGGCTTGCAGTTCTCTGTAAGACATCTTTCACCTTTGTTTTTCTTCTAATGTCCTCTGATACAATCCAATCCCTGAAAGTGACTTTCTTAGCATATGTCACTCTATGGCTTGTTGTGAGCATCTTCCTTGGCCTTAATCAGAGTCATTGTTTCCAGGCTGCAAGTTATAACTGGTAACATGCACATAGTATTCACATTATTTGAGACATCCTTGTTGATCAAGATAAAAATCTTACCTTTTGGAATGCTGCCCAGCTCAGTCCTAACGGAATTTCTCCATGTCAATTGTTTTTCCCTAGTTTAATTTTATGACCAAGGTAGATGTATTCATCCAGACTTCATCTTCTATAGACTAGTTTCTGAATGTAAGTGTCTGGTTGTCTGGTCGCAGTATTTTTGGTTTACTGATTTTTGTGTCCAAGATAATCTTTACAGAGGCAAGATTTAGTTCTTCACACTCTTTAGTTGTTCGTAATCTTCATGTTCAGATATAAGAATTGATTTTTTTACTCTGTTATTCCAGTCTAGTGATTTGAATACATTTTCAAATGCAAGGATGAACATTTTCAGGGAGATGGTTTCACCTTGATTATCTCCTTTGCCAATTAGGATCTTATTGATGATATATCTTGAATTTACCATGGCATTTTCAAGAGCTTTCATGATTGCTCAAGTCTGCAGGGAGTCAAAAGCTCTTCAGTAATCTTTAAAGGCCAGAGGAATCCTAATGTTATACTTGGTTGTTTTCTCTGGATGTGATCTATTATTGAAAAACCTGTCCGAAATCCCACTTACTCGACAGATTGATATAAATCCAGTTCTCATGTGAGGTGATTTGTTACAGTTTCAGCCAGGAGTTTGTAAAGACGTGATAACAAACTAACCGAATGGTAGTTCTCCAAGTTTGCCTTATCACCCTTTTTGAAGAGCAGTACCACTTCAGCTTTTTTCTATTTTTATGGTATTCTTACACAGTTGGTGTGTTTATTGACTAGTATCCTCACAGCTTCTAGCATGTTGGCTCCACCTAGTTTCAGCATTTCATTAGCCATCGTAATTTCCCCAGAGGATTTTTTGTTTTTCAGCTGTTTAAGTGCATTCTCAACTTAAGCAATGATTACTTCCAGTGCTTCTTCCTCTATATTGTTCCTGGCTAATTGTTCTTCCCTGGATAGTGGTCACAATGTACAGCTCTTAGGAGAAATCTCTAACAATTTCAATAATGTTATGTCTGTCTGTAACTCTCCTTTCTTGTTCTTTTTTACATCTTTCTGATCATTCTGTAGACACACTGGTCTTTAAAATTTTTATGTTCTGGCTATTTACAATGATAAGGTTATTGTTAAATTTCCTCAGATCTTTTCTTATTTCAGTCTGGATAGTCTTATTCAGAGTTGTATATTCTACTGTATCCCTGTCCATTTTCTTCCTTTCTTTGATGATCTGGATGGTTCTAACTCAAAGTCAGCTACTTTTGTTAGATTTCTGCAGTGGGATCTAGATGGCTGCAATCTGGATGCTTTTTGTAATTTTCTTAGTGAGTTCATTTACTTCTTAGGACTTTAGATCTTGTTTTGGACCAAATGTTTCAGATAAAGCTTGCTGAAGTGATGCTTTCTGTTTCCCTAAGTCATTTGCTCTTGTAAGTGTGTGTCCTTATTATTTTTCACCATTCAGTTTTGAGGATCAACGTGAAAGTCACTCGAACTGGTCTGTGATCGCTTCAGGTGTCATAGCTATTGAGTAGACACACATCTTTGCAGTTCTTTTTCTTGTTGGTGTGAGTGAAATGTATTTCACTTTTTAATTGACCGTCAGGGATCTTCCATGTCCATTTATGTCAGATGGGCTTCTTAAAGAAGGTATTCAGGCAATAGAGAATTTCATCTCTAAGATATTCTAGCATTCATTCACCACTTTCATTTCTGTAGTCTAACCCAAAGTTCCCTGAGCCTCTATCTTTCTTTTGTCCTAGTTTTGCCTTGAAATCTCTTGTGATGATACTCAGTTGTGTCTCCACAGAATCTTTTAAGTTAGTGATAACTTTGTGTAATTGTTGAGCCTCATTCTTCATCAGAATTGCTGATTGGAGCATAGATCAGAATGATCTACATGGAAAACCTACTGTTTAGTCTAAGCACAATACATATATCATTCTAGGAGAAATGTAAACCATATTGTGTATGAATTCTATGATATTGCTGTTGACTAGAATATCAACTACATTTATGGAAGATTTAGTGCTTAAGATGACATTACCTGATGGAAGGGTCTCAGCCTTTTCCACTTGTATATGTGTCTTACAGATACCAATGATATCCCATTTAATGTCATGAAATTCTTGCTCTAGTCTCTCAAAGTTGTCAGCTTGTCTCATAGTTCTTATGTTGTTTGTGGCTTCTCTTATTTCTTTACTCTTTCTTCTCGAATTTGCTTCCCCAGAATCCTAGACTTATGAATCATCAGTGTGAGGTTCTGAGCAATTTACTCTATTCACCTGTGGCAATTTCATGGAAAATTTGAAGTCATTGTCTGAATTTATGGGAGGCGATTGGCTTTTAGACTGAAGAGCCAAAGAAACTGGTACACCTGCCTAATATTGTGTAGGGCCCCCACAAGCACACAGAAGTGCCACAAACACGACATGGAATGGACTAGACTAATGTCTGAAGTAGTGCTGGAGGGAATTGACGCTAGGACTCCTGCATAGCTGTCTATAAATCCATAAGAGTACATGGGGTTAGAGATCCCTTCTGAACAGCATGTTGCAATGCATCCCAGATATGCTCAATAATGTTCATGTCTGGGGATTTTGTGGCCAGTGGAAGTGTTTAAATTCAGAAGTGTGTTCCTGGAGCCACTCTGTAGTAATTCTGGATGTGTGGGATGTTGCATTGTCCTGCTGGAATTGCCCAAGTCCACCGGACTGCACAATGGACATGAATGGATGCAGGTGATCAGACAGGATGTTCATGTACATGGCACTTGCCAGAGTCGTATGTAAACATATCAGAGGGCCCATATCACTCCAACTCCACACGCCCTGCACCATTACACAGCATCCACCAGCTGAACAATCTCCTGCTGACATGCAGGATCCATGGATTCATGAGATTGTCTCCATATCCGTACACATCCATCTGCTCGATACAATTTGAAATGAGACTCGTCCGACCAGGCAACATGTTTCCAAGCATCAACAATCCAATGTTGGTGTTGATAGGCCCAATCGAGGTGTAAAGCTGTGTGTCATGCCGCCATCAAGGGTACATGAGTGGACCTTCAGCCTCAGAAGCCCATATCGATGATATTTCATTGAATGCTGACACTTGTTGATGGCCCAGCATTGAAATCTGCAGTAATTTATGGAAGAGTTGCGCTTCTGTCACATTGAGCGATTCTCTTCAGTCATTGTTGGTCCCATTCTTGCAGGATTTTTTTCTGGCCCCAGTGATGTCTGAGATTTGATGTTTTACTGGATTCCTGATATTCATGGTACACTTATGAAATGGTCATATGGGAAAATCCCCACTTCATCACTACTTCGGAGATGCTGTGTCCCATCACTCGTGCGCCGACTATAAGGCCATGTTCAAACTCACTTAAATCTTGATAACCTGCCATTGTAACAGCAGTAACTGATCTAACAACTGTACCATACACTTGTTGTCTTATATAGGCATTGCTGACTGCAGTGCCATATTCTGCCAGTTTGCATATCTCAATACACATGCCTATACCAGTTTCTTTGGTGCTTCATTGTAAGACACCGTGCTTCCAGGCATGTTATTGAGGTAATGCCAGTCACCCCTAACATGGGGAACAGACGCTGTTGGTAGGCGCACCTGACCCAGAGCACAGATGCTCCATTTGTTTTACATCATCCCTAAAAGCTGTACTGCCTTTTTTGCCAGTTTTCCTGTACCAATGATCTTCATCTCTGTCATCATTATCATTGAGGTCTTCACTATTACCCTGGCAAGTGATCATCATGAGGTGTTATTACTTGAGTCAGGTGAAACAAGAGTTTTTAGGTTGTGTTACTCCTCCTCCTCTTTCTCCTCATCAATTCACCTCCACCTATATTTTCATGACCCTTGTATTCCCAAAAATTGATCTTATTGAGAAATTTGTGGAACACGCAGAGAGACAGGTGGCCTGACCAGTACTTATCTTCTGGAGGCACTACTATCGATACACTGTGTGAAGCATGCTGCAAGTCGTGATTCATGTTGGACCCAGTAATGACCATCACCAGCGTCTTGAGGCTGTCCTCAGATCCTTTTGGCCACTGGCTGAAGTAGAGACAATAGCTATCCTCTCTCATGAAGGTAAAAGCAGAACTCCCAAAACTAAGTGCAGTACTCTTGCTTGGAACCATCTGGAAGGCTTCTACAACAGACCATCTATTCTGTAATGATCTTAGGTGCAGGTTTCCTGAAGCACATCGTTTTATGAAAAATTATGGTATCTCCTGGAACTGGTCATGCCTGTACTACACTCACGAAGAAATTAGATCGATCTTTCAGGTAAAAAGAGTCTTTCTGGTCATTAGGCATGACTAATACCCAAGATTGAAGACCATGTCATCTGTATTTGTTATAGTAGGAATTACACTTCCTCACAGCTCAAAAAAAGAAAGTGTAAATCCAGTATTAGGTAACTGCAGAAATGTTCAGATTAAAGTTCCAGAATAACCCTCACATATTAATAGTTGTAATGTACACATAATTTCTGCAGCAAAAAAGTGAAATCAACTGCTATAAACAGCTATGAAGTTTTAAATTCTGAACGGAATACAGACTGGAGAGATGATGACATATTGATTGCCACGGGTAACTCAATAATATCTAAAGATATAAATGCTGAATAAGAATCATAGTATTCTGGGAATTGACAAGCATTAGAAGTTGGCCTAAAATATTAAAATGGGGGACACTTCAGAGAAAGATTGGAAAACATTGTACATTAATTCCATAATTATGCCTTTGTAATATGGCTGGTTTGCACTCTGCTGGCTGCGGAATGGGCGACTCACTCATCAAACAGAAAATCTTAAGTTCTTGTGGCCTTCTCATTTTATTGTGGCATGAACACGTGTGAAGCAGCCTTCTGAACAGGTCTGATCTGGATAAATGGTGCATGACAAATTACTGCAGAGAACATTTTTACTGTATTCCTCTTTTGATGTAAACACAAAGGAAGGGGGGAGAGCACCATCACGCAGAGCAAGATTCGTGTGGTTACTGGTGTCATAGGGGTACCTTTCTTAAGTCAGAATCAAGGTTCGGGTATCTTCTTTTGAAAAAAAGTCAACAGAAGAGCCCCACAAAATACTTAAGAATGTACAGAAACGGAAGTTTAGCTTATTTCATCAAAATGTTAAGAGGACTGAGTAATAGGGCAGAAGAGTTTCTTGTCTGACTGGAAAATTTAGAGATCTCTGATCTCTGTGAGCACCACATAACGAGTTGGATAAGTTATGTGTAACTGATTATACTCTAGCAGGTACTCTTGCAGAAGTAATATGGGAAAAGGAGAAATTATTGCATATATTAAGGTAGAGCGCAAGTTCAGAAACATTTTGTAGTGATCAGCACATGGAAGTGTTTGCTTGTCAATTAATACTGCAAAATAGTTCACTTTTAATTGTAACTGTATATAGATCCCCACTGGGAAATTTTGAACTGTTTATAAGGAATCTGGATTCCTTATTATGTTGTCTCTCACCAGGCAGTTAGTAGTCTGTGGTGACTTCGGTGTAGATTTTCTAAAGGATTCTCCTAGGAAAAAATGATGTGGCAAAGTTATTCAGATCCTACAATGTGATCTCAGTAATTAACTTTCTAATACAGGTGAATTAAGACAGTAAGACCATGTTGTAACACACAACATAGAAACACACTGTCATCTCTAGAGCAAGCATATTTTCTAATGACAAGTATCAGGTTTAACAACAAATGCAAATATCAGGATGCCATGTAGTAATACAGGTACAAACAGTTCAATAATGTGGGAAGTTGCACATGGAGCCAGAACAGAATGAGGGTGAGTGTTGGGTGGTAATTTCCTATATGCATGTGTGTGGCTGTTGGCGTTGAATGCGACTACGTATTTGTCATGTGCTGTCGCTCAGCCACCATGTCTTGACCTACTGGCCGACATTGGAGACATCAGAGCCAGTGTCTGATGCCTAAGTGGTAGTCCATTGGATTACCATACCCCTTCATCCATGGGGGAACACCGAGCTGCATCTCGACGCAGCAACCCATGTCTGGCCAGGCATCTCAGCAGTGTCCCGAACCAGGCCAACATCATCGGAGGTGTCAGGTGGTCTCTCTGGCTTCACCATCTCCTGGTCATCTCAAAGAGGAGTGTAGAGACAGAAAGGGTCCACCTGACAGTGCAGTCAGCATCTCTATGTCTCCGCTGCAGGGAGCATAGTCAATGCCATGTACACATCGGGTCCCGGCACAAAAGGGAAGAGTAGTGGTTGGGGTAGTGCTGGTACCACAGCCCAGTTGTGTACTGACTTCCGGTGCATTCCAGGTTGCCAACAAACAGAGGAGGGTGAGAACAGTCATAGGTGGCACACTGGGTGGTGCACCTGAAGGCAGGAATGGCCCAGGAGCAGGAGGTGGAGGGAGCAGAGGATGCGACAAGGAAGGGGAACACCGTCCACTAGGATGAGACAGTGGTGAAGGTGAAAATAATGGAGTCCTGATTGGTAATGCAGTCAGGCCAACCACGTTGGATGTACAATCACACTTGTTGTAAGTTGGTGTCTTTTGCCATCACTGCAGATACATGGATTGCTGTGATAGGGAAAGTGTCCACCACATGTTGAGCTTCTTCATTCAAATGGAAAGACGAAGTCTTGTCTTGATCGAATCCAGGTCAGGTCTCATCGAAAGACAGAAAAGGTGGTCTGCATTGGTGTGTTATGCAGTACTGCAGAAGTGAATTTCGTAACAGAACCTGCTGAGAAAAAGTGCTCTATGCTTGAGGCAGTCGGAGTCCTCTCATGTAGCTTCGCTGCCGGACTGAAGAGGGAGAGTAACGGATTATGATCTGTAGTTTGGTGAAACTTCATCCCATATAGAATAATATGGAATTTTTTGCAGCACTAAGATAATAGTAAGGACCTCCTTTTCATTTTGCAAATACTTCTTTGGCGCAACATTGAGTGTTTTTGACATGAAAGTGATCAGACAGAAGAGCCCCACAAAATACTTAAGAGTGTGCAGAAACGGAAGGTTAGCTTATTTCATCAAAATGTTAAGAGGACTGAATAATAGGGTAGAAGAGCTGTCCATGTCTCTATGAACCAAGATGACCCACAGGCATTGGTCAGAGGCTTCTGTTGTCAACACCAGCTGTTTACTGGTTGAAACATGTCAAGAAATGGGGGGCTGAGATGAAGGCCACCTTCAAAGACTTGAAACCCTGCTCACATACGTCTGACCAGGCAGAAGGGATGCCCTTCTTCCCCAGATTGTTTAGTAGGTGCACAGTTGATGCCACGTCCAAGATGAGTTTGCCATAATATGTGATCATCCCCAAGAAAGAATGGAACTCCTTGATATCCCTTGTGCGATGATGGCTTCGCCTAGCTTCTGTGTGGGTTCAATACCATTGCAAGAGATAACATGCTCTTGATATTCCACCAACGGATGAAAAAAAATTGATTTCTTAAGGTTGCATTTGAGGCCCGCAGACTGGATGGTGTGAAAGAGACACCACAAGTTTGCTAAGTTTTTTGCTATTGTGGATCTCGTCAAAACAATTTCGTTGAAGGTAAGTTATGCATCCTAGGACATCCTGCAGTAGTTACTTACATGGCAGGGGCACTGACCACCCTGAAAACTAAATATTTGAACCTTTACAACTTATGCAATATGTTTATCAAGAGGACTTTCTGTGATTCTTTGTACAGAGGTAATTGTAAAAAAGCTTCATAGAGATTGATTTTTGAAATACTACTGTATTTTAGAAATAACTTGTCCAGTGGTTTGCCCTTAAATAAAATTTTGCTCACGTGCTTCAGTTTCTTGTCTAAAGAATCTAAGATACGATAAGATAGTAGAACCAGAAGTATCCATTCATTTCACAACACCTATGTCCATTGACTTGGGCAGTGAGCTATTGGCTGATTATTGAGAAAGGAAAGATAAACAAGCCAGTAAATTGGTGTGGCCAATGAAAGTGTCCCACCAGGTGGCCACTTCTGGCTGTTTGTCACTACATGCAAATTTCACTCACCCTGGATGCACACCCTCTTTCTGCAGTCTGCCCTTCACCTGTTCTGTTTCCTTTGTTCAGCCCACTCTTTCACACCATTGTGTGCTACATGAGCTCACCAGTACCAGTGCTACATACTTATCGTGTGCACCTGCTACCTCTCCCTCACACATTCCTGTCCCTGCAACTGTCACCTCCCCCTCCCAGTTGTTAGCTACCCTCACAAACTTCCACTCCCCATCTCCTTTCTTCTTTTGCACACTCCACCGTATACAGTCCTTCATCACTGCTGAGCTGCATAGCTACATTGCCTGCATTATGTAGTCAAGCAGTACAACAGCAGTGATTGTATTTGAGGAGGTGACACTGTTAGGATGACTTGGAAATGTTCAGTACCTGGTACAAAGAGTGACAGTTGATCTTGAGTATAATCAAATCTAATTGAGATAACTAGATTAAAAGATCCATGTCTTTTTAACTACATGATCACTGGAATCAGTCAGAACTGTCAAGTATCTGAGTGTGTAAATTTGAATTAATTCACAGTGTAACAAGCACTTGTGGAGGGCAAAGCAAGATTGAGATTTATCGGAAGAATCCTAAGAAAGTGTAATTCACCCACTAAGCAATTCAACCATCCTTGAGTATTGTTCTCTGGTTCAAGACCATTACCAAGTTGGATTAATGAATGATTCAAAGAAGAAATGACTCCATCATCAAAAGTTTCTTTAATCAGCTCAAGTGTCACAGAAATTGTCAAAACATTCAAATGAAGGATGCAACAGGAGAGGTCCTGTGCGTTACATAGACTACTATACTTGAAATTCTGATTCCATGTCCCAGTATAAATCAAGAATCATATTAATTTTCATCAATTTACATTTCTTTAAATGATTACAAGTTAAAAGTATAGAAAATAGGCATATACAGAGGAACAATTATGATATTTCTGTCCATAAATCATTCATGAATGGAGTACAGGAGAAACCCTTTGGTATGAACTCTGTGTTGGTAAGTCCCTGTGAATTTCACAGGATAAGGGTGAATCATCACTGCAAATCTCTCATTTCCATACTTCCATTGTCCACTGACATCACTGTTTACACCACTTCAACTGTCACTTACCATAGACTACTGAAATTTGTGGCTTATCAGGAGCTGCTCAACCATTGTACTCAATTCTTTTTAACACCCTATGCTCATTCATTGTACTAGCTGGACTGCTGGTAGCACTTTGAGGCTCTAACGATTCCTTCTTCTTATTTCATGGGATCCTTCTTCTTCTTCTTCTTCTTCTTCTTCTTCTTCTTCTTTACCACTTCCTGCAATGTTCAGTAGTACGAGGTGCATTCAAGTTCTAAGGCCTCCGATTTTTTTTCTAATTAACTACTCACCCGAAATCGATGAAACTGGCGTTACTTCTTGACGTAATTGCCCTGCAGATGTACACATTTTTCACAACGCTGACGCCATGATTCCATGGCAGCAGCGGCGAAGGCTTCTTTAGCAGTTTGTTTTGACCACTGGAAAATCGCTGAGGCAATAGCACCACGGCTGGTGAATGTGCGGCCACGGAGAGTGTCTTTCATTGTTGGAAAAAGCCAAAAGTCACTAGGAGCCAGGTCAGGTGGTTAGGGAGCATGAGGAATCACTTCAAAGTTGTTATCACGAAGAAACTGTTGCGTAACGTTAGCTCGACTGGACGTTTTTGTTGCAGTGCAGGAAGGAATTTGTTCATCAAAACATTTTCGTAGGATGCACCTGTTACTGTAGTGCCCTTTGGAATGCAATGGGTAAGGATTACGCCCTCGCTGTCCCAGAACATGGACACCATCATTTTTTCAGCACTGGCGGTTACCCGAAATTTTTTTGGTGGCGGTGAATCTGTGTGCTTCCATTGAGCTGACTGGCGCTTTGTTTCTGGATTGAAAAATGGCATCCACGTCTCATCCATTGTCACAACCGACGAAAAGGAAGTCCCATTCATGCTGTCGTTGCGCGTCAACATTGCTTGGCAACATGCCACACGGGCAGCCATGTGGTCGTCCGTCAGCATTCGTGGCACCCACCTGGATGACACTTTTCGCATTTTCAGGTCGTCATGCAGGATTGTGTGCACAAAACCCACAGAAATGCCAACTCTGCGGGCGATCTGTTCAACAGTCATTCGGCTATCCCCCCAAAACAATTCTCTCCACTTTCTCGATCATGTTGTCAGACCGGCTTGTGCGAGCCCGAGGTTGTTTCGGTTTGTTGTCACACGATGTTCTGCCTTCATTAAACTGTCACACCCACGAACGCACTTTAGACACATCCATAACTCCATCACCACGTCTCCTTCAACTGTCGATGCATTTCAATTGGTTTCACACCACGCAAATTCAGAAAACGAATGATTGCACGCTGCTCAAGTAAGGAAAACGTCGCCATTTTAAGTATTTAAAACAGTTCTCATTCTCGCTGCAGGCGGTAAAATTCCATCTGCCATACGGTGCTGCCATCTCTGGGACGTATTGACAATGAACGCGGCCTCATTTTAAAACAATGCGCATGTTTCTATCTCTTTCCAGTCTGGAGAAAAAAAATCGGAGGCCTTAGAACTTGAATGAATCTCGTATCTATCTGTCAGCGTGTGAGGTCTGCCTGGTCTTTGTTCCTTTGCATTTCCAATTCACAGTCACATCATCAGCAGTTGACTTGAGCAACTTTATAAGTGTTTAAATGTCCCTGAAGAATTTGCTACTCACGTGACATCCAATGATTAGTCATGTTCAAAGTTACTGAGCTCTCCTGACTGACCCATTGTGTTGTTAGCATTTTTCTGCCTCCTTCTGTACTAACATGTAGGTCTCTAGAGACATCTGTTAGTAGTTCTGCATTACATAGGGATGTCTATATACTTCTGATCTGATAGTATATGTATAAGAGCATAGTTCACTACTCAGCAAATGTAGGAAGCACTGAGCTGAGGGCAGGGACACATAAAAATCCTTTAGATTTCACATAAAGTCCTTCATATCTAATGAACACACAACTGCTGTAAAGTTCACATGTGAATCACTAAGAAATTAAAAAGCTTGAAATGTAACTGAATGTTACAAAATCCTAATTAGATTACACACAATGTAAATGCACTTACACTTGTGTAAACATTTACATAATACACAAGAAATAACTAGTCTATGTATGACATCTGCAAATTACCAATCAGTTATCCTTTAAACAAAACTTCTTTATAGACATGTAACAGGATGCTTTAAATTTGTTGTTGTACTCTAACCATTTATTTTGTCAACTATTCACTAACTCATTCATTGACAGAAGCTCTAATTCTCAGCAGGAAATCACTGATTAAAGAGAAAAAATTATTCAATATGATAATAATTTTTTGTTTCCCACACAATAAAATATTTTTTGTGTGAACCTGTTAAATAAAATATTATTAATAAAAAAATATACAACACCAACAGTTGCAAACATTTTCCCAACAAACCCAAGCACCTCTCCAGTTGAGTGCTGAGCTGTTGTCTCACTAGCTGTCTCTGTGCCGTGACCTCATTCCCCACTGCTGCCAACCTCACACCGCCCTCTGGACATGTGTCGTAGATTGATTTCATTCTTCACCAGCCGCCAGCCACTCACAGCATGCTGTGTTTGTGCTGTGGCTACTACAGCTCAGTTGATTGCTCTCAGTTATGTCACCATTTGTCACCACACATCCAAGAGTTATGTGTGGTCTCAGCATTGATTCTCACCAAACATCTTGCATAGTGCACACAAATGCAATGCAGTCAGGCAAAAGTGTCACACCCTATATTTCTGTCATTCCCTATATAAATTTAACACTATTTCTTTGACAAGTGGCCTGAGCATTACTGCTTAAAACTAAGCACAACGTTCAGAGTTCACTATCACAGTGGTGAGCATTTATAATTTAAACCACAAGAAAACTGATGTTGCTGATTTGATTGTCCAGTCTATTATTCCTGCCAACAATATCTCTTGTAGTACCTTTTCTACAAATTTCTTCATTACTTGTGGATTAAATGGAACTAGTCACCACAAAGTGGAAGCAGTAACTTGTCAATAGGTGCGTGCAGTCGTGTGCGTGCATTCGCACGCGCGCGCACACACACACACACACACACACACACACACACACACACACACTAGAAAGGTTTTTATGGTCCGATATTTATCCCATATTGTGGTAATTTGTCTTCCCGTCAGCTCCACTCCTTAGATTCCAAGGATTTTATTGACAAATTCTTCATTCTTACGTAATACAACTTCTTCTGGATGGGTTTGTACTCAGATATCTTCACAAATACATCTAGAGCTGCTTCTTCAGTAATCTACAGATCTTATAACCTTACTTCACACACTCTGGCAAGATAGAACAAGTGTCATCGTAGTTGTCTTTCCAGTAATTAAACTTGATGATTTTTGTAGCCTCTTCTTTATTTATTTTCATGTCTTCACTAGCATCTATTCAGCACCTACAAACACTGACTTATGAAATTCATCAAGATTGTATTTCAACTCCTCAAGTTTCACTTCCGATAATTTTTCCTTCTTGATAGGCTTATTTTGCTCCCCCGCAGCACCTATAATCTTGAGTATGGTAACTGGTATTCGTGAATATGTGCAACTTTCTTTAAAAGTTTCTCTAGAAAGCTTTTGAAACCTCTGTTACTTGACTTTCTGAATGCAAAGCAATGCAAGTCCCTTCTCCATGTACTTTCATTTCACTAATAGAAATAATGGTATCCTTCTCAACTTTTCTTTCTTCTTCTTAGAGTAGTTCTCCTTCTTCACCACTCAGATCTGTAACTTTCATCACTGTAACTTGCTTCTGTTGTAGTCCCACCTCCGTGTGTTTTTAAGTTCCAGTGTTATAATTGTTTGAAAATGATTATTCTTTTTGTGAAGTTCTAAACCGGGTCCAATTTTGAACTTCCTGTTGTGTTATTAATTTATTGTCTCTGTTGGTTTGGTGTCTTTATTCGTCAAATTGTTCATGCTCAAGATTTGAACAGTTATCATTTTCATTTTCTCTCCAAGGTCTACACTGAACTTTGCCATCTCTATGATTGTCACATCTTTTTTCTTGAAGTTATGGTTGGGTTTCCATTGCAGTTTCTGGTTCTGCCTACACATCAATCTGTTCTCTCTGTGCCGATTTGGTTCTGGCATATTGCTGTGCTTACGGTACTTGCCACTGTGAATCTCTAAAAGTTCTGTCATTTGCTGTTCTTTCTTCATTCTGTACTGGTGTGAAAATTTGTCTTGTCTGATCAGCTATACTGATAATCATTTCCACTGAAGTACCAGTTCTTATCCAATTCCTTCTCCAAAAATTCTGTTTTCCGTTGGCCTCTTCTGAATATTCTGTTGCATATCTTGACCAATACTTTGCCAGAAAGGCTGCTTTAGATTTAGCATCAATTATTCTTACTTCATCTTGTTGCATTCCCCAGTCGGATGCATGTGAGTCCAAATTATTAGCACAGGAAGAGATCTTTTCATCATCAATCCATATTGGTGTCAATATACTCCTAAAACCTGTAATTAATACAGCAGGATGGACATCTCCTTTAGGTTTGAATCTGTTCAGCCGTATATTCTGCAGGAAGTTTGTGTCTTCATGCATCATCACTTAATGTCACTACTGTGCACATATGGCAGGCTGACATATTCAGTTGGCTTCAGATGTGCTCCTGGTGCCACTTTTCAGTTTCATTATTTGGCATTAGCATGCTTCTTTCATTCAAGGTCAGGCAACAGCTGCCTTTTGTTACCAGCTCCGTAATCTGAATCATTTTTGCTATTAAACTTTCCATGTTTTGTGGCAACTTCTTGCACCTTAAAATTAAGACTTGTGACGTTATAGTGTGTTTAAAATAAGTTACGACTTTTGACAGTTCAGTATGGGGCGAGTAGAGGGAAGTGTAGTTGCCAGCGTGTGCTGAGCGACTCGTGCACCAGTGAAAAAGCTAGAAAGATATATTCAGAAATCCCTCGTATATCATAAACAGTCTCAGATATCAAAACAAGATTTTGGCAAATGACAGCATGCAAAGAGAAGAGCATTTTACCATATGATTAATATGTGGAACTTCCATATCTATCGTGATATTAAAGTAACTGCAGATTTTTTTCAATGAAGTAATGTAATTTTTAAAGGCCATAGATAGCAACCGAAACAAGAGTTGCTGTTTGTTTTGCAACAATACAAGTGAGTAAGTTACATGTTGATGTTTATACTGAGAATGGGGTTTTTCATAAACTATTGATCTGTCTTGCTCGCAGTTGCTAGTTTAATATGATACTGTTTCAGTATTCTGTGGCAATTTATTTTTCAACTGCATTAGAATTTTAATGACACTCTGCTGTGTTCTGGAAAAAGAAGCAGATTTTGACTTTCCAACAAGAGAAGTTACGTATTACTCAAAACTCGTCACAGTCCTTCGTGAATCCCTCCCTTCAATTACCTTCTTGGTATGGTTGACAACTCAAGACTAGTCCTGTGGTGTGACATTTACAGTGGCTTCTTTTGTTAGCATTTAAACCAAACTGCGCGTAAATTTCTTGTTGTTTCTTGCCACACTACTTTTCACTTTAGGCCCACATATTCCCTGTCTGATTTAAATGAGCATGATACAGCGAAAGCGTGATTAAACTATGCCTTAAGTGCCAGCTAGTTCATCGACCTGATAGTGTGCAGTGCGTGGCTTGTAGAGCACTATAAGTTCCATTAACTCTGCCTTATATATGCTTCTTTTAACTTTATCCAATATCCAGAGCAAAATATCCGCTTTATCCACAACAAAAGAGTAGTACATGCATTGTCCATTACTGTTGTCGAATTTGGAGGAATATTTTGCAGTAGAACATTATCTTCACAGCCGGTGAACGTGTTCTTAACAATTTTTAGAGCCTTGTGTTCAGACTTGCTGCAGTGTTCTTATTTATACAACGCCAACACAAAACACTTGTTCATAATCCTTGATGGGTGCAAAACATTTCAAAAAAAGAATATCACTTTACAACGAGAGCTAACATATGCAGATATGCATCTAATCCGTGACATCACATGGTGCTGTTTATTCATGGCATGGCAATAGAGGTGCTTTACCAACTGAACTGCTGGCGGCATGGTAGGAAAAACCGTCTCGCCATTGGTGTTACCTGGGCGATAGTGTCACGTCCCCTCTATTGAGCCAAATGTCAAAAGACACAACTAATCTTAAACGCACTTTAGTAACCTGCTCCTCTCTGATACTTTATGCAGTAACCATATGTTTATTGTTTTCCGTTTTGTTTTATTTACCTCTGCTGATAATTCAGTGTGTTCGTCGATTTTTTTATCTTTCAAATCCCCAAGATTGTACTTAACTTTATCAATGGCAAGAATTTTACTTCCTTGCATCATCTCTAGTTTAAATTTCTTAAGTACTTCCTCCTAATGCCATATAATAATTTGCCTTTCTTCTTCGAAACAGTTATCTATTTTGTCTTCAGTTCTAACAGCAAAATCTCCTTTGCATTTTCTAATCATGTGAACTGGATTAGCTGGATTTTTCTCTGCACTTTCTTTGATTCTAGCAACAAAATCTTTAGCACAATTAGCCAAACTATCCGGATTTTCTTGCCGCCATTTAACCAGATTCTGCAAAGGAATTGCAACATACTAATCTTGTCACTGGATTGTCCACATCTGTTTCCTGTTGCATGCTTTTTGGTAGCGATGTGGAGGCATTTTGATTCTCAATCTCTAGGGTACTGTTCATACCCAAACTGGTTTCAGTTGTACTAAACTCCCCAAAACCTGAACCTACTAACTCTTTTTTCTTAATATCCTCAAATCTAGCTAAGGCTACACTGTCCTTTGTTAGCTGTATTGTTTTGGTCATCCATCTTGGATTTGTTACTACAGTACATAAAAAGGATCATAACACAACACAGTAGATTATCACAAACAGTATTGTTCTTAATAATTGCAGTGCACTATTCACACAATTAATAGTGCTTAGCAGTAGTGTGTGCCATGCAGTGTTACTCCATTTGCACAGTTATATGCGACACTTACTTTTGTCCGCCTGAGGCTGTTATCTGGCCACTGCTACATAATGCTGCAGATACGATGCATCACTACACAATGGTTCTGCAACTCTTCTTTCCTGTGTCATCCAAATGTGGTGAAAAACGCTTCCCACATATACACAGATACCGTTTGCATCTATTTTCTTAATCAAGTTTTGTGGTGCATCATCTTTATTCAGTGTCCATGATTATTTCTGTACTGAAAATTATTGTATTTTCATATAGTATTTCATGCAATATTCATTACTAGTAAATTGTTATTACCTTTCAGTGTGGCACAGTTTTGTTCACTAAAGTTATTTTCATAAAACGTGACAGTACCTTTATTTAATGGAACTTTGATTAATGTCCTGTAATTTCTATTTTTGTCCACAATTTTTTCACCAAAGAACAGTTCCTTGGCATCATAAGCCACATGTAACAATCCCTATTTATTTTAATATGTATTTTTTGCATTGGGATGATTGAAAGGGGTGGCAGATATGTAGACAGCTACTGAATTGTACCTTAGGCCTAAACCAACCTACACACTGTCTCCTGTGCATACAAGAATCTGTATTTAACAATAGAACTGAAATGATAATAAGTCACTAAATCAAAATACAGTTTATTTATCCTTGATACTTGTCTAGGGTCCCTAGTCTGGCTCACACTGTCTGAAGCACTATTCAGTCTAGTCACAACAAGAAGTTTCATCTTTTAAATTACATTCAGAAGAATTTAAAAGTCTCTGTAGCTCACTCATTAAATAATATGACTTCTTTCAGTATCCAGTAATGTCAATGGTGACTTTTGACAGTATTCATATTGTCTTGTAGCATCAATGGCTGCCACTCATTTCGATGCTTCTTTTATAAATTCTCAAAACTTCTT
Source organism: Schistocerca cancellata (assembly GCF_023864275.1). Taxonomy (NCBI): domain Eukaryota; kingdom Metazoa; phylum Arthropoda; class Insecta; order Orthoptera; family Acrididae; genus Schistocerca; species Schistocerca cancellata. The sequence goes on along the minus strand of NC_064628.1, from coordinate 265,390,487 downwards.
CCACATTTACATAAACACTTCCTCTGTTCAGGCATCTCTCAGGATCTTAATCAAACAAATATTTATTCAGTGACATAAACTTTCTCTGACACTGGGGCCGCAACCCGACAGTCACCTTCGGCCACTTGTCCAACTCTGAACTGCTCTCCTGTGTCTCCACAAACAGACACAATCTCTATGTCCGGATATTCTTGTTGGTTATTCAATGTTTCTTCTATAGTGAGTGGTTCCCTTCCCTCATACCATTGTTTATCTACCATGCAGGATCATGCCTGAAAGCTTTCATGAATGTTCAGGCTTGAAAAGAGGTTACAAACCCTCTTGTGACACAGTAAGGAATTCAGATACAATGATGCAAGAGCTGAGGTTCATATTTGGGAGTTCTAAAGATGATATTTTATTTTTTTGATGTGTGAAAGATGGAGTTAAATTTGAAAGAATGTAACCTTTAATGCTCTTACTGCAACCCACCCATTTTCACCTATTCCTATTATCTGAAGATTAGAAGAGTCTAATCTTCCTTTAGGTGTCCATACACCTGACACTACCTTTTCATATTTTGCATTTTTACTTTTCCCTGACAATGGATTTTGTCTTGTTTCTAAATTTAACATACATTAGCTGTGTTGAGCAAACACGTTTCAGTCATTAAAAATTTAACAGCGTTAAGATGACATGCAACAAATGTGAAATTAGCATGAAATGAATGAACCACACTCTTTGATAAGTAGATGATTAGCATTTCAATGCAGCTGCAAAAAGTAAGTAGGAGTAAAGCTGTCTACATTCTGGATATTAGGAAAAATGACCCAGCAGGTCTCTCAATCAGAAATTGCTTTTGATTGGTTGTTTGTGAGATGATCATGTTATGCCTTGCGTAAAAAGGATAAACAGCTACCAGCAGATGTCAGAGTTCTACAGCAGCAAGATTGAGGCTTATCATGACAGTTGTTTATCATTTTGTGAAATGATTCACATTGATCAAGATTCCACGACTCTCATGTAAATAAGGAATTGATTTGTTCAGCATGGGCTTTCTCAACAGCATGCAGGATCTAAGTGGCCCTGCACAACTAGTGCCCAAGAAAACAGACATACACTATCTGATCAAAAGTAACTGGACACCCATGTGTAGTATAGAATTGACCAGTAGATGTCACTACCAGTAGATGTCACAAGAAGGGGACCCGCCAGCATTAAAGGAGGCAAGGAGTGTTGTGTTGTCAGTAGAGAAGCAGTAACAGCGGAATAGGTTGGTCAAGGAAGCCCAGCGACTTCGAACGTGGATTAGTCATTGGATATCACCTAAGTAACAAATCCATCAGGGACATTTCCGTCCTTATAAAGCTGTACAAGTCAACTATTGATGTGACTATGAAGTGGAAACACAAAGGAACAACCACAGCTAAACCAAGACCAGACTGGGACCATCGAGCATTGCGATGGGTGGTTGTAAAAAATGCGTGAAGGAAGTGGAAGGAATCATTCATAAGTTGCAGAGTGACCACCAGCAGTCCAGCTAGCTCAATGACTGTGCGTAAGGAGTTAAAAACTGGAAAGGAGTGATTCATAGTTACGACTCGCACTATATCCTGTGGCAATCCAGTCGTGGGTTGGTGTTTGGTGAATGACTGGAGAATGTTACCTGCCATCATGTGTAGTGCCAGCAGTGAAGTATGGAGGAAGTGGTATTATGGTATGGGACTGTTACTCATGGTTGGGATGTGTTCCCATTTTTGTGCTTAAGAAAGCAGTAAATGTAGAAGGATATGAACACATTTTACAACATTTGAGTGCTGCACACAGTAGAGAAACTATTCAGAGATGATGATTGTTTGTATCTGCACGACAATGCTTCCTGTCATAAGGCAGCATGTGTGACGGACAATAACGTTTCTTAAATGAACTGGCTTGCACAGACTCTGATCTGAACTCAGTGGAATACCTTTGGGATGAGTTAGAATATCAGTTTCACACCAGAACCTGCATCCAACTCACTGTCTACTCAGATTTTGGCTCCACAAACAAATAGACATAGACACCTCACTGAAAGTGTGCACAGCAGAATTTAAGCCATCATAAAGGTGAAGGTTGGACACACCCTGTATCAGTGTCCAGTAATAAATGTTTGGATACTTTTGATCATACCTCGAGTCAACAAATGGGCTTGTTTGCAGCAGCATCCGCACTGACATTGCAGCAGTGGTTGAAGCACCTTGAACTGCCAGCAGGTCAATTGTTGTTGTACCCTCCTTTCATGTTGCAAGAGAGAGAAATGCAAAGATAGTGGTACATCATCTTTTCAGACAATTTCTGATTATGTGTACAGCATCCAATAGATATACCCATGTGTGGATGCTCCAAAGAGGAGAAATGTTACCATATTGTATTATTCATCATCATGTGGGCCCAGCAATTGGTGTGATCATATTGGGTGTCATTGAATACACAACTTGATCACTTTTAACCAGGGTTTTTTTTTGGGGGGGGGGGGGGGTCATGAAATTTCAGACATGTTCAGGTTGGGTGCTGAGCCCAAGATCTACTTCACATTATGTTTCATTAAGATAATGCGAGACTGCATGGTAACCGTGCTCTCCTAACCTACCCCAATGCAGAGTATGTTTGACTTTTGCGCTCAGCAGAATATCCTTCAGACCTGTCACCCAATGAAAAATTTTTGTCAAGGGTTGCTGAGAGTCTATCGTACCACCGCTTGAAAGGCAGTATGATTGATTAACTGTATGCCAGAGTTGAAGCAGCATAGAATGACATAACAGTTGTGGCCTTCCAAGCTAAGTTGATGCCCACTCAATGTACTAAATTTTGCTCACTGTATAACCCCAAACCACATACAATTTAATTGTGTATTCTTCCTACAATAGTTTATATGCTCAATAAGAAAAATTTTGTTATTTTTATCCTTCCTGTTGTTGCAATTTTGATGCTTAGTGGTGTAGTTGTACAGTTTTTTCCTTGATGTACAATTTATATTAGGTGTTCTTATTGACAGGAAGCACAGGATCTCATATCACAACGCAAATTTGATGCCCGAGCTGTGTTTGAGAAGAATACATGTGCAGGACAGCTACACAATTTACGCCGTGCATCAGCAACGCCCCCTGACTTATCGGCAAACTCCAGTCCTCTTGGCAGGAAAGCTTCATTGCCAGTGTGGCCTCCAAAAATGGAGAATGGAATCCAAGAGGAAGTACAGTCTGTTCCAACTCCAGGTAATTTTTGAATAATAAAATAATTTTTGATTGCTTTTACAATTAATGACAAAATAGCATACCTAGACTTACAATATTCTTAACATATTTTCTCTCCATCATGTGCCCAGTACATCTGACATTGAAATAGGAAATTTTCTCATGTTGTTCTGTTCTGATGCTATCAGTAAGTGACATTTATGAATGACAAGTCATGTATCAGTTGCCTTGATACAATTAACATAGGTTCTTCTGTGCACACATGAAGAATGAGTCTTCTGAACATATTGTTAATAATGAAAATATTACAGTCCAGTGGAGTGATAAGGTAAGGAATGAGGTGGTTCTCCACAGAATCGGTGAGGAAAGGATTACAGGGAAAACACTGACAAAAAGAAGGAACAGGATGGCAGGATATCTGTTAAGATGGTGGGGAATAGCTTCCATGATACTAAAGGAAACTGTAAAGAGAAGGGGAAAAAAAGGTGAGCTTGGAATAATACATGTAGCAAATAATTGAGAATTTAGGTTGCAAATGTGACTCTTAGATGAAAAAGTTATCACAGGAGAGGAATTTTTGGTGAGCCACATCAAACCAGTCAGAAAACTGATAGAAATAAAAGAATAAAGAAAACTATAGTCCAGCACTGACACAGGCTGTAACCTCAAGAGAAAAAAAAATTACTTGAGACGAAGACAGAACAATATTTTTGAAAAAAAAGTTTAAAGTGGCTCCAGAAGAATAAATGTAAAGCTGATTTGCAAAGCAGAAGATGGAGAAAAAATGTGGCTAGCAAGAAATAAAGCTGTAATGAAACAAATAGGTGAAAGTATAGGACACAAATGACATTATTTCTGATGGTGTAGACATTCTATATTAATTAAAGCTTAATTGTAAAATCTTTCATCAGGTGTTCGAATGTGGTAGAGCTGTGGTGAAAAGGTTTCTTTAGTAAAAACCAAAGTTTGCATACCAAACATGTATTTTTTATATTTATATGTGCTCCATTTGCATATACTACTTTGGTTACTTATTATACATTTGTTTTATGCATTTAACATTGTTTATGTTCATATTTCATGCAGCTTTGAATCAATGACTTCAGAAGTATTGGTCTTGACTGAGTTTTGCAGAACAGACTTGTCCTTATTTCATTATTTGCAGAAACAGTGTTCTCTATTCTGGCAGAAATTAGATACCAGGATGCAAGAGATGCAAGAGTACCTAACAATTACTGCTAATGTAGTTGCTCTTCCAAATAGCATCACAAGCAAGCAAAGCAGTTGTGTCTTTGCCTGCAGGTACTCGTACTTTATGTACTTGGGCTATGCATGACTCAGTTTAAAAATTAATAAGAATAGCACGACGTAGTTATAGGGTCAAGCCACGCATGTCTACTTTCATGCCCCACAGCTAATTTTCTGCAAATAATAATCTGTAGCAGTGATCCTGCAGTCAAATAGTCTGTACATCGGCTAGAATTGTGAGTTAATAAAATACACAGAAATACAAAATAAAAGTTAAATGAATAATTTAGTAATAAGGGTTTGTTCTAATGTTTGTTATTGACATAATGGCAGAGAATTAAGTTGAATAATGTTTATTCAAGAAAGGACATCTCGAATAAACAGGAAGTAGTCCTATGATAATTGTTTAAAATACAGACAGAAAATACCATTATCAAATGCAGTAAAGTTACTTTGAGAGCGTTATGAGAATGGTAGCAAAATCCCCAGACTAAATATTCATCAAAGATACCCAAAAACTAAGTCCATTTCATACTCATGATGCACGAAATATTCACCTGCTTAAAACAGTTCAGAATTCAACATGATGATTTACAAATTCACACACAATATGACAAGTAGAAACTCGCACTCTGTCCTCAGTTCTGTAGTACAAGTGGAAAAAGTTAGAGTCCTACTCTGCAGCACATTCTGATCTCTCAGAATATAAAGTCACCTCAAAAGTGTAGTGGCCATTTACCAGCCAGAGTCCATCACCAACACGACCAAATGTCACATGTTACCGCAAGCAGGTCTGTCTTCCACCAGATCTTAAAGTGTCCTCAAAAGTTAAAGTCTCGCAGCAGCTCTTCGCCACCCAGAATTAATCACCTATATGACCGAATCTGACATTTTACTGCAGGCAGTTCTGCCTTCTTCAAGAATTCAACGAATGGTACCCAGGATCACTCCCTTGAGCTCTTCACTTGAAAAAAGTCCCAGTCTCCACTTGACTCTCATAGTGTTCCGCTACTGTCTGCTTTTCCATTTTGCTGAAGGCCGTCCCACCAAAAATCCATTGTTCTTAAGTTGTATAAACATGATCTGATTCAACATGACCACTTCCTGGACTAAACTAATATATTACAATAATATTATAAATATTTGGTCACACTCGGATCATTCAAAATAATTACAGAGAGAGGTTTGTTCATAAGTAAATAACCTATTATTCTTGTGCAAGGGTGCTCGTGTTAAGTGACAGCAAATTATTGTTAAATATTGCTTAGTCAATAATTTATGCCTTCTTGACAGAAGTGTCTTTTGATTCTCTTTTTAATTTTGGTGTCCTCTTAACATATGCGACTGACCACTTTTAAATTAGCATAGTTTTTTAATAGCACTTGCAGTCAACGTTTAAATAAAGTTACGTGCAAAATGGCAAGCTGTTCATTAAGTAATTACACAAGTATTTCAAGATATAAGGTATTCATGCTCCATTCATGTGGTGTGTAATTGTGGAGAAACTGTGTTCTGACAAACATATGCTTGATAAAAGAAATATAAAGGACATCATTGACATAAATAAAATAGGTACAGATGAGTGGCTTTCTGGGATGTTAGCTAGCATGCGGTGCTATCACCCGAAATATTGTTTGTTGAAATAATATGCAGTGTTGAAAATATTCAGAGGTTCATTGTGATTCAGAGGTTCATTATGAAATTGTTTAGTCAGTGTGAAATATTAACTTCTGTAGTTTTAAAGTTATTGAAAATATTTTGTGTCATTGGATGTGCCTCATTTTTCTGAGGTGACAAAGGCATACAGATTTGCTTTGATACTTATCCATAAATTATTATAGATTGTCGAAGAGCTATAAGACGTCCTCCTTGAGCTTGTCTGGCACTCTGCCATTTTTGGTGCATCTCATGCACAAAGGCCATTTGAGCAACAGCTTCACAAGTTTCCAGCTTTAAGATTTACCCATTTCTGATCATGTTGCTTGTCTTTGTACATAGATTCATCTGTACTAGTCACCTATCTGGACCAGCTGTGGTATGCCTTGAGCACTGGGCCTGGTAGCACTCAGCTGTACAGCAAATTCGTCTTACTTCGTATCAATACTGGGTTCCCGATTGTCTCACCTACATATGTGTAACATTATGTTCTGCAGCTTTCTGTTGATACAGCCACGAGAATTGAGTAATGCTATTATTATTCAGAATTGTTACTAGCTGCAGTTGAGTTGTATCTTTTTTTCCTCTTATTCATTGAATTTTCTGCAAAATTTATAAAACTAATGTTTCTGATCAACATTGTACTTCACTCAGGAACTTATTATTGACTGAAGAATAAGATGGTTATAAAGAAATGTCTTATACAGGAACTTATAAGCAGAACTGTCTTTTATTGTTTGAGTTGCATGCTCTAGTTGCTACAGAAAAAGAAACTGTTAGCACATCTTTCATTAATGCAATAAATACAATTTTTGAAACTTCAAGGAATTTGCGTAATACCGGTGTGCAGTCTGCTTCACGTCTGGCCAGGCTGAATTCTTTTCACTTCGTGGATGATTAGACTTGCTCATGAATCATTTCACAACAATAACAAGTAAAATTAATATTCCTTAAAGCAGATTTCCCTTTTATAACTCTCCATACAATTACAATGGTGGTTTTGAGAAGTGTGGTAAATTTCTATGAAAGAATTGAACATGTTTGTTGTGCCTTCATGGTTGGTAAGCTTGACTATTCCAAGGATCATGTAAAGAATTTCAAGAATGTACGGAATACAGTTCATTGTCGACAGCTGTCTGTATTGCTCAGTGTGTCGACTGTGATTGAAAATGGATAAAACCGAGTTTCATACTGTTATTAATAACATTTTTATTTAAAGGGTTTGACTGCCGCACATATCTAAACAGAACTGGATGAAGTTCGCTCATAATCTGAACCATTGTAGAAGTATATTTACTTTTGGATTAATGATTTTGAATGTGGTTGGACAAGCACCAAAGACAAAGCCTGCTCCAGCCATCCAATTGAAGTCACCACAAAGGAAACCATCGACAAAATCTATGAACTGGTAGCGCAAGACCACTGAATAAACATTCATGAGATTTCTGAGACTGTAGGCATCTCAACTGAGCGAGTGCATAATAACCTGCATGGAAAATTGGCTATGAAGAAGCTGTGTTTGAGGTAGGTTGTGCGATTGCTCACTGCCAGCCGAAAGCACATCTTGCACAACATTTCAAAATGATGTCTGCCGATATTTAGTCGCATTCCACACGGCTTTCCATTCTGATTTCTGAATGTTGAGACCTGGATCCATCATTGTGCACCAGAGTCAAAAGGGCAGTCAAAACAATGGACAAAGACTGATGAAAGTGCAGCAAAGAAGGCAGAGACAATTTTTTCAGCTGATACGGTGATGGCCAGTGTTTTTTGGGATTTCCAAGGAATAATCCTCATAGATTACATGGAAAAAAGCAGAACCATAACCAGACCTTATTATGCTTCATTGTTGGATCATTTGAAACTTACATTTGCTGATAAAAGATCAATGGTGTCAAGCAAAACAGTGCTCTCACTAGGATAATACACCAGCACATATATCAGTGATAATGATGGCGAAAGTGCATGAATTGAGCTTTCAGTTGATTCCTCATCCCAAAGTGACTGCTTTCTGTTTCCTAACTTGAAACTTCATATTCAACTGTTGCCAAGTGGACAAATGAATTTAAATTTGGCCAGGAGAGCTTATATGATGATCGGCACAGTGCTCAGCCAAGATGTGTTACTATTGCAGACATCATTGCAAAATTGCACAAAATGATCATGGAGGATCGCCAATTGAAAGTGCGTGAAATTGCTTACGCTTGCCAGATGTCATCTGAAAGGGTATATCATGTTTTAACTGAAGAATTAGAAATGAAAAAATTATCTGCAAGATGGGTGCCGCGACTCTTGATGTTGGATCAAAACCGCCTGAGAATGGACATACCAGAACAATGTTATAGGAGAACCTTGGGTGCACTACTATACCCCAGAGACAAAACAACAGTCAAAGCAGTGGAAATATGTTGATTCTCTGCCACCAAAGAGAGCAATGACAATTCCTTCAGCAGGAAAGGTCATGGCATCAGTGTTCTGCAATACAAAGGGGATTCCGTTCGTAGATTATCTCCCCACTGGGCAAACAATTACTGGAGAATACTATGCTAACCGCCTGGACAAGTTGCAACAAAAGATATGCGAAAAAAGGCCAGGTTTAGCAAGGCAGAAAGTCATCTTCCATCAAGACAACGCATGCCCGCGCACACGTGATGTTGCCATGGCAAAATTACACGAACTAAGGTATGAGTTGTTGCAACACTCATCTTATTCACCCGATATGGCTCTATCAGATTTCCTTCTCTTCTCAAAACTGAAACTTTTTCTTGGTGGACGAAGATTCACTTCAAACAAAGAATTGATAGCCGGAGTTGACAACTATTTTGCAGGCCTGGGGGAAACTCATTTCTGAGATGGGATCAAGGCACTGGAACATCATTGGACCAAGGGCATTAATCTACAAGGAGACTACATTGAAAAATAAAAAAAGTTTCAGTGATGTAAGTACTTTTTTCTATTCCATTCCGAGAACTTTTCAAACCACCCTCGTACTTATTAAGCAAGTATCTATGATGTTATGGCTCATGAGTGTATATTGAATGAAGTGCGACCCAGAAAACCTAAAAATAAATTACTACATTAGCACAAAAGCACAAACAAATTAAAATTATTGGTTGTATGTTTTTATAAAACATACCACTAAAATAAGAGATATAGCTTATCAAACCCTAAACCAGAATCACAAATAAGTGTGTATCATTGAACACAAGAATTTCATTTTCTGTTCAATTTTAAAACAAATAGTTCTCACAGAATATAACAACAGGAAGGATTATGCATATTCCTAAGCACATAAAAAGGATTAAAAAAACTTTAACCTTTTCGTTTCACTACTTAATGAGTTCGAGAACAGGACCTAAAAGGACTGTACTTGTAATAATTTATAAACTGGTGTACTATAATTGCTCATCAGAAGTAATGCAAATAGTGGTGGTGGTGATGGTCATGGTCATCATGCTCTTAGGGCACATACCAGCTGGGTTATTGACACATTTTCTGTTTTTCAAAACTTGACTTGCAGGAATAAGAGATTTGAAATGATACATGTGTGTATGCTTTTATACACAGGTATCCACGGAAGCACCAAAGAAATTGGTATGGGCATGTGTATTCAAATACAGAGATAAGTAAACAGGCAGAATATGGCACTGTGGTTGGAAACGCCTATATAAGACAGCAAGTGTCTGGCACAGTTGTTAGATCGGTTACTGCTGCTACAGTGGCAGGTTATCAAGATTTAAGTGGATTTGAATGTGGCGTTATAGTTGGCGCACGTTGATGGGGCACAGCATCTCCAAGGTAGCAGAGAAGTGAGGATTTTCCTGCATGACCATTTCACCAGTGTACCGTGAATATCAAGAATCGAGTAAAACATCAAATCTACGATGTCGCGACAGCCAGAAAAAGATCCTGCAAGAACGGGACCAACGACGACTGAACAGAATCATTTAGTGTGACATGTCGTGTTGCGGCACTTCTGCATGCATGCAAGGTCTCCACATGGTATTTGGCAGGTGTACCAGTTTCGTTGGCTTTTCAGTTTAAAAGAAACCCAGTCTCCGTACAAATTTATGTCTAGGAAGTAAGGGAAAAAAGAGGCGGGGTCAGTCACAGGTACAGTGAGAGAAACAGAGAGCTGAAACGAATGTGTGGGGCCCTGCCCACTCATCTATTATAGGGTGCTTAAAGGATGCTGCATTCTCAGATAGCTATACAACAATTCAAGCAAATCACATTAATGATTTTTATTACGATAAAGTACATTGACAATACTTAACTTTGGTTTACAAGAAGTGTTGCAAGTGAGGGGTGATATGCAAACAATCAGTGTCCTTTGCTATATACAATGTTCATGCAAATTTGTCTCACAGTTTGTGGATCACTAATAACTGCTATCGTAGTGCTCTCTTTTAAGGCATGGTTTCTACTAATGTCCATCTTCTACTCTGGCCAAGGCTGGCAGGAGCGGCCCTTATATAGTCTTCTTGTAGAGGCTGCTCCTGCCGTGGTGACGTGCTAGTCAGCATGCTATTGGCTGACTTCATCTCGCAGCCCTTTCTACTCTTGCGTTCTTCATCTTCATGCTGGCACTTGTTGTTAGGCCATAACATTCCTCCTCCTCCACCCCCCCCCACCCCCCCAAAGCGATGGACCGTCCTTTTGTAGGGAGTGCGACCATGGCAGGGGAGGTAGGAGGGTGGGCGCACTGCTCAACCGGAAGCTGTGGCTGCAGGGGACGTCCAGCTTCCAGTCATACCCTGCCATCCGGCCTTCACCCTGGTGGAAACATCCCCTGGGAAATGACCAGAAGGATACGTGTCCACCTCCTGTTGCCATGAACCAGATGAAGAAGGCAGTGACTGCTGCAATGTCGGCAGCTCCAGCTCCATCGGTAGGACAAGAGGAGGCAGAGGAGGCGAAGCCTCAGTCCTCGTGAGGTCATCCCGCAGTGTCATGATGACACCCTCTGGTGGCTGCCATGGCTGCACAGTCCTCTGTATCTGTGAATCAGGGGAAAGAGGCACTGAAAGATCATTGTGCATATGAAGGCATGAATTTGATTTTGATGTCAGTGCTGCAAGCACCTGGACCGGAAACAAGATAAATGCAAGCCCCAAGTTGACGGCGATCTCACCTTGTACCCACCATCTGCTGCCACTAAAAACCCTGTAAAAGACAATATTAAGCAGTGCGAAGCGATACTTGTGTCCTTCCTGCGGTGCTGGATGCTGAGGAGGGTGGAGCAGTGTCCGATGGCAGCAGCTGTGAAGCGATTCCACCAAAGGTGGTCTATCTCATGGGTGCGAATGATAGGAGGCGAAAAACAGTTGCAATGCTTGATCCCTATTGAGAGTGGAGTGAAGTTTGGCCATCTGCTGCTTGAAGGTTCTGATAAAACATTCCACTTCACTGTTTGACTGTGGATGGAACGATGCACTAGTTAGATGGTGTATGCCATTGCATTCACAGAATGTTTCAAATTCATTTCATGTAAACTGAGTGAACATGGCATTGTTGAGTTCATTGGCACTCTGAAAGGAAATTTGCTATATGAGTCAACCACAATCAAACAGCAAGTGTTCCAAAAAGGTCCTGCAAAGTCTATGTGCACATGTTGCCATGGCAATTGTGACTTAGGCCAAGCAGAGAATTTTTGTGGCAGAGCGGACTTATTTCCCACACATGCATGACACTGTGATGTCATGTGTTCTATTTGGGTGTCCATACCCTGTCAAGTACAGTGTCGACATGCTAACTGTTTCATATGAACAATCCCCCAGTGTCCTTGGTGAAGTAACTGCAACACTTCTTTTTGCAAAGCTTTAAGTATCACCACACGTGACTGTCCATAATCATTTTGAACAAGTATCACTCCTTTCTGAACAGTTAGGCTATGCCAATGAGCAAAGTATTGGTACACCACAGAGTTCTTTATGCTACGCAAGGAACGAGGCCAAGATGTGCGAATGTATGTTAACAAAATGTTGAAATCTGAATCAAATTCCATGGCCTGTGCAATTTTTCTATAGTTCAGTGGAAAAGATTGATGCATTTCAGAACCCTGAGCATCAATGTGACAACAAATTGCAACAGAAGCATCAAAGTCTGTATCAGTGCTAAATGGAAGATGTGAAAGTGAGTCTGCATTAGCATGTTTAGCCGTTAGATGATACACAATCTCATACGTGTACTGAGACAACAGCAAAGCCCATCTTTGCAGTTTTTGGGCAGTTCGTACAGTAACCAGTTTCATCGAATGAAACAAGGACTGCAAAGGCTTGTGATCTGTTACTAATTAGAACTTTCTGCCATACAAATAGTGGTGGAATTTAGTGACACCATACACAATAGCAAAAATTGAGAAAGACTCAATTTGTGAATAGTTACACTGAGCTTTGGACAAGAATTTTGATGCGAAAACAATAGATTTAAAAAAAAATCATACTTGACCAGTCTACACTTTAGTTCTGCTGCAGATAACACATAAAACAAAGCATGCAAATTTGCAATATGTTCTTTAGGTGTACTACCTGCAACGACAATGTCATCCAAATAGTTTGAACACTTTGGTACTTGTGCAGTCAGCTGTTCCAAATACCGTTGGAAAATGACGGGTGTGGAAGCACTGCCAAAAGCAAATGCAAATATTTAAGCAAGCCCAAATGGGTATTTACTACACACACTTTTTGAGAGTCATAATCTAGAAGTGTTTGAAGATACGCATCACGCAAATCAATTTTTGAAAAGTAGTGCCTAGCACCTAATTTGTTCATGAGATCCTCTGGCCGTGGCAACGGATAAGTATCAATCACAGTTTGTGTTTTGACTGTAGACTTGAAGTCAACACAGAGGCGAATGTGACCTGAACGTTTGGGGAGCAAAACCAGTGGACTTGGCCATTGATTAGCTGATATGGGTGCAATAACTCCGCTATCTTGCAATTCTTTATGTTCATTGGCAACTTTGTGCTGGGCCAGAATTGCAATGGGAACAGTTCTGCCCCAGCAAAATTTTGGCTGAGCTTTATCTTTCATAGTAATAGGAGCAACAAAATTGATAGCCTTACCTAAACATTCTGAAAAGGGTTCCAGGAATTCCATTAACAAGCTAGCTAAACTGCCTTTTGCATTGAATGCAGACACTGACAATACATTATTCTGAATATTAAAGCCAAACAAATCAAAAGAATCAAGACCAAATATGTTCTCACACCCATGTGATTGTAGCACCGTATAAGAAACTGTTTGCGTATGTGAGCAATACATGATAGGCAAAGTACACTTTCTGAAAAAGGGAGTGTTTTGTCCATTATAAGTTGTCTGTTGTTTTACACAGGCGTGGGGAGCCTAACAGTTCATGTGCGTTATGATTCAGCAATGTAACAGAGGCACCCATGTCCAACTGAAATTTCACGTTTCCCACAAAGAAGTAAATGAACAAAAAGTTTGTTCAACTTGTGTATCACTGAAGAAACTGCATGCCTGCTAGTTTTGCTAATGCCTCTTGCAGATTTGGAATAAATGCTTATGTTTGTTCCATGGCAAACATACAGTCTGTACATTTCCTTTCCATCTACAAGCATAACACTGAGCTTGTTGGGAGGGGCAGTCTTTGGCGTTTGTGCCTTGAATAACACTGAGCGCAAGACTTAGTTCTGTTCGTATGTTTAGCAGCCTGTTTAGCGAACCTCTTATGTGGCGTGCAGCGTTGTTTACTTGGCATGGCCAGTGCAAGCTGCCGCCGAGTGGGCCGATCACAAATAAGGGACTCAACCTGGCAAATAGCTGGCTGCTCAAATTTAACGGCTTACAGGGCACCGGAATTGTACTGATCTAGTATTTGCTATACCTGCTGAAATGATGGATTGTACTGTTTCAGAATCTCTTCTCTGAGTTTGACATCAGGGACATTGTACACAATCACATCATGTAACATAACATCTGAAGCACTGCAAGCACATTTGAACTTGCATTTCCTTGTAATACCCTGCAAACCTGTTACCCACTCACAATGTTTGTTCTGGCCATTTTTTGCGGTTAAAAAATTGATACCTAGCCGCTACCACATTCATTTGTTGGTCATAATAATTAGTTAGTGACTCAACCAATTGGCCGTAAGCAAGTTCACTAGGAGTGGCGTTGGAAACATCTTCTGAGTTAAGCAGAACACTCCACTTCCTACTGTGGAAGTTTCTCAGTACCTGGTACGTTGTGTGCCAGTAGATGTGCCTCAAACAGAGACAACCACTGGAGCCATTCCTCTTCTTGTTCAGAAAACTGTTGAAAAGATGGTATAGCAGCTGGAGTAGCTGATGTTTGTTCCATCAGACATGCAGCATTGGCTAGTAGCTGCCGCACCGTGTTGAGTAACGTAGACATTTGCTGTGTCTGGAACTGAAACATCTGCATTAGCTGTGTGGCATTGTAACGCTTGCGGGTGTGGTGCCTGAACAGGGGGCAGGATAGGTGGGGTGGGCATGTTGGAAGTGACAAATGCAACAGACAGGCAAGACAAGCAAGCAACATAAGGACAAAAGTAAATAAAATTTCTGCAATGCCCACCTGAAAAACTGATTAGCGGTAGTATCACGTACACCAGGTATAAAAGGCCATTGCGTTGGTGGAGCTGTCATTTGTACTCAGATGATTCATGCGAAAAGGTTTCGACATGATTATGACCACACTATGGCAATTTAGTAGACTTAGAGTGTGGAATGGTAATTGGAGCTAGGAGCTAGACACATGGTACATTCCATTTCGGAAATCATTAGGCACCTCAATATTCTGAGACCCACAGTTTCAAGAGTGTGCCAAGAATACCAAGTTTCAGGCATTACCTGTCGCAATAGACAACACAGCGGCTGACGACTTTCATTTAACAAGCAAGAACAGTGACATTTGCAGAGTTGTCAGTGCTAATAGACAAGCAACACTGCATGAAATAACAGCAGAAATCAATGTGGGATGTATGACGAACATGTCCATTAATGGACAGTGCAGTGGAATGAGGTGTTATTGAGCTATGGCTGCAGATGGCCAATGCAAGTACTTTTGCCAACAGCATGACATCACCTTCAGTGCCTGTCATGGACTTGTGACCATATCAGTTGGATCCTAGACGAGTGGAAAACCACAGTCAGATGAGTCCCGTTTTCAGCTGGTAAGAGCTGCTGGTAGGGTGTGAGCGTGGCAGAGTCCCCATGAAGCCATGGACTCAAGCAAGTTGTCAACAAGGCACAGAGCAAGCTGGTGGTGGCTCTATAATGGTGTGGACTGTGTTTACATTGAATGGACTGAGCTGGTCATTGACTGGAAAAGGTTATGTTTGGCTACTTGGAGACCATTTGTAGCCATTCACGAACTTCATGTTTCCAAATGATGACGATGTGTTACCAGGCTACAGTTATTCGCAATTGGTGTGAAGAACATTCTGGACAATTTGAGTGAACGATTTGGCCACCTAGATCACCCCACATGAATCCCATTGAACATTTATGGGACATAATCGAGATGTCAGTTTGTGTATACATTGTGCACTGGCAACACTTTCACTATTATGGATGGCTGTAGAGGTAGCATGGCTCAATATTTCTGCAGTGGACTTCCGACAACTTGTTGAGTCCATGCCATGCCGAGTTGCTGAACTATACCAGTCAAAAGTAAGTCCGACACTATATTAGGAGTTATCCCACAACTATTTGCAGCTCAGTGTATGCTGTTAATGGTTCTTGGAAAATTTTTAAGACTTAAAACATTCCATTGAGGGTCTCCATTCTCCTGGATATATCACCTTGGAAGGACATTGATACCTCTTAACCTAAACTAACATTCTACAACAAAGGACACAATATAATGGTAAGGCAAGCCTGAAATACCCATTTTTCCTATTATTGGATGATATTGCATTAACAGATAGGGTGGTAGGCTTTTTCAGTCGCAAAATATATTTCTATTAAAATTTTCTGTGGAAGAAAGTCGAAGTGAAATACATTTACAAATTCAGTGTTACATGTCTTGTAACCCAGCTGAAGATGACTGAGAAGTCTTCTGGATTCTAGAGGTCACATGAAAGAGTTGTTCATAATCTATTCTAATGTCATCCTTGCAGATAATAAGAGAGCTATATTAAGAATAACTACTGGGGTTGATGCAATCCATCCTTTTTTCAGGAATGAAATTATGACTATGTCCCTTTGGGAATCAGTATATTATCCTTCAAGCCAAAGTGTGTTCAAACCAGGAGAACATAAACTGAGGATGTGAAATGCAGGTGTCCTGATATACCATAGTGCACTTTGGATCTGGCACAGTGCAGTGAAGCATAGATACAGCATGCTCTAAATCTCCTAATAACAAAGATGGTTGTACATTCATTCATTCATACATAGTGTTCCTTAAATCCTACCATTAAGGATATCCTTCAGTGATATGTAATGAGTCAAGTTATATGTCAACAGGCACAGTCTGCCTCTCCTGACTACTTCTATAAAGTATACCAATGATAGATTGTTAATTGGCACTAATCTACTCAAACCAATACTAATAGTAATTGCATCCAGAATACTTTATATTTGTGTGTTAGTATAAAAACAATGACTCTGAAAAAGGCACTCTCCACTTCTCCTACACTACTCACCTTCAGTTTGATGTGTAACCTGTAGCTCACAGAGAGGCACATGTTCCACCTATTCCTCAAGGTAAAAAAAAAGATGATCATGTAAAAGCATAAATAGCTTAGTAGTAGGTGAGAGCATCCCACTATTCAAGGTTGTTATAATTTGTAAACAAAATCCATGAAACAGGATGTATACAGAATGTCTACAAGGCACGACAGCACCCTAGCAGACCTACTTGCTGTGTGGAGGTTTAATAGTGCTGGAAAACAATCTGTTTATTCATTACTAAGCTGAACTTTGGTCCCTAGATGTGATAGATACATTTAGATGTGTATTGATGTAATGTCTCAGAAATTCAAGATGTGTTAAAGTAGGGGGGTCAGAACCTAAATAGTGGCAACTATTTATTCACAACCAATACAAAAGAGTTACATGTTTTCACCTGTTACTGTCCTTCAATGTAGTCACCAGCATTGTGTACAACCGATTGTCCTTCAGTGTAGTCATCAGTGTTGTGTAGAACCTGTTGCCACTGATGTGGAAGGCATAGTATACTGTTAGCAGAGTCGATAGTGTGAATGGAGCAGTCTAAAGCTATGGTGATTCTCATGTACGACTGTGATGGTGTTATCCTAACGCAATACCTTCCTCCAAGGCGGACCATCAGTGCACAGTATTACTGTTCATTTTTGGAGCGTAACCTGCGACCAGCATTGCGAAAGAAGCAGTGACACTTTCTCCACAATCCATCGTAACATTCACTCATAACTAGAGTTCTCTTCTTGTAACATGTTACCCCACTGACTACAGGTGACTTACTGTTATGTGCAACTGCACATATCAGTAGCTTTGTTGTGACGAGTGATGGTAAGTAAGCAAGCTACTGTACATGCAATAACATCAGCTGCCTGCATGTGTCTACCTGTTTGGGTATGCATAGCTCATGATGTGTGCCCCTCTCTCCCCCTCCCCTGATGTCTGAATGCACAATGCATCAACATGCAGTGCATACAGAGGGGCATGGGAAGGAGCGCGTACCTATGCACCTTGCTACTGAAGTGAGTATACAGTATACAATGTGTACATTATGCGGAAAATATTGTGGGCATATGGTTAAATATAGTGAAGATTGTATAAGCATTGTATTCATTACTTTGAATCGTGTCACACAGCACAAATCGGCTAATATGATAAAAATTGAAAGTCAAACAGTAACAAGCTGTTTTAGAAGTAGCTTATGTTGTTCTTCAGGTTTCAAGCTATCTCCATACCATATTTCTTCAAAATCAGTTCAGCAGACAGAGTTACTTTCGCATTTATAAAATTAAAATGCATAAAACTTTCAGTTAGGACATCTTTTTTTCTCTGTGATCAGATTTAGGTGAAACAAAGCCATATGGTGTCCCATGCTATGCTCAGATTTCCTCTGAAAACACCAAGAAAGAGATTAACATGTTCAAATGGAGAAACAGATAGAGATGGTGGTGTTAAAGAAAACTTTACATCTGTGATCAGATTTTGATGAAACAAAGCCAATCCTGTGCCACAAGCTATGCTCAAGTTACATGTAAAAACACCATGAAAATTCACCTAGTAATTTTGAAGGTTAGCATGTTCAGACAGACAAGACAAATTTAGTGAAACTTTAAATTACGATATCTTTGCTCCATAATCTGATTTTGACAAACTAAAGCCTAAACATTGCCCCAGGCTATGCTCAAGTTACCTGCAAAAACCCCATGAAAATTCATCTAGTAGTTTTCTAGAAGTGTCTTCAGACAGACAGACATGACAGTTTTACGGATTTACTATTAGTACAGATCGTAAAAATCTACGTAGTCGTCTTCAACACACAGGGCTTTCAATTGTTTTCTCACTTTAATAGAATTACCTGTTTAGGTGATTACAATAAATATTTCTGTAGGGAAAAAAAACCACTTTGTATGCCGTGAAATAGTACAATTTTGTACCAATCCAAATGTTACATGTAATGTTATTGAATAGGAATGTTTTCACAACCAATCTTATTTGAAGAACGTAACAATTCATCACCACCAAGAGCTGCTAGGTGTGTGTGTGTGTGTGTGTGTGTGTGTGTGTGTGTGTGTGTGTGTGTGTGCCACCATTTAAAAAAGCTAATTTTGTATATTTTATCTCAGCTTCAAATTTTGTTAGCTATTTTTCTGTGTAGACACTAAAGACAGCATAGTTTCATTGCATATATTTTCAGAAAAACTTCTGTTTCCTTTTTTCAGAGCAGAGTCCTGTGAAAGTTCCAGAAATGTTTAAATCTGAGGCTGTGCAAGAAGAGGTATGTTTACTGCCAACATGTGGTGTATACATTTTCTACAGTCATGTTAGCATTATAATGTTGTGTACCATATTCCCATATTTGAGTTTGGTTGTAGGTTTATTTGCATAAATATCGGTGGATGAACCAAAGTTGACAATTATTTTTATGACAAAAGTAACTGAACCTAAATGTTTTAGCAGATCTGCTATATGGTTTTCCCAGTTTAATGTTTCCGGAATATGCACTCTGAAGAACTTGGCACTTTCATCCCTGCTTTTTAATTTTTTTGTTGATAAAGTACACTCATTATAGGTGGGGTATTTTTCACGGAATAAAACTGGCTGGGCTGTGGTTTTAAAAATTTAAAACTAGTGTTTGTGTATATCCCCTTTCTTAAAAAAGATATCTGTGCCTTAAGTTCGCTAGAGCTTACAAAATCCCTTAGCATCTGTCCGTTATTGTTAATTATGCTTTCTCCAAAAGAACCTAAGGAATTAGAAACACATCTGTTGCCTATTCTTGCATTAATCTCCAATTATGACAGTCGGACAAGTATTTGCAAATATGTTAACGACTTTTGTAACTTTTTATAAAATTCTTCCAATTCTTCTGCATTGCCCTCCTCTGGGGCATAGACACAGGTTAGGGTAAGCATTCTTCTTAGATGTTTTAGACATACCAGCATAATTCTTTCTAACATCTTTTTATTATAATATCAGTCCTTGTAGAAAATTCATCTTGTTCGATGTGTAATTAAATCAGATGGAGGGAAATTTTCCAATCTCATAGTCAATAGCAACAGTAAGCTGAGCTTGACCAGCTTGAACTTCAACATCAGTCAATGCAAAATCAAACCAGCCACCACAAAATGGTGATGGCCGATGTTTATAATAGTAGCAACATTCATATTAAAGGTAATCTCAACATATAAAATAGTCTTGTAAATAGTAGGATGCCAGAGGAACACACAATGCACCTGGCAACACATGTCTCAGTGAATGAGTAATAGTGCAAGAGTGTTTACTTATATAGCAAAGCGCCAATTGCTGTCTGTCTGCTGCTGGGCCACCCCACTGTAAAATATTATATACACATTAGAAAAAGTTTTGCATCACACCTGTTCCCAGAACTCCTGAAGATAGATGTTGACTATGGATATTTTATCACAGGCACAGTCCCTTTGACTGTTCAGAGATATCACTAAACCCACCCAAAGGCGTAAACAACCATGCATGAGCAGCGCCTATTAGACGGAGAGGGTCCTACAGCCAATAAGTTCGTCATTCCACCAGGAAGGATGTACACAGCTTGTGTTGTGTGTAGTTTACCCATGTCTAGACGGTCAGTACCATGGTTCGATCGCATACGCATTGTTATTTTGTGTCAGGAAGGGCTCTCAACAAGGGAAGTGTCCATGCATCTTGGTGTGAACCAAAGTGATGTTGTTCAGACATGGAACTGTCAATGACATGCCTCGCTCAGGCTGCCCAAGGGTTACTACTGCAGTGAATGACTGCTACCTACAGATTATGGCTTGGAGGAATCCTGACAGCAACGTCAATATATTGAATAATGCTTTTCTTGCAGCCACAGGACGTCATGTTATGACTCAAACTGTGCGCAGTTGGCTGCATGATGCGTAACTTCACTCCCAATGTCTATGGCGAGGTCCATCTTTGCAACCATGACACCATGCAGCTCGGCACAGATGGGCCCAACAACATGCCGAATGGATCGCTCAGGATTGGCATCATGTTCTCTTCACCAATGAGTGTCGCATATGCCTTCAACCAGACAGTCATTGGAGACATGTTTGGAGGCAACCTGGTCAGGCTGAACGCCTTAGATACTCTGTCCAGCGAGTGCAGCAAGGTGAAGGTCCCTTCATGTTTTGTGGTGTCATCATGAGGGGCCGATGTATGCCGCCGGTGGTCATGGAAGGCACCATAATGGCTGTACAATACCTGAATGCCATCCTTTTACCGTTAGTGCAACCATATCGGCAGCATGTTGGCGAGGCATTCATTTTCATAGACGACAATTCGCACCCCCATCGTACACATCTTGTGAATTACTTCCTTCAGTATAATGACATCGCTCGACCAGAGTGGCCAGCATGTTCTCCAGACATGAACCCTATCAAACATGCCTGGGATAGATTGAAAAGGGCTGTTTATTGATGACAAGACCCACCGACCTCTCTGAGGCCTCTACGCCGAATCGCCGTTGAGGAGTGGGACAATCTGGACCAACAGTGCCTTGATGAACTTGTGGATGGTATGCAATGACGAATACAGGCATGCATCAATGCAACAGGACATGCTACTGGGTATTAGAGGTATCGGAGTGTTTAGCAATCTGGACCACCACATCTGAAGGTCTCGCTGTATGTTGGTGCAACATGCAATGTGTGATCTTCATGAGCATTAAAAAGAGCGGAAATAATGTTTATGTTGATCTCTATTCCAATTTTTCTGTACAGGTTCTGGAACTCTCAGAACTAATGTGATGCAAAACTTTTTTTGATGCATGTTTAATCCTCCAAATATTTGCTACCCTGAAGCTTTCACAGATAAAGGCAGGTCCACACCCAAAATTTTCAACAGTCTTACTAATTCATTTTTTTTATTAGTTACTGATCTAACATTCCAAGCCCCAAGGGTATTCTAGTTTCTGCCAGTGATGTACTTTTCCACTGGCTGTGTTATGAGGGCCTAGTGGAGGGCCTGCCACCTTAGCACTTCTGAGCTTACAAGAACTTCATTTGGGTTTAGTCCCCTAGGCTCCTATGCTCTCTCCACTATTGGGATAATCCTCTTACACCTTCAAGATGGGATTAGAGAATGAACATGAAAGATGCCCTCAGGCCTCATACCCAATTTACTCGAATCTAAGCCGCACCTGAAAAATGAGACTCGAAATAAAGGGAAAAAAATTCCCGAATCTAAGCCGCACGTGAAATTTGAGACTCGAAATTCAAGGGGCGAGAAAAGTTTTAGGCCGCACCTCCAAATCGAAACAAAGTTGGTCCATTGTAATACAAGACACAATTTAGGTCGAATGAATGACGATGCAGCTACAGTAGTTTGGTTCGAGTCGTAAGCTGGTAGCCATTGCTATGCATCAGGCGCTCCATCCGTATTTATACGGGTACCCTTCCTTTCTCACATGCTTCGTCTGGTTTGAATCAATTGCTTATTTTGCTTTGGTCTGATAAGTGCCGTTTTCTTTGTTATAGGTGTTTACGTTACTCTAAGCTGAAAATGCATTACTGTACTGTGTCATGCATTGTTTGTTGCATTCTGATAGTGTGTGTTTACGGCCTGTCGCCGCTCGCGGCATGGCTTGCTTTTGTGTGCGCTACCGCCGCTTACAATTAAAAAAAAGAGAGAGGAATCGTCTCATTAGCGAAACAACGGCAAGAGACTGCTATTTGTTGTTACTTACACTGCTGCTTTCTTTGATAATGATTAACAAGAACCAAATAATAGACTGCGTATGATAGAACATGTTCTGAACGAGAGTTAGGTGAAAATTATTCTCTGTTTGAAAATCTTCGCGGTCGCTTCTTTAGTACATCAAATTCTGCACAGAAATTAGAGTCATCTTAGATTTAAAAATCTATTCAGTTGCCGTGCTTCATTTCTGACTGTATAACTATTGGGCATAAGAATAATACAAATATAAACATGACACTATATGTATATTCTTCTGCGTTTGCTGTTGTCTCACTCTAGTTTCGTAGTTTATTAAGCAGACAGGATTTAAATGAGATAGCAGCAAACACGAAAGAATACATGGCAAAATGTTTATATCCGTATTCTTTCTTATGGTGAAGAGAATACTGCATGTGATTCACATTTCGTCAGGTTCCTATTAGCAACCATCTCTTCTCACAGTTAGGAAAAAATTCGGATCGTAGAGTTGGCCATATTGACAAACATCCCAAACAGTCCTGCCTGTCAGATTTTCGTAGTACATTAAAATTCTGCTACATTCGAAGATGAACAATACGGAATTTGTATTTACTTCATTGGATAATGTATGAAAATGCAGTGGTCGAAACTCAGGGCGGAGAAAAAAAGCTCATCTTCCATTTTTCTTTTTTTTTAATTTATTTACTGACGCAGAGGTTTTGGCGCCAGTATTTATCTTTGTGCCTACAAAGCATGCCTGTGTAGCGCTACATATATTTGACGGCTGAAGTTGGTTGCGGCGGCACCTACCAACATTTTTTAGAACTTCCGTTTGCTTTGTACTCGATTCTAAGCCACAGGCGATTTTTTGGATTACAAAAACCGGAAAAAAAGTGCGGCTTAGATTCGAGTAAATACGGTAAGCTAGTACCATTGGGGTTGAAAAAAACAAGAATTGGCAAATATGAAAGAAATTTGACACAAGTAATTGGAAGCAATGTCAAACTTAGGTAAGGGGCCATGTGGTTATCACTCTCATACTCTCAAGGCAGGTGCCTGCTAGGAGTACTACTCATTGTCTGATCTTTCACCTGCTGATCAGTCTGGCATGGGTGACCCTACCAGGTGAATAGCTCCCATAATTATAGCTCTGTGTGTCATCAAGACACAAAAATCACCTCACTTTCAAATAAAATGGTAGAATATTAACATAGAGCAAGAACAGTAATGGGCCCATGATAGAACCCTGCATAATAGCAATTGCTGCTTCTACCTGTAAATGAAATGGAGTCTCGGCTTGTGTTAATCAAGGACACTAGGGTAACTTCTTGCATTCTGTTTCTAAAATAGTAACTAAACCAGGCACATGCTAACAAGTATCCGATAAAGACTGAATTTTTCCAATGGAATATTATGACTGACACAATCAGATTCCTTTAATAACTCACAAAAGATCACAATTGGTGATATTTTACTACATAAAAATTTTATTACTTACACAGTGAACACATAAACAGCTTCCTCAGTAGAGCAGCCCTTTTAAAATCAAAATGTGATTGACTAAGTATCCCATTACAACAAAGGTAAGTGACAATCAAGGAGTAATTGATCACTACAGAAAAGATTGTTTACAGTTAGTTTGCAGAATTTCATCACCTCATCATTGCATCAGCTTCAAATATCAACACAGTTGACCAGAATTGGTTGCCGTTCCAAAAAAAATTGATGCTTTGCACAACATGAGTGAAGAGGCCTGACGTGTGATTTACTGCGAGAGAGATATTATATCAAAGACTGCACCACGTTTCACTTTTCATGAGTATTTAGCTGTCAAAAGATCTGTCCCTGGTGGAGTGCACACAGTTCGATCAAATTTCAAGTATCGGCTTGTGTGAATTGACATAAAATTAAAAACTGAACAGAAGATAAAACTAGGACTTATTTGTATGAGCTGGAAACTAAGCAGCGGTTAGTTGCTCAGGTACTCTAAGATCAACTGAAACCAGCAAAGGTAATTTGTTCATGAAGCACATTTAAAAAATGGCTGCTTGTTTCTTTGGTTTTACTGGTCATTTTATGGCTGCCTCTTTAAAAGTTTACACAACAGTTAATGCTGAACAGTATTCAATAGTTTTTTGGTCAAGTCATCAGTTAAATTAGGAAATACAGCTTTAGACATCGAATTAGTCTTCATTGTAACAATGTACACTGTTGAAAAACAACTTCTGGAATTGATTGAAAGACATACAAAAGAATGTAAATTTTAAAGTTTAACGTTTTGAAAAATGACAGAATGATATGTACCAAAAAAATGTTTTTCTTTCATTGATATTGTAATAACTTAAAAGGTGGTCCCATACAGATTTTGTAGATCATTCCCATGTCAGTGATCACTCACTATATATAGCTCATACATCATTATTTGTTTGTTTGTTTGTTTGTTTGTGTTCTGCCTGTATTGATGTGTATTTTTGTGCAGGTTCTAGCTCCACCAAGGCAGTTCGAGCAAGAGTCTCCTACAGAACTTCTTCCTCAGGAGGCAGGCACAAACCCCAACTTAGACAACTGGCAAGGTAGCTAAATTACAGATTTTTGTTTTTAAGCATGGAATTTTTCTGCTAAACAACGTAAAAGCCCTACATAGAAGTGAATATGCATATGAGTAATAAAAATACCTCTCATTACAAACTCACTCCTCATTAATATGCCATTACATTATTATTTCATTTAAATTTATTGTGTATTTATGACTCTGTGTATCAAGTGTAAATAAAATTTTCTGTTTTTGAATTTAAACTCAGTTAAATCCAACTAGTCACTTTTAAGTATGTAACTTCTGCATACCGCATCTGAAGGTGAATCGGAAAAGGTTGGAATCTAGTTTATAGAGATCAACAAATACTTCAAAATTGACTGGTCAAAGTTATCTGTGTTTATATTCAATTAACACACAGTCGCATGCTCTGAAATGGCTGTGATGGATAATCTTATTTTATCTATTTACTCGCTGTGTTTGGATACATGCATGAGACTTTACATAGCATGAAACACATCGGACAAGAAAAAAAGAAAAAGAGAAAAAGAAAACAAGATTTGATGCTATAACAAATTATGCCTAGAAATCACTCAGGCACACAAAGGGTACTCTAAATGTGGATGTGTAAGTGCTGTCACGCCTGCACAATTTTCTGAATAATGCTTTACGTTTAGCAGAAGATACTTAATGAAATATGGTTACAATTCTTAAATAATAATAATAATAATAATACCAGTGGGCTGAAAAGACTACAGTCCTCAATCACCATTTTAGCCTGGTGGTTAAGGTGGCTGTTAGTAAGAAGCACGAAAACCAATTAGAGTTGTAGTCTTAGCACAAGTTTGTTGCATGTCTCTTTAAATGTAAATATAGAATTGTTTAATTCATATAACACGAGTACTGGCTTTCGGCTATGAAGTTTCCATTCCAGGCATTAATTATACATAAGTGATACACTCATAGCAGGCCTAGTTTTCATGACAACAGATTTCGTACCAGGCAAAAGCTGAGGAAAAGGCAGTAAAAAGCGAACGGGATAGGATGGAAATGGTCTATCAAAACCAAGATTAAACAGGGTTCATGTGACTTTCAGAGGCAGTAAGATGACAATTAAGGGAGTAATGTCTTTATGGTTATTGTCTCCCTCCTTCCAGAGTCCATCTTGAGTGGCTTTCCTGCTCCACTTGCTATCTCCCTCTAACCACTTCCTCTTTTCCAGATCTGGCTCTAAGAGGGATGGAGGGGGGTGTACCACTGCCCAGGGCACCAGGTTTTTAGGGGTAGCTAATCTTAAATTTTAATATAGGTCCAAAAGGATCAATTAAACAAGACTTAAAAAGGTTTGTGCAAATGAAGAAGTATGAAAATAAGCTGGAAATACATATCAGTGACACTCAGTAAAATCTAGCATGTTACTGGAAACTGTGTACGGCATTGTGAAACAGATGACGTAGGAAGTGCTGGAGTTGGTCACCTTGGTTGTATCTTTGAAAATAGCATAGGTGTCTAGTGGCAATGTTGCCAACTCAGTTTCTGCCATGCACATGCACTTACACATCACTCGAAATGAACCTACATGAGCTTGAAAACACCTACAGGAGCAAAAAAACTTTAAAATCTATACTCTATATTATGTAAATACAAGTTTTTCAGTGTTTTTACCAAAAATCTCTAAATTTTCTTGACCCACTTATTGAAATTTTTACACAATCCTTTAATAAACATTCAGATGAATGTAGGCAATATGCAGGGTTTTCATTTCAACTGAAGACACTGAAATATCTCGAAAACTACACATCGGATCAAAAAAATTTGCAGTTGCAATTTGTTTGTCTTGGAGGGGGCATCCAATGGTACCACACCCAACCCACAACTCCACCCTGTGCATTGGTAGTGGGGAAAACTTTGAAATCTTCAGTGGCAACTGCCATTTTTATTGCAGATTATGGTTCTACAGCAAATCTACAAACATTTTGTCTGAAGCGTTTTCTTCATTTTGCCACAGATGGTGCTGTAATTGGAAGAATAGAAGTGGGTACACAGTCATTATTTACAACATGCTACTCAATGGCCCTTGAATATCCAGTGGTTTGTGGGACCCCACCTCCATGCTGCGATGGTAGGACAGACCAGTAATTCATAACTTAGGAACCCCATTTGCAACACTGTATTTCTCCAACATGTCTAACAGGGGACTACTCAATGCATCACCGCAGCTACATAGTGAACTGCGACATATCAAAACAGGCAGTACACTGTGACTGGAGCTCTCATATCGTGCAGACATAGAACAGATAGCAGCTCTAAACATTACAATACTTGCACAGTTTGTATTTGACCTATCGTTTGGGGAATAGACGTGCAAGTGGATGATGATGATTGTTGCAACAGAGAATGTAGGAGAAATGTTGAGGCTGCTGTTCCCTTGTATGCCAAGCATTTTCCAGAGAAAACTCGCTCTCGTTTGTTCTTTTACAAGGTTGTGAATGCCTCTATGTCTGATGGCAGCATACAGACTAGCAAAAGGAAATGAAGCAAAATCTTACAGAAGAAGCTAATGGGAATAGCTGCACTAGCAGCATGCACTACAACCCACAGATAAGCACCTGATATGTCTGTAGGTATTATTTTCACAATACTGCATCCTTATAAGTACCATCCATACTACACGTCACTGCATCGAGAACTTCATGGCACTGATTTCCATACCTGGGTAGTATTTTGTGAATGGGCACATCAACATACGCAGACGATCCCCATGCTCCTTGCCGAGGTAACTATTCACAAACCAGCACAACATGTATTACTAGAGTGTAGCCAATCCTCATTGGTTACATCAAGTTGACCATGAACGTCCTTGGTCAGTTAATGTATGGTGTGACAGCATGGGCAACAAACTCATTGGTCCATACTTTATTGATGGCACGCTGAATGGATGCAAATATTGAATGTTTTTGGAACAGGAAGTGCTGTTACTACTGCAGGATATCGCCTTGTCTGTTCGACAGTGTATGTGGTTTCAGCATGATGGTTGCTCTGCACATTTCGTAATTGAAGCATGGGAACTATTAAGACATGTTTCCACAGGTCGGTGGATTGGCAAAGGTACCCCTATTAATTGGCCCCCTTTGTCACCTTGGGATGTTTAACACATGTACCAGCAAATGCCTAAAGGCCGTGAAGACATGGTTGACTGCATCAGAAACACCTCTGCTGACATTCCCGTAGATAAGTTTCCATCCTATGTATGGTCATGTGAAAAGCGGATCGCTAAATGTAGTGAAGTTAGTGGTGCTACATTTGAACATTTACTCTAATTGGAAAAGTAGGGTAGCGTTTGCGTCAAGCCACAGTCACAGTGGCGCATCAAGTAATCTCCTGTTTGATATGTTAGAGGAATACAGCATTACGAATGGGGTTTCCAATTAGAAGTTATGAAATGCTGGTCTGTCCTACCCTCACAGCATGGAGGTGGGGTCTGATGTGCCATTGGGTATTCTTCATTATCTTTATCACAGTCAGTTTTAACTACAATATGAGGCTACTTAAACCATTACACAAATTGTTTCTCCTGTGTATATTCTTTTTATTCTATTTGAATTTATTCTTTTATTCTATTTGAAGTAATAGGTATAACATCAGAAGAGGCACCAATGTTAGCACTGAATAGGGGATCATGGAGGAACTGTATAAGGGGGGCTATGCTCCAGACTGAATGCTGAAAGGCATAATCAGTCTTAAATGATGATGATGATGATGATGATGATGATGATGGTGTATATTCTTTTTTGTGTAAATAATTTTAAACAAAAATTGTATACACAACTATGTGCTCCTTTGTTTTCTTCCTTGTAGTCATTTTTAAAAGAAAACATGAATATTGTGTGTATGGCTTATCAATTTATGATTAGAATACTACTACAAAATCTGAATCATTCGAAGTCTTGTAATCCTACTCATTCTCAGATTAAAACTGTGCGAAATACAGTCATTGAAGTTGCAGTCCTCATACAGAGTGGAATCTCATACCCTATATACCAACTATCCCAACCGATTAATCATCAATTTTAAGTGATAACAGTGAAAAAGGTTCATGGTTGGGGGGGGGGGGGAGGTGATGGACAGAGGAGGAGTGGGAGGGGGGTGGGGGACAAATGGCCACAGAGGTGTGGAAGAAGGGGATGGACAGAGAAACAGGGGAGGAGGAGGTGGAGAGAGAGAGAGAGAGAGAGAGAGGGTGGAAAAGAAGAGAGGGACAGAGAAAGAGGGAGGGGGAGGAGTGCATGAACAAAGAGGAAGGGGGGAGGGGGGGAGAAGATTAGGACTTATATCCAATTCCCATACGTATTTAGCAATTGTCAAGCATTGCCAGGTTCACTAGTAAACAAATAAAGATAAATGTCAGCTTATTATGGCCTAACAGTTCGTTATATATCAATAGCAGTATTGTTGAGAAATACAGTATGTAATAAACAATGAATAAGTAAAATATGCACTGCCCATTGCACGCCATAGTCTTTTGAACCACAGACATTGTGACTAAGAGTCATTTAGTAGTCATGGTATGATGTATGGCACTCTTCCCCCAACAGTCCCTCTTCTGTGGATGTGACATTAACATCATTTACATTGTTCTTCTTCATGCCACACTCCTCTAAGTTTTCTGTAGTTACCTTTTCTTTCAAAGCTAGTTGTTTGGAGCTGTAAATTGTGATCATGGCATGTTGGAAAGCATGCTTTCTTGATATTTGATCCTTTCCATTTTTCCATTTGTGTATAACGGTCGCACTAAATAAGCCTGGCAATTTCTACATTTTTTTTTTTCAACAAATGAAGGCTTTATATGTAAGTAACTCACTGCCTTGTGACCTTCCACATTGTACAGCAGAAGGGATGACAATACCACCGACGATGTGGTACTGAGCTGTGCTGGTTGCTTTAGGTCTCGCTGTGTACATACGGCTCTGCTCAGGGAACAAAAGAAAGTTATTGGCCCTGTGTACATTCCACTCTGCTCAGTGAATGAAAGAAAGTTAGTGTTGGAAAACATTTGATGATCAGATTTTAGTTGAATATTACGCGAGTGACATAATTTTTGATGGCATAATTAATTTTGACGTCATAACTCAAAATGTATTACACTGAAAACATTTCACTTTGGTTTCACTTATTGGCACCCCGTCCTTGTTCTTGTCTTAAAGACGTATTCACATCAAAAAGAGATGAGTAAGTGTGATATGTGAAAATAAGACAGCCTGCATGAATTACAATGTGTAAAAGACTAACTAAATCTGAAAGTTCAGGGGCGGGGGAAGGTCCTTGAAAATTCTACTTCACAGAGTGGCAAAGCCCCTGGAACCAGCTCTGCTCTGTTCTGTTCTTAAGTTAAAGAATGAATATATGAGAGTAAAAGCTAGGGATTTCTTCGTTGTTTAATATACACAAAGTAAGTAAAATATTTTGTCAGTAAAACTCTGAAATCATATTCAAGAATGATTAACTGAGTGTAATTGCTAGGAATTACTAATATCCTTTGCATAAATTTACAAGTACAATATTCCACTCTACTTAATCAGTCATTTACCATCAGCTATACTATTTGAAATGTTGGCAGCCCTGCACCAGGCGAGACATCTGAGCTTTTGCACACTCATAGAGATTGTTGTTGTTGTGGTCTTCAGTCCTGAGACTGGTTTGATGCAGCTCTCCATGCTACTCTATCCTGTGCAAGCTTCTTCATCTCCCAGTACCTACTGCAACCTACATCTTTCTGAATCTGCTTAGTGTATTCATTTCTTGGTCTCCCCCTACGATTTTTACCCTCCACGCTGCCCTCCAATACTAAATTGGTGATCCCTTGATGCCTCAGAACATGTCCTACCAACCGATCCCTTCTTCTGGTCAAGTTGTGCCACAAACTTCTCTTCTCCCCAATCCTATTCAATACTTCCTCATTAGTTATGTGATCTACCCATCTAATCTTCAGCATTCTTCTGTAGCACCACATTTCGAAAGCTTCTATTCTCTTCTTGTCCAAACTATTTACCGTCCATGTTTCGCTTCCATACATGGCTACACTCCATACAAATACTTTCAGAAATGACTTCCTGACACTTAAATCTATACTTGATGTTAACAAATTTCTCTTCTTCAGAAACACTTTCCTTGCCATTGCCAGTCTACATTTTATATCCTCTCTACTTCGACCATCATCAGTTATTTTGCTCCCCAAATAGCAAAACTCCTTTACTACTTTCAGTGTCTCATTTCCTAATCTAATACCCTCAACATCACCCGACTTAATTCGATTACATTCCATTATCCTCGTTTTGCTTTTGTTGATGTTCATCTTATATCCTCCCTTCAAGACACTATCCATTCCGTTCAACTGCTCTTCCAAGTCCTTTGCTGTCTCTGACAGAATTACAATGTCATCGGCGAACCTCAACGTTTTTATTTCTTCTCCATGGATTTTAATACCTACTCCGAATTTTTCTTTTGTTTCCTTTACTGCTTGCTCAATATACAGATTGAATAGCATCGGGGAGAGGCTACAACCCTGTCTTACTCCCTTCCCAACCACTGCTTCTCTTTCATGCCCCTCGACTCTTATAACTGCCATCTGGTTTCTATACAAATTGTAAATAGCCTTTCGCTCCCTGTATTTTATCCCTGCCACCTTTAGAATTTGAAAGAGAGTATTCCAGTTACATTGTCAAAAGCTTTCTCTAAGTCTACAAATCCCAGGAACGTAGGTTTGCCTTTCCTTAATCTTTCTTCTAAGATAAGTCTTAAGGTCAGTATTGCCTCACGTGTTCCAGTATTTCTACGGAATCCAAACTGATCTTCCACGAGGTCGGCTTCTACTAGTTTTTCCATTCGTCTGTAAAGAATTCGTGTTAGTATTTTGCAGCTGTGGCTTATTAAACTGATTGTTCGGTAATTTTCACATCTGTCCACACCTGCTTTCTTTGGGATTGGTATTATTATATTCTTCTTGAAGTCTGAGGGTATTTCGCCTGTTTCATACATCTTGCTCACCAGATGGTAGAGTTTTGTCAGGACTGGCTCTCCCAAGGCCGTCAGTAGTTCCAATGGAATGTTGTCTACTCCGGGGGCCTTGTTTCGACTCAGGTCTTTCAGTGCTCTGTCAAACTCTTCACGCATTATCGTATCTCCCATTTCATCTTCATCTACATCCTCTTCCATTTCCATAATATTGTCCTCAAGTGCATCGCCCTTGTATAGACCCTCTATATACTCCTTCCACCTTTCTGCTTTCCCTTCTTTGCTTAGAACTGGGTTTCCATCTGAGCTCTTGATGTTCATACAAGTGGTTCTCTTATCTCCAAAGGTCTCTTTAATTTTTCTGTAGGCAGTATCTATCTTACCCCTAGTGAGATAAGCCTCCACATCCTTACATTTGTCCTCTAGCCATGCCTGCTTAGCCATTTTGCACTTCCTGTCGATCTCATTTTTGAGACGTTTGTATTCCTTTTTGCCTGCTTCACTTACTGCATTTTTATATTTTCTCCTTTCATCAATTAAATTCAATATTTCTTCTGTTACCCAAGGATTTCTACTAGCCCTCTTCTTTTTACCTACTTGATCCTCTGCTGCCTTCACTACTTCATCCCTCAAAGCTACCCATTCTTCTTCTACTGTATTTCTTTCCCCCATTCCTGTCAATTGTTCCCTTATGCTCTCCCTGAAACTCTCTACAACCTCTGGATCTTTCAGTTTATCCAGGTCCCATCTCCTTAAATTCCCACCTTTTTGCAGTTTCTTCAGTTTTAATCTACAGGTCATGACCAATAAATTGTGGTCAGAGTCCACATCTGCCCCTGGAAATGTCTTACAATTTAAAACCTGGTTCCTAAATCTCTGTCTTACCATTATATAATCTATCTGATACCTTTTAGTATCTCCAGGGTTCTTCCATGTATACAACCTTCTATCATGATTCTTAAACCAAGTGTTAGCTATGATTAAGTTGTGCTCTGTGCAAAATTCTATCAAGCGGCTTCCTCTTTCATTTCTTAGCCCCAATCCATACTCACCTACTACGTTTCCTTCTCTCCCTTTTCCTACACTCGAATTCCAGTCACCCATGACTATTAAATTTTCGTCTCCCTTCACTATCTGAATAATTTCTTTTATTTCATCATACATTTCTTCAATTTCTTCGTCATCTGCAGAGCTAGTTGGCATATAAACTTGTACTACTGTAGTAGGTGTGGGCTTCGTATCTATCTTGGCCACAATAATGCGTTCACTATGCTGTTTGTAGTAGCTTACCTGCATTCCTATTTTCCTATTCATTATTAAACCTACTCCTGCATTACCCCTATTTGACTTTGTGTTTAGATAGAGATAAGTTACAGTTAATTTAGTAAGTTTACTCTTTAAATATACGTATAAGTGCTTTCTTTTAAGCTTGCTATTAAAGGTATCACTTTGCTGCACATATTAGCCCGGAAAATGTGAAAAGATCATGAGATTGTGTTGTTTAGGTGCAATTGAGTTACAGAATTCCACTTAATTGTTCTGTGTTTCTCTCAAACAATTTAATTTGAGTGTGTCCATTCATTGTGAAGTTCATATTTCCAGAAAGTAGCATAAATCTTAATTTAACAAGGAAAACAAACTCAATTTTTGACAATATGATGTAATTGTATAGATAAACAGAATCTACTCACCAAGTGATGGCAGAACACACACCTAAAAGGAGGTTACAATTAACCAGTTGCTCCTTCTTCAGGAAGAAGGGTTGAAGGGGAAGGAAGAGGGGTAAAGGAAAAGGACTGGAGGGTTCTAGGAAGACGGTTAGATTTCAGAAAAGTCACCCAGAACCACGGATCAGGGGAGACTTACTGGTAATCTTTCCTAATTACAACCTTCTTTTATGTGTGTGTTCTGCTGCTGCTTGGTGAGTAAATTTTCTATCTATCCAATTACATTAAAAATCTCAATTTGTTTGATTTAGAATCTTTTCCACTTGTCAATTGTTTGCTTACAACAGAATTATATTCTGTTGTTATTAAGATAATTCGACGGATACTGCATTTGAGTGAGTGCCAAGTTCTTGTTGTAAGTGAAAATAAGTAACTTTTTACGTTATATCATACAACGGAAGCAAAACTTGTAGGCATAATTTTTGCTGCTCATAAGTAACAAAAATTCGTATGATGTAAAGTGTGTTTAAGTGATTTATTTCTATTTTTAAGTGTGCAGTCTGTGTTTCGGTGTGTGATAGAGTGACTGTAGTGGGGAACTGAATGGGGAACTCAATGAGGCTTTCCTGTGGCACTGTAGTCTCTGCAAAAGAGACAAGAGAATCACTGAGCAGGAGGCAAAGATTTGTGCCCTTCAGATTGAACTACACTGGTTGAGGTAGAGGAAAAGATCTTGGGAACAGGGTAAAGGTAACAAGCAATGGGCGAAAGGGGAACAGCTCTTCAACTTAATCTACATTTGAGGTAACAGTATCCAACAAATTTGACTTGGTACCTGAAGTAGGGGAGCAAGAGCCTCTTCCAACTGTAGTTCACGGTAGGGTGCAATAGACTTCTAGCAAAGAAATTCAATGTAGGACGGTACCAAAAGAGAATTGGGAAAAAAGAGCCTCACTGCTAGGTAGTAGTCATGGGAGGGATGTAGGCCAGATGGTACAGGACAAATCAGGGATAGGGTACCAAGTCACAAGTATGATGAAGCCAAGTGCTGGTAGCCACATGACAGAGGACATGGGTAATTTGTGCAAAGATTTTGGCAATGAGTATCAGTTTCTTATAGTTCGTGGCTGAGCTTCTTGAAGATAACATACAGGGGTCACCATCACACATACCAAGACATCTGTGGTTGCTGTTGTCAGAGGGCACCTTTTTTAAATTAGAATCAGGATTCAGGCACCATGTTTTGGAAGAATTGAAAATAACAGAGCAGCTCCACAAAATGCTTAATAATGCACAGAAAAGTAAGGTTACCATATTTCATTAAAATATTAGAGGACTGAGTAGTAAGGTAGAAGAGCTCCTTGTTGGTTTGGAAAATTTAGAGGGCTGTGAAAAGATAGGTATTCTCCCTGTCTGAACACTTCATAACCACAGGTTTAGAAAAGTTACATGTGAACAACAACACTATTGTAGCTTACTCATGGAGAAATAACGTAGGGAATGGAGGACTTGTTACATACATTAAGACAGAGGAAAGTTCTGAAACATTGAGACAAGTAGATTTTGTAGTGATCAGCACATAGAAGTGTGTGCTTGTGAATTAATCCTGAAAAATAGTTTGCTTTTAATTGTAACTCTATATAGATCCCTACTGGGAAATTTTGAGCTATTTATGAGGCATCTGGATTCCTTACTGTGCTATCTGTGAGGCAGCAACAAACAGTTAATAGTCTATGGTGACTTCAGTGTAGATTCTGATAGGAAAAATGACATGGAAACCTAATTTGGATACTACAATTTGGTCTCAGTAATAAATACAGTAGAATCCTGATTCATAATGTTTTATTTTATGAAGTTCAACATAGGTAAATAACTGTTTACCTAGTAACAAATAGTATCTCTGATTATGATGCACAGTTAGTTGGGATAAATAGCATAGTGCCTTGCAGTATTGATACTCCTCACTGGAAATCAGTTAGAATAATTAATGACTCTATGACAAATGTTTTTAAGAATAGTTTACACTTGTTGACATGGAATGTACATCTACATCTACATGGATACTCTGAAATCACACTGAAATGCCTGGCAGAGGGTTCATCAAACCACTTTCACAATAATTCTTTATTATTTCAGTCTCGAACAGGGCATGGAAAAAACAAATACCTACATCTTTCTGTGTGAGCTCTGATGATCATTACTCCCTAGGTAGGTTGGTGTCAACAAAATATTTTCGCATTTGTAGGAGAAAGTTGGTGATGGAAATTTCGTGAGAAGATTCCACCACAAAGAAAAAGCCTTTGTTTTAATGATGTCCATCCCAAATCCAGTGTCATGTCAGTGACACTCTCTCCCCTATTTCGCAGTAATACAAAATGTACTGCTCTTCTTTGAACTTTCTCGATTTACTCCATTAATTGTATCTGGTAAGGATCCCAGACCACACAGCAGTACTCCAAAAGAGGACAAAGAAGTGTAGTGTAGCAGTCTCTTTAGTAGATCTGTTACATTTTTTCTGTGTTCTTTCCAATTTAAATTGTTTGTAATTGTAATTCATAGGTATTTATTTGAATTTAAGGCCTTTAGATTTGCCTGATTTATAAGTTTAATGGATTCCTTTTAGCACTCATGTAGATTACCTCATTTTTCATTATTTTGGGCCAATTGCCAATTGTAGCATCATTCAGATATCTTATCTAAATCATTTTGCAATTTGTTTTTATCTTCTGATGAGTTTACTAGATGATGAACAACAGCGTCATCTACAAAGAACCTAAGATGGCTGTTCAGATTGTCTCTTAAATTATTTATATAGGTAAGGAACAGCAGAGAGCCTGTAACACTACCTTGGGGAAAGCCAGAAATCACTTCTGTTTTATTCAGTGACTTTCCATCAGTTACTACGAACTGTGACCCGTATGGCAGGAAATTACGAATCCAATACATAACTGAGATGAGATTCCACAAGCATGCAGTTTCACGATAGACCACTTGTGTGGTACAGTGTCGGAAGCCTTTTGGAAATCTAGAAATATGGAATCAATTTAAAGTCCCTTGTCAACAGCACTCAACACTTCGTGTGTGTAAAGAGCTAGTTATGTTTCACAAGAATGATGTTTTCTATGTCCATGTTGACTCTGTGTCAATAATCCATTCTCTTGGAGATAATTCGTCATGTTTGAACAGTGTATGTTCAAAAATCCTGTTGCATATCCATGTTAATGATGTGGGCCTGTAATTTATTGGATTACTACTACTACCTTTATTGAATATTGATGTGAACTGTGCAACTTTCCAGTCTTTGGATATGGATCTTTCATCAAGTGAATGGTTGTATATGATTGTTAAGTATGGAGCTAATGTGTCAGCATACTCTGAAAGGAACCTAATTAGTATACAGTCTGGACCAGAAGACTTGCTTTTAATAAGTGATTTAAGTTGCTTCACTACTCTGAGGACATCTACTTCTAAGTTACTCATGTTGGCAGTTGTTCTTGATTTGAATTGTGGAATGTTTACTTTGTTTTCTTTGGTGAAGGAATTTCGAAAGGTTGTGTTTAGTAACTGTGCTTTTGCTGCACTGTCATTGATAGTATTTTCATTTCTATCGTGCAGAGAAGGCATTGACTATGTCTTGCCACTAGCATACTTTACATACAACCATAATCTCTTTGTATTTTCTGCCAGGTTTTGAGGCAAAGTTTCAGTGTGGAAAGTATTATAAGCATCTCACATTGATGTCCGTGCTAAATTTCGAGCTTCTGCATAGTGTATGTGATGTCCCTGCCAGGGGAATCCATCTAAAAATAAACAAAAGGGGACGGGCTATATGAGCTGAGCGGAATAAAGCCGAACAGGAGAATGCCAACCATCTAGTATTGCCCCGGTTCAAAATATCGTAGATCCGGGCCTGTTGCACAGAGCAGACTGAGTTATCGTGGGAAGGGGGGGGAGATAGTCTCCACGTGATCCGTGTTTACATTTAGTGATCTTGCTTTTTCCTCTTCGTTTACTGCTCTCACATCAAGCTGGGAGCTATCAAGTGAATACACATACATTCATACATTCACATAATTACAGAGTGCTAAAATATGTTATTAGTTTCAGATTTCATTTTATTTCCACCTTTCTGACAGTTAAGCATTAATCACCTTGCAGAACAATGAAGTTATTATTGTCGCTTTGGTAAAGAAATTTGACTTTTATTTATCTTTTCCGCTGAGGCAGCCAATTTATTTGAAACAAAGTGTTTAATTCCACACTATTGGCTAGTTTCAACTGTTCGCTGCATTTCAGGTGCACGTTTTCATCTTCTAGCATGTGCGGCATTATGCCATAATAAAGTACCAAACATGAGATAATACAGTACTCTTACCTGGTACTCCAGGAAAATTTACATCACGAAAACTACACTGAAAAGCTTAATATCAGGACAATGCCTACTTCCTTGGGAATCTGGATATACGAATGTGCAATTTAAGGCGAATTATTCATTTCAGTATGGTTCACGAAATTGTGATGCTCTTCCTCTTAGTCCAGTGGTGGCCAACTTCTTCATGGAACAATTCGAAGCATAGGCAATGGACTTGGCGAATTGGAAACCTAAGGTGTGGTACAGGTACGTCGATGATACTTTCATTGTGTGGAGCCATGGTGAAGAACAGCTCGGCGACTTCCTAAGACACTTGAACAGCCTCCATGCCAACATAAAATTTACCATGGAAGTAGAAAAGGACAATAAACTGCCATTTCTAGATGTGATGGTGAAGTGAAGTGAAGTGAAGTGCGACACAGAACAACCAACCACTGAATGGAAACACTATAAATAAGCCACAGGGATAAACAGATCAAGAGCAAAATCACTGCAATATGTTGAAAATATAACTTTCATGAAATAGAATCGTATGAATGTATCACCTACTCCTCCTTCTGCAATTAAGAAAATTATACATTCTTTCAAAACTAAAAGCTCATCTCGTTTTGATGGTGTTTTCAATACAGTACTAAAAATTTGTTTCCATGTAATAGATCCAGTCTTATATGAAACATGTAATGCATCACTGACTCGATGCATTTTTCAGGAGAGACTGAAATATGCCATTGTTAAACCCCTCTTTAAGAAAGATGATAAGGGAGATGTCAATAATTATCGACCTGTTTCACTGGTGACATCATTCCCCAAAATTTTTGAGAAGGTGATGTATTCTAGAATACATAGTAGTAGCTGAACTTAGCAACAGTAGTGTCTTTAGCAAATCACAGGTTAGATTTCAGAAGGGTTGCTCTACTGAGAATCCATTTACATGTTCACTAACTAGATATTAAAATCATTAAATAATAAAATAGCACCAGTTTGTATTTTCTGCGACCTCTCTAAGGCATTTGACTTTGTGAATCACGGAATTCTCCTAAATATATTTTACGGAATTGATGGTTTAGCCAACCAATGAATAATCTCGCAATTACCCAAAAGAATACAGAAAGTTGTACTTAGTAATTCAAGCAATATAGTCCAGGGGCACAGTTATGACTGGGGAGAAATCACATATGGGGTTCTCCAAGGTTCAATCTTAGGTCCACTACTGTTCGTCATATATTACTGGCCATTAAAATTGCTACACTAAGAAGAAATGCAGATGATAAACGGGTATTCATTGGACAAATATATTATACTAGAACTGACAAGTGATTACATTTTCGCCGGCCGCGGTGGTCTAGCGGTTCTGGCGCTGCAGTCCGGAACCGCGGGACTGCTACGGTCGCAGGTTCGAATCCTGCCTCAGGCATGGGTGTGTGTGATGTCCTTAGGTTAGTTAGGTTTAAGTAGTTCTAAGTTCTAGGGGACTTATGACCTAAGATGTTGAGTCCCATAGTGCTCAGAGCCATTTGAACCATTTTTTTGATTACATTTTCACACAATTTGGGCGCATAGATCCTGAGAAATCAGTACCCAGAACAACCACCTGTGGCCGTTATAATGGCCTTGATACGCCTGGGCATTGAGTCAAACAGAGCTTGGATGGCGTGTACTGGTACAGCTGCCCATGCAGCTTCAACACGATACCACAGTTCATCAAGTGTAGTAACTGGTGTATTGTGATGAGCCAGTTGCTCGGCCACCATTGACCAAACGTTTTCAGTTGATGAGAGATCTGGAGAATGTGCTGGCCAGGGCAGCAGTCAAACATTTTCTGTATCCAGAAAGGACCTGCAACATGCGGTTCTGCATTATCCTGCTGAAATGTAGGGTTTCTCGGGGATCGAATGAAGGGTAGAGCCACGGGTCATAACACGTCTGAAATGTAATGTCCACTGTTCAAAGTGCCATCAATGCGAACAAGAGGTGACCGAGGCGTGTAACCAGTGGCACCCCTTACCATCAAGCCGGGTGATATGCCAGTATGGCGATGACGAATACACACTTCCAATACACACTTCCAATGTGCGTTCACCGCAATGTCGCCAAACACGGATGAGACCATCATGATGATGTAAACAGAGCCTGGATTCATCCGAAAAAATGACGTTTTGCCATTCATGCACCCATGTTCGTCGTTGAGTACACCATCGCTGACGCTCCTGTCTGTGATGCAGCATCAAGGGTAACCACAGCCATGATCTCCGAGCTGATAGTCCATGCTGCTGCAAACATCATCGAACTGTTCGTGCAGATGGTTGTTGTCTTGCAAACGTTCCCATCTGTCGACTCAGGGATCGAAATGCGGCTGCACGATCCGTTACAGCCATGCGGATAAGGTGCCTGTCATCTCGACTGCTAGTGATATGAGGCTGTTGGGATCCAGCACGGTGTTCCGTATTACCCTCCTCAACCCACCAATTCCATATTCTGCTAACAGTCATTGGATCTCGACCAACATGTGCAGTAATGTCACGATACGATAAACTGCAATCGCGATAGGCTACAATCCGACTTTGATAAAAGTCGGACATGTGATGGTACGCATTTCTCCTCCTTACACGAGGCATCACAAGTTTCACAAGGCAACACTGGTCAAATGCTGTTTGTGTATGAGAAACTGGTTGGAAACTTTCCTCTTGTCAGCACGTTGTAGGTGTCGCCACCGGCGCCAACCTTGTGTGAATGCTCTGAAAAGCTAATCATTTGCATATCACAGCATCTTCTTCCTGTCGGTTAAATTTTGCGTCTGTAGCAAGTCATCTTCGTGGTGTAGCAATTTTAATGGCCAGTAGTGTATAATAAATGATCTTCTGTCTAGTACACAAAAACCAAATTAGTTCTTTTTGCAGATGACACTAGTATTGTAATCAGTCCAAGTATACGTACAGAAACAGAAGGAATGGAAACCAAATTTCTTAAAAGTATCATTGACTGGTTTTCTGTGAATGGCCTCACCTCCAATTTTAAAAGTACCCAATGTATTCCGTTTTGCACATCTAGAGGTACTACACCAATGATAACTCTAACACATCACCATTGTTAGCTGCTACAGGCAGATGATGTGCTTTTTTGGTGCTGCACAATTTAGTAATTTTGATAGAGATAAACTTACGCTGTAGCATTCTTCTTCAACACTCCACTGTAGAAGTGCGCACAGAATCAGCTAAGTGAAAAATCTGTGTAATAAGCATGTTGGTTCATTTGTAGCAGCCAACTAAGGAACTCTTCCTTGTGTGAGATAGCAAGTACAAGATAGTGTGCCGATTTAAAGTTATAGGTACGCATATGTTTTTGCTCACATCACTTCTGCATAATCTTTCATTGGTTGTATCAATACACGTTTGCATTGCAATATAGAGTGAAATTTTGAACATTTGTGAGTTCCACAATAAACTAGTGCTGTTGTCATCAATTGTAGGTTTA
Organism: Schistocerca cancellata; assembly: GCF_023864275.1. Classification (NCBI taxonomy): domain Eukaryota; kingdom Metazoa; phylum Arthropoda; class Insecta; order Orthoptera; family Acrididae; genus Schistocerca; species Schistocerca cancellata. The sequence goes on along the minus strand of NC_064628.1, from coordinate 265,348,993 downwards.
AACTAAACTGTTCTCTTTAAAATGTTTTTCAGAACAGTATACCTATCTTCATTCAAAACAATTGTTCTCATTTTTTATTGCACAATCATGTGAGAAATAGCTTAGTTTGGGAATTTTCAGATGCTTACAAAACTATATGTTCACAAGTTACTTGTACAAGTGCTTTAGATCGATAATTTATTTCCAGAATGAGATTTTCACTCTGCAGCGGAGTGTGCGCTGATATGAAACTTCCTGGCAGATTAAAACTGTGTGCCCGACCGAGACTCGAACTCGGGACCTTTGCCTTTCGCGGGCAAGTGCTCTACCAACTGAGCTACCGAAGCACGACTCACGCCCGGTACTCACAGCTCTACTTCTGCCCATAGCAAATCAGCGTTTTTGGTTTACATTTCAGCCAAATGAATCTCATTGTATATCAGTGCAAATAAAAGTTCATTTTTGAGTATTTTCATAAGCTTCCATTGTCTTTTGTATAATCTACAAGCAATTTGGCAAATTGGTTTTTGTGGCTTAGTTACTGTTGCAGATTTTCTAACTAACATATAGTGTTAATCTAGTCTTCCCTTAAAGAGGAGTAGCTCTTCATATTATCCCATTTATCGTAAAGTAACTCTGTTTTCAAGTTCACTAACAACTATAATTAACATCAAAACATTTTAGAAAACTAGTAATTCTTACCATAGGTTTTTGTGTTACCTTAATAGAAATCTTGTTTTGGTAACTGCTTCAGTTATTATAGGAAATTAACAAATTTTTAGCTCAACAGATTAAAAGACAACCAGCAGACTTAATCTAAAGTTATTTGTTCACTGCCTTGTAACACATTGCACCAGCCAAAACGCAGCTCCTCTGTGAATGCTGTTCACATTCGTAAGCAGCTGGAAATTGCCCTGACTACTGTCAAACGATTGGCAGGTGCTGTGAATCAATGTGTTGGAAGAGCTCCTGAGTCATGCACCTGTGATACCTATACCAGTGGTACCTCAAGTGCTATCCTCTCCTGTGGATCCTGTCTCTTGTGCTGAAAGTACAGGATCTGTCATTACCCGTCCACCTGACTGTGCATGGCATGTCAGTGGTAGATCTAGGTGTCGTGTACAGGGTGGGCGGGGACCAAGGACGACTCAGGGTGTTGTACTGATCCCCATAACCAACAAATTTGAGGTACTCTCTTTCAATGAAACTGAGCTAATGGGACTCATTTCGCCTCTTTTGGAAAAAGCTGTTGTCTGTTTCAGCAGGAGGCAAACACAAAAGGGTAGGAGTCTTGTAATTGTCGGTAGTTCAAACATATGGAAAATTATGGTACCCCTTTGGGAAATGGCAGCAAAGGACAGGAAAGGACATCAGGTGCACTCAATGTGTATGCCTGGTGGCCTCATGTGGCATGTTGAAGAGACTATTCTGGCAGCCAGTGAGGGAACAGGGTGCAACCAGCTGCAGATTGTGGCACACGTTGGAACAAATGATGCCCGTTGTATGGGCTCAGAGGTCATTCTTGGGTCATTCCAGCCACTGGCAGAGAAGGTCGAGAAAACCAGCCTTGCATGTGGAGTTTCAATGAAGCTTACAATTTGCAGCATTGTCCCCAGAACTGATCGTGACCCTTCAAAAGTTCTATGGCAAACTAAGCTGCAACTTCCTGGACTTGCGCCATATGATTGAGAACTGTAGGGTCTCCCTGAATAGGTCAGGTGTGCATTACACATCAGAGGCTGCTACTCAAGTAGCTGACTGTGTGTGGGATTAAGCAACTTTCCATCCAATCCAGATAACAATAGATGTAGGAAACCAAGAATTGTGTGTGTGTGTGTGTGTGTGTGTGTGTGTGTGTGTGTGTGTGTGTGTGTGTGTGTGTTGTATGATTTGAAGATACAGTGTGTTGATACAAAATACAATGTACAATTAATTTCATATTTGCAAACATATACAGGTTTAGACCTCAATCTATGAGTAACATCAGTATTATTACAGATGGATGTCCAGCGTCCTTAACCACTCCACAGCTTCCTCACTGGCCTAATGGATCTCCTCCATTGAACCAGTGAACCTTCGAAGTGGACAGTCCATAACGATGTGGCTGATGGTCTGAGGCACGTCTGCACAGAAAGGGCTATCAGCACTCTTCCACTTGTGCTTCCAAAACTCACATCTGCCATGTTGGGTTAAGTGATGTCCAGATTTTCCTGGGTTGGTTGAAACCAGGGGTTTGCTTGGTTGGGTCCGAGATCATTCCAGATTTGACTGGGTTTGAAGACAGCCAGTCGCTGCGCCAAGCTTCACTTACTGTAAACTGATCGTGGGCCATAGAATCCAAGAAGGGTTCTGAGACTTCAGCCTGAGATCCTCAAGTAGACAGTCTCCATGTATTGGTAGGAGAGGGTTGTCACAGCACTAATGCCATTCTTTCTTCAGTGCTAATGCTCTTTGGAGATGAGGAGGGGGAATGTTAGAAAGTACCGGTAGCCACTTCTGAGGAGTAGACTGGATGGTGCCTGATATAATCCTCATTGTGTCATTCAGCTGGACATCTACCTTCTTTGTGTCCGCCCCCAGTAGCTGAGTGGTCAGCGCGACAGAATGTCAATCCTAAGGGCCCGGGTTCGATTCCTGGGTGTTGTGTTGTCCTAATCATCATCATCATCATCATCATTTCATCCCCAGCAATGCGCAAGTTGCCGAAGTGGCATCAAATTGAAAGACTTGCACCCGGCAAATGGTCTACCTGACGGGAGGCTCTAGTCACATGACCTTCTTTGTATGGGCACTGTTAAGCCATACTGGACTGCAGTATTCAGCTACTGGGTATACTAGGCCAAGTGCTGTACTTCTGAGAGTAGATGCATAGGGACCTCAGCCTGTTCCTGTGAGTTTGTGTTGGATGTTGTTACGGCTATTGATTTTAGCAGATGTTTTGCTTAGGTGTGCACTGTAGGTCAAGGATCGATCCAAGGTGACTCCTAGATATTTAGGGTGAGGATTCAACTTCAGCAGGTGGCCACAATATTGAACTTCAGGATTATAGTTGGCTTGTTTGTTGCTCAGATGGAAGCTGCTGGCCTCTGTTTTCATTATGTTGGATTTCAGTCTCCAGGTTTTGAAGAACTTGTCGAGTCTCTGAAGATCTTCTGTGAGCATGGTTTCTGCTGCTGCAGAGTCATTGGACTGGGCTGTCAATGCAAGGTTGTCAGCGTATAGCAGTAGTAGCTGGTAAATCCGCGGTGTATATGTTGAACAGTAATGGGGCAAGGGCCAATCGTTGTGGTAGTCCATCATTCAGTTTGTAAGATCTGCTTACTTTGCCATTTAGGTGCACTTCAATTGCTCTGCTGGCCAACATGTTGTTCAGAAGGGTGGCAAGTTTTTTCCAGGGGATTATTTTAAGGAATTTGATGATCATTGCTTTCCGCCAAACTGTGTTGTATGCTGATGTCAGGTCCACAAACACAGATACGTTCTTCTTGCGATCTTGAAACCCTCTTTCTGTGTGACTTGTTAGGGCCAGCACCTGGTCAGTACTACTGCACTTTGGTCTAAAGCCAGCTTGCTCTATTAGTATGTTATCTAGGGTTGTAGCCGAGATTCTATTATAAATTATTATTTCCAGCAGCTTATAGCAGACACTCAGGAGGGCAATAGCCCCATAATCTTCTGCATTATCTCCACTTTTCCAAGGTTTCAGTATTGCAACAATTTTAGCTCTTTTGAATATTGGTGATAGCTGTCCTTTGCGTAAGATGATGATGTAAAATTTAGCAAGATATTCATTTGTTTGAGGACCACAGTGTAATAGGAATTCTGGATAAATACCATCTAGACCAGCTGCTTATCCTGATTTTACTTCCCTTAGCATGGATGAAACCTCAACAGCCGTGATATCATGTGAAAACTGAGAAAGTGCTTCAGCCTGGGACAACTACATTTTAATTCTGAACGAATTCTTTTTGCCTCTTTCTTGTCATTGTCGGCAGGTTTTTTTGTCAGACTAACTAATCTGTTTGCTATTGAATCTGGTTGTATCTTCGAGCACTTAGCACTGAATTTAGGAGTACTGCTACAAAGTTTCCATAAAAGAGACCATGCTTTTCGGCTGGAGTGCTGAAAATTTGTATTTTCCATGAGGTTGATCCATTTTTCTCGTGTAGCTGAGTCTGGGGAATTAAGTAATTCATATGTGATTTCAGGGTCACCACGGAGTTTATATTCTTCATATAGTTCGTTACATTTTAGATTCCAGCCAGACCATCCTGTATCCTCTTGGGATATGTTTCTTTGCAATGGCACATACTAATACCTTAAAGCGCTTATGATTTTCTATTGTAGGTGGGATCCACTGTGTATTATATTCTAGTTCACTAGTGAATTTTGACCAGTTGGCTTTGGTAAAGTTCCAGCGATGGCAGTGGGACTGATCTGATGGCAGGCATTTTAGGCTGACTATGACGAGTGCTGGTCTGTGCTGACTTCGTGGGAAGTTGTCTAGAATCTTCCTGCTGCACTTCAGAGGTCTTCCGGATGAGTCCTTTGAGACAAAACATAGATCCGGGTTATAGTCCTTGTTCCATCTAGCAGAGTGGAAGGAGCCCTTTTCTTTGGCATCATACAACAGAAAGAGGTCTTCAGCATCGGCACCCTCTGACATGTCTTGGCCCTCTTTCTCGGTATAATCGCATCTTCAGTTGGTGCTTTTGCTGTTAAAATCTCTAAGGATTACAACTGGGTGTTGGATGTTCTCATTCAAGATCCAAGGCTGTGATGCAGGCTTATAGATGTTTGTAATTTCAATGTCTGCAATCTTCATTTTGGAGGCGAACATATTATTGTTAACGTTTGTGCTTATTGTTTCAGTTTCATCTATGTTGTTTTTGCTTATGTTGCAGTACCGTAACTACTGTGAAATGTTGCATTAAGCAAGCTATACCCTGGAATCTTGCATCTTGCATGAAGCTGCTGTTTATTTTTGCAGTGAGTCTCTTGCAGCAGGACAACATCCACCCTGTGGTTGGACAATAGTTTTGCTAAATATTCACTTTTTGATAGGCTTACCCCTTCTATACTGAGTTGGAAAACTCTTAATGTATGGTCGAGGTCTAAAACGGGACTCTGAGAAGGGCCATTTTGAGCTTGAGTCATGTTGCTGTATCTTCCAGTTGCTGGGATATCCTGAAGGAAAACTTTGGGTCCAAGCAGTATCATTGTAAGATCAAATGAAATGGCTCCCACAGGGGTGAGTATTAAAAGCCTAATGGTAAACTGTTGAAGCAATCGCAACAAAGTGCGAGAGTTAGAAGTGTTCATGAAAAGTGGTGAAGCTCACATAATACTAGGTACAGAAAGCTGGTTCAAACCTGAAATTGATAGTAGTGAGATTTTTGGGGAAAATTTAATTGTATATCCAAAGGATAGACAAGCAGGTAATGGAGGTGGTGTATTTGTCGCAGTAGACAAGAAACTCAAATCCACTGAGATAGAAGTTGAAGCTGCATTTGAGATTGTTTGGGCAAGACTTAGTTATCAGGGATGGGCATAAAAGGATAATAGGATCCTTCTATCGCCCACCAGACTCATCTCCTGATGTAACTGAAAACTTTAGAGAAAACCTCAGTTCACTTGTACGTAAATTCCCCAGTCATATTGTAATCATCAGTGGAAGCGTTCACTGAAAACTACATAGAACAGAAATATAGGAAGCCCACTCATGCTGGAAATATATTGGATCTAACGGCAACAAATAGCTGTTACTTCTTAAAGGATGTTCACATCGAAACTAGTATCCGTGACCATGATGTGTTTCCACAACAATGGTTATGAAAGTACAAAGGACAACTAAAACAAGCAGAAAGATATACATGGTCAGTAAACTAGATAAAAAATCAGTAGTGTCATATCTCAGTGAGGAACTTGAAACTTTCAGCACAGGACAGGAGCATGTAGAGGAACTCTGGCTCAAATTTAAAAAAATAGTTGACTATGCACTTGATACATATGTACCAAGTAGAACAGTTCATAATGGGAGGGAACCTCCATGGTAAACAGCCACTGTAAAGAAACTTCTAAAGAAACAGAGACTACTGCATAATGGGTTTAAAACAGCAGAAGGCTATAGATGGCGAGATGGAAAATGAAATGCATTTGGCTATCAGAAGAGCAATTCATGATGCCTTCAATGACTACCATAACAACACTGTCAAGTGGTCTTTCACAGAACCCAAAGTTAGTATCCAGTATCTAACAAATGAGACAGGAACTGTCATTGAGAGTAGCAAAGCAAAGGCTGAAATTTTCAAATGTTCATTTACAAAGAAAGTCCACAAGAATTACCCCAATTGAATCCCCATGCCACTGGAAAGATCAATGAAATAAGTATTAGTGTTAATGGTGTTGAGAAATAGCTGAAATCATTAAAACTGAACAAAACTCTGGGGCCAGATGGAATTGCTCTCAGATTCTATACTGAACTTGTGGCTGAGTTAGCCCCCTCTTCTAACTGTAAGCTATTGTAAAAATCTCGAAGAAAAAACCGTCCCCGTTCTTAGAAAGATTCACAGGTCACACCTGTCTGCAAGAAGAGTAGTAGAAGTGATATGCAAAACTGCTGTCCATTATTCTTGACTTCAGTTTGCTGTAGAATCTTGGAACATATTCTGAGCTCAAACATAATGAGGTATCTTGAATGAAATAACCTCATCACTGCCAATCGGCATAGATTTCGAAAACATCAAACATGTGGAACCCAAGCCACTCTTTTCTCACATGACACACTGAAAGCTTTGGATCAAGGCAACCAGGTAGATGCTGTATTTCTTGATTTCCAAAAAGCATTTGTCTCAGTACCTCACCTACACTTATTCTCAAAATTATGATTACATGAGATATCAAGTGAAGTTTCTGACTGGATTGAGGACTTTTTAGTATGGAGGACACAGCATGATATCTCAGATGGAGAGTCATCGTCAGATGTAGAAGTAACTTCAAGTAGGCCCCAGGGAAGTATGTAGGGACCATTGCTGTTCATATTGTATATTACTGACCTTGCAGACAATATTAACAGTGATATTAACAGGCTGTTTGTAGATAATGTAGTTATCTATAATGATGTACTATCTGAAAGAAGCTGCATAAATATTCAGTCAGATCTAGATAAGATTTCAGAGAGGTGCAGAGATTGGTAACTTGCTCTAAATGTTCCGAAATGTAAAATTTTGTACCTCACAAAACGAAAATAAGTAGTATACTATGACTATAATACCAATGAATCACTGTTGGAATCAGCCAACTTGTTCAAATACCTGAGTGTAACACTTTGTAGGGATATGAAAAAGAATCATCACATAGGTTCACTCATAGATAAAGCAGGTGGTGAACTTTGGTTAATTGGTAGAATACTGGGGAAGAGCAATCAGTCTACAAAGGAGATTGCGTAGAAACCACTCATGCAACTGGTTCTAGATTATTGCTCAAGTGTACAAGATAGGACTAATGGGGGATATTGAATGTATACAGAGGAGGACAGCATAAATGGTCACAAGTTTGCGTAATCCATGGGAGGGTGTCGCAGAGATACTGAAGGGACTGACCTGGAAGGCTCTTGAAGATAGGAATAAACTATCCTGAGAAAGTCAGTTAACAAAGTGTCATAAACTGGCTTTAAGTGATGACTAGGAATACACTACAACCCCCACGTATTGCTCACACAGGGATTGTGAGAATGAGATTAGAATAATTAGTGCATGCTTAGAGGCATTGAAACAATCTCTCTAGTATGTGAATGGAACAGGAAGAAATCCTAACAACTGGTGCAGTGGAACACACCCTCTCCATGCACTTCACGGCGGTTTGCAGAGTATAGATGTAGATATAGACAAGGTGAGGAAATAATAAATATGGTGGAAACTTAAAAATTCATAGAGGTCCATATTGATAAGAATTTAAATTGTAAAAAAAACACTTTTTGAAACTCCTAAAAGAACTTAGTTCAGTCACCTTTGCACTTAGAATCATTGCAGATCTTGGGGAGAGAGAGAGATCAGTAAGTTGACATATTTTGGATATTTTCATTCGATAATGTCATACAGAATAATGTTCTGGGGTTACTCATTCTTTAAGAAAGAAAATTTTCATTGTGCTAAAACATGCTGTGAGAGTAAGTTGTGCTGCTCACCCACAATCATCTTGTAGATGTATATTTAAGGAGTTGGACATTCTGACTTCTGCTTCACAGTATATTTATTCCATTATGAAGTTTGTTGTAAATAATCTACTACAGTTTAAGAGGAACAAGAAGGACCATAATAACAGTACCAGAAAGAAGGTTGTCCTTAGCACAGTGCACAATGTTGCAACATAAGTTTTTGATCATTTACTCAGTGATATAAAATGTCCGATAGACAGCAAAGTAAAATTTTATAACAAACTGATAATGTTTCTCCTTGACAACTGCTTCTATTCCGTAGACAAACTTTTATTGTTATACTTTGTAAAAAGTGGTGGGTAGGAATTCTTTTATTGTTATACTTTGTAAAAGGTGGTGGGTGGGAATTACTAATTCACATCTGTGGGGTTGAGAGAGAGAGAGAGAAAAGTTAGAAATTCAGAACGTAACCATAAGTACAAATGAATTTGTGATGTGAATGTACAATGACTCGTTCCATATCATGATCTATCATGCAAAATGATCTATAGGACATGCTGCTAACTGCTAATGTGCTGTTGCAAACTTTTATGTAAGGCAGGAACAGTGTTACGTAAGAAACAGAAATTCTAATTTACAGCAATCAAAATTCTGTTCCCTTATAAAGATATGCTCAATTCCCTATATTTCCTGTGATAAACTCTTGTAAATGTTTATTGTAATTCAGCTACTTATTTTGTGTCTTTACTATTTATTTATACTGATGCAAATTTGCAAGAGTTTAAATACATTTTAAACAAATTTTCAAAATGTCCTCCGTCAAATTCAGTTAACTTTTACACTCCCCCCCCCTGCGGGTTCGGGGGTTAGAATAGGCCCGCGGTATTCCTGCCTGTCGTAAGAGGCGACTAAAAGGAGTCTCACATGTTTCGGCCTTATGTGATGGTCCCCTCTCGGGTTTGACCTCCATCTTTCTAAATTCTTCCGAAGAGCGAGCCAATTGGGGAAGGGCGCCTTACATGGTGCACTGTATCCATCGTGCAATTAGACCTTTAGCCGTCTTTCTCGTCGTTGCAATGGTGTCCCGCTCGTTTTCGATCTCTTGGGCGATTACCACACTGCACTCTGCAGCGTTTCTTTTAACTGCGACGACGACCTTGGCCATTTTTGCACCTAAGATCCAGCACGGTAGCCAGTCCGTTGTGGTGGGGCCGCCATGTACCCTCTTGGTTGTAGCCCCCTGACAACACAGGGATCGCTCTACTGATGCCTGCGCCGTTAACTCCCCACGTATGCCAAGGAGTAGATGCCCATCGCCCCGGGGCATCGGGACTCCCGGCAATGGCCATCCTGCCAGGTGGCCTTTGCTGTGGCTGGGTGGCGCCCGTGAGGAGGGCCCTTGGTCGGAGTAGGTGGCATCAGGGCGGATGACCCGCAATGAAGCGTGGTACATCATCTCTCGCTGGTGGGCCACCACCAGCAGTCTCTAAGCGATCGAGGTCTAACCTCAACGGCAGGAAATACGATCCACGATCATTTCCCTCCCTGGCCACTCCATGGGAGGAACGTATGGCAAAAGAAGGCAGTGGAGACTATTCACCCCGGTTCCTTGTGTGTACGCGAGTTGATGGGGAATCGTTTATGTCAACCAAGCCCCAGTTTTTTGTGGAGCATTTAGAGGACAAGTTCGGGGAGGTGGAGGGCTTGTCCAAGATGCGCTCTGGTTCTGTGCTCATCAAAACGGCATCCTCTGCCCAGTCACGGAGGTTGCTCAATTGTGACAAGTTGGGGGATGTTTCAGTTAACATCACGCCGCATAAGAGTCTGAACATGGTCCAGGGTATAATATTCCACAGGGATCTTCTTCTGCAGTCCGACGATGAATTACGCGCCAACCTCGAACGACGAGGTGTTCACTTCGTCCGGCGCGTCCATCGGGGTCCGAGGGATAATCAGGTAGCCACCGGTGCCTTCATCTTGGCCTTTGAGGGTGATGTCTTACCCGAAAAGGTTAAGGTGATGGTTTACCGTTGTGATGTGAAGCCATATATCCCTCCTCCGATGCGGTGTTTTAAATGCTGGAAGTTCGGGCACATGTCATCTCGCTGTACTTCCAGCATCACGTGTCGGGATTGTGGACGTCCTTCGCATCCTGATACTCCATGTGCCCCGCCTCCTATCTGTGTTAACTGCGGAGAACACCATTCCCCCTGCTCGCCGGACTGTAGGATCTTTCAGAAGGAAAGGAAGATAATGGAATATAAGACCCTGGACCGCCTGTCCTACACCGAGGCAAGGCGGAAATTTGAGCGGCTACATCCTGTGCCAATGCCAACTAGTTATGCCGCTGCTGCAACACCAGTTCGATCTCAGCTCGGTCAGCATTCACCGGCCCCCTTGGTTGTGGGGGGCACTTCACTCCCTGTTGCTCCTGCTCCATCTACTTCAGGAGCAACACCACCCCAACCACCGGGGACATCTGTTCCCCCTTCACAGCCGGAGAAGCGTGAGCCTTCTTCGGCTCCTCTCGCTCGGAAGGGGTCCCTTGGGGCCCTCCCATCCCAGGCTTTGCCCAGTGCCAAAGTGGACACCCGCAAGGTTGTCAAACAATCACCGGTCGCTGGTCGTAGGGCGTCACGGTCGTCTTCAGTCCCAGAGACTGACCCAGTGAGGCCCTCCCAGCCAGAACCACCTAAGGCTCAGCGCGCAAAGCAGTCAAAGAAAAAGGCTCCCAAGCATCCTGAAATTGCGGTGGCACCTGTCCCACCGCAACCTTCTCCCTCTGCGTCCGAGGATGAGGTGGAGATCCTGGCGTCCGCTGAGGACATGGATCTCGCCAGTCCCTCGGATGCAGTAGATAGCTGTTGTCCAGGTGGTGACTCAGTAGCAGCAGGGGCCCCGGAGGCGTAATCTGCCTCCCCAGTCCCTTCACGCCTTTCCCATCCATGGCTAATACCATCCTCCAGTGGAACTGCAGCGGTTTCTTCCACCATCTAGCTGAGCTCCGCCAACTTCTCAGCCTTCGCCCTTTCTTCTGCATTGCTCTGCAGGAAACTTGGTTTCCGGCGATGCGAACCCCCGCCCTCCGTGGCTATCGGGGTTATTACAAGAACCGAGCAGCTTATGAAAGGGTGTCTGGTGGCGTCTGCATTTATATCCTTCACACTCTGCACAGCGAGTCTGTCCCTCTCCAGACGCCTTTAGAGGCTGTCGCTGTACGTGTGTGGACGCCACAGGCTGTTACCGTCTGCAGTCTTTACATTCCACCGGATGGTGATGTCTCGCAGCATGTCCTGGCTGCACTGGTCGCCCAATTGCCGCCGCCTTTCTTGCTATTGGGCGACTTCAACGCTCATAACCCTCTGTGGGGTGGGTCAGTGGCGACAGGTCGAGGCGCCATCATTGAGCATTTATTGTCGCAGCTCGATCTCTCGCTGTTAAATGATGGTGCCTTCACACACTTCAGTGTGGCGCATGGCACCTACTCCGCCATTGACCTTTCAATCTGTAGCCATAGCCTCTTACCGTCTGTCCAATGGAGTGTGCATGACGACCTGTGTGGTAGTGACCATTTTCCGATCTTTTTGTCACTACCACAGCGCCCCTCTTCTGGGCACCCTAGCAGATGGGCTATGAATAAGGCTGACTGGGACTTGTTCTCCTCCACTGCCGCTTTTGAGCCTCTCTCTACCGATGACATTGATGCGGTGGTTCAATCGGTCACCACCGGCATCGTTACTGCCGCCGAATCTGCCATTCCCCATTCCTGTGGGTCCCCTCGGCGGAAGGCTGTGCCTTGGTGGTCGCCTGAGATCGCTGAAGCGATTAAAGATCGCCGGCGGGCGCTCCAGCGTCACAAGCGACACCCCTCCCTCGACCACCTTATCGCCTTCAAACGGCTGCGTGCGCGGGCCCGCCTCCTTATCCGCCAAGGCAAGAAGGAGTGCTGGGAGCGGTATGTGTCCACCATTGGCCTCCATGTCACTCCTTCGCAGGTCTGGGCCAAGATTCGACGCGTCTACGGCTATCGGCCACCTGCCAGCGTCCCTGCGCTCTCACTGAATGGAGCAGTTTGTACTGACTCCGACGTCATTGCCAATCGCTTAGCAGAGCATTTTGCTATGAGTTCCGCTTCTGCGAATTACCCCCAGGCCTTCCGCTCCATTAAAGAGCGGATGGAACGTCGGAGCCTTTCGTTTCGCACCAACCACCCGGAATCTTACAATGCTCCATTTAGTGAGTGGGAATTTCGCAGTGCCCTCGCTGCTTGCCCTGATACCGCTCCTGGGCCAGATGGCATCCACTGTCAGATGCTGAAACACCTTTCAGTGGACTGCCAGCGGCGCCTTCTCGATCTTTACAACCGTCTTTGGGTCGAGGGGGAGTTTCCGTCGCAATGGCGGGAAGGCATTGTCATCCCCGTTTTGAAACCTGGAAAGCACCCTCTGGAGGTGGACAGCTACCGTCCCATTAGCCTCACCAACGTTCTTTGCAAGTTGCTTGAACGGATGGTGAGCCGGCGCTTGCATTGGGTACTGGAGTCTCGAGGCCTTCTGGCTCCATCTCAGGGTGGGTTCCGTAAAGGCCGCTCCGCCGCCGACAATCTGGTGAGCCTGGAGTCGGCCATCCGTACTGCCTTTTCCCGCCGTCAGCACCTGGTCGCTGTCTTTTTCGACATGCGGAAGGCGTACGATACGACGTGGCGTCATCACATTCTTTCTACGCTCCATGGATGGGGTCTTCGGGGTCCTCTGCCGATTTTTATCCGCAATTTTCTGTCGTGTCGTACCTTCCGCGTGCAAGTCGCGGCCTCGTATAGTTCCTCCCACGTCCAGGAGAACGGTGTGCCACAGGGCTCTGTTTTAAGTGTCTGTCTGTTTTTAATAGCCATTAACGGGCTTGCTGCGGCCGTGGGAAATTCTGTCTCCGCTTCCCTGTATGCTGACGACTTCTGCCTTTATTACAGCTCTACTGGCATTGCCGCTGTTGAACGTCAGCTACAGGGCGCTATCCGTAAGGCGCAGTCTTGGGCTGTAGCGCATGGGTTTCAGTTTTCGGCAGCCAAGACCCGCGTTATACATTTCTGCCGGCGCCGAACAGTCCATCCTGAGCCGCGGCTTTATCTTGCCGACGAACTCCTTGCTGTGGTGGAGACCCACAGGTTTTTGGGGGTGGTTTTTGATGCCCGGTTGACTTGGCTGCCTCATATCCAGCAGCTTAAACAGACGTGTTGGCGGCATCTAAACGCTCTGAGATGCTTGAGCCACACCCGCTGGGGAGCCGACCGCTCTACCCTGTTACGGCTCTACCAGGCGTTAATCCAGTCCCGTCTGGATTATGGGTGCCTGGCATATGGCTCAGCATCCCCGTCTGCGTTGCGGGTGCTGGACCCAATTCTCCACAGCGGGATACGCCTTGCCACTGGTGCTTTCCGCACCAGCCCTGTGGACAGCTTACTTGTGGAGGCAGGTGTCCCTCCACTGCGGTTCCGGCGCCAACGTTTGCTGGCCGCTTATGCTGCCCATGTTCTAAGCTCGCCCGGGCATCCTAACTATCGTCTCCTGTTCCCGCAGTCAGTCGTCCGTCTGCCGGAACGTCGGCCCCGGTCGGGTTGTCCGATCGCCATACGCGTCAAGGAGCTTCTCTCCGGGCTTGGGCTTGTCCCTGTTCCACCTCCTTTCCGGGCACTTCTGCGTACACCCCCGTGGTGCGTTCCTCGCCCTTGCCTTCGGCTCGACTTGGCACAGGGCTCGAAGGACTCAGTCCCTCCAGAGGCCTTCCGCCGCCGCTTTTATTCCATCCTGGCCACGTATCAGGGCTCTGGCATTGTTTACACCGACGGCTCGATGGTTGCTGGTCGAGTCGGGTATGCGCTCACTCTAGGGAACCATTCCGAACAACGTTCTTTGCCGGCTGGCTGCAGCGTTTACACTGCTGAGCTGGTCGCCATCTTTCGAGCCCTAGAGTATATCCGCTCCTGCTCAGGTGAGTCGTTCGTTATCTGTAGCGATTCCCTGAGCAGTTTACGAGCACTCGACCAGTGTTTTCCTCGTTCCCGTCTGGTGATGGCTATCCATGAGTCCCTGCATACTCTTGCGCGTTGCGGCCGCTCTGCGGTCTTCGTGTGGACCCCAGGCCATGTTGGGATCCCCGGCAACGAGAATGTTGACCGGCTGGCGAAAGAGGCTACTAGTGCACCACCTCTGGACGTTGGCCTCCCGGAGACCGATTTGCGGGCGTTCCTACGCCGCAAAATTCTGGACCTTTGGGACACTGAATGGCGCGCCCTGCCTTCACGCAACAAACTTCGGGCCATCAAGGGGGCTACCGGTGTGTGGCGCTCCTCCTTGCGGGTTTCTCGCAAGGAGTCTGTTGTCCTCTGCCGGCTGCGCATTGGGCACACTCGGCTTACCCACGGCCACTTATTGCGCCGTGAGGATGCGCCTCTATGTCGCTGCGGCTCCGTTTTATCCGTGGTTCATGTTTTATTGGAGTGTCCGTTTTTAGCTGCGCTCAGGCAGTCGTTCGCACTGCCTGACTCGCTCCCTGCCCTTTTAACAGATGACCCGGCTATGGCTGACTTAGTTTTACGTTTTATTCGGGCAGGGGGTTTTTATTCTTTACTCTGAGTGTTTCTATTTTTATCTTATTGTTTTGTGTTGATTCTGGCCTTTGGCCTCCGGTTTTAAACTGATTTTTTAATGTGTTTCTAGTGGTTGGCTTTTCCTTTTTTCTTTCTCTGGTCGGCCAACCATCGTCACACTCTGTGTGCTTTTAGTTCGTTTTGTCTTGTCTTTGTCTCAGTTTCTCTTGTCCTGTATCGTCTGTGATCTCTTTTGTTCCTCGTTTTTATTCTCTGTGGGTGTTCTTTGTCTTTGGAAAAAGGGACCGATGACCATAGCAGTCTGGTCCCTTTAATCCCCCAAACCAACCAACCATTTTACACTCCAAGGGAGCATGTATTTTGTTTGTTTTACTAAATATTTATGAGTTTGGATATGTCCATGACACAACCTAAGAGTTCATCTTTCATTTCCACCTCCTTTCTTTACGCTTCTTTGTCTATCCAAATCCCATGAACAAAATTTTACTGTAATGGTGTAGTATGGATATCTTGATGACCAGATAATTTTGCTAACATGACCAGTCCACTGATTGTTGCCTCATATGTATTATGAAACATGGAGGTGCTCAGTAATGCTCGAAGTACACTGCATCCTATGTGCGCAGTGTGATGTTCGTTATTTTGGATATTTTACTCTCATAAATTCTCTTTAGCTCAAACGTATATAGCCACAACAACTGACAGTCAGCGTACAAGTTAAACATTATCATTTTATGGAGGCATAGACAGATGGAGCACAGTCATGTGGAGCAAAGAGGATAGATGAGTGAGATAGAAACTGTACCATTAGTGAAAAATCTAATTTGCGTAAAATGTTTTCTGCCTTAATACCCTTCTTGTTAGAGCACACGTCTATACAAACTTGACTGCTCTTCAAATAGCAATTTTTGACACCATCTAGAACAATTTATCTTCTTGTCAAGGAGCTCCCTGTGCTGTGAGCTGCTGCTCCTGAAGGTAAAATAGTAGCCAGCTGATCGTGCTGTATGTACATTCATCTCTTTTATACATTTTTCCTCGTGAACACACTTGTGTATTTTATTTAAAAGGTAACAAACAGCCTTTATAAGAAAGTATGATATGGACACGTTGACATAGTTGATGTAGCAGCTGATTCCAGTTGGTGTGGTTGTTGCTATTTTTGTAATTTTTGTGGTCTTCAGTCCAAAGACAAGTTTGATGCTGCTTTCCACAGTAGTCTAGCTGTGTCAATCTCTTTGTTTCTGCATAACTACTACTAAAACAGTATGGTTCCAATTTACCACTGCAGTTGAGGTAAGACTGTTTTTGTGAATACTTGAAGAGACTGTCATTCAGCTATGTGTTGTATAATGATTTCCAATGCACAGCTGGTACCTTCTCCCACCTTGTCAATGAGCTTGTAATATCTGAAATCTCCCTAATGCACATACCCCATAGAGGTTCTGTGGCAAAACACCACCTAAATTGTTACCACTAAAGTGGCACATATCTTTCCATTTAATCCAACTCTAAGCAGACTGTTTCTATCCTGGACTAATTACTCTGTTATTTTCTAGTAGATAGCATCTATGAGAAAGACTGTCTGAGAGCGCTGTTGCTGCTTCCAATCACATTTCAGTTAGTAGAAGACTAGTGGCCTCAGCTTAAATGTTATGTCAACACACTGTGTCCTGTGACAATTTTGTTAAGTTCTGACACTGAAATAAAGCTTAACAGCACAAATGTAATTTTAATTTTGAGCTGTAAACTGGAGGAGAAATCCTGAAAGATAAATTGAAAACTGATTTTAACCTGTGTAACAGACTTTAGTAACATTTGTCTGTAAGAGCAATGAGATGTTGGTTGACAGTTAACAGTGTGATAGCAGAGAAGTGCATGCTGCTACTTCATACCCCTCTCTCTCTGGTGCCAACACTCTGTTGTCTCATTCATCGCTAGTCTGTCAAAATACACCATAACAAACTTTACCTGTTTCTGTAAATGGAATGAAATGGTGCTAGTCAGATTAATGTAATATTAAGAACATAAATTGTCAGAAACAGCAATGGACAGCAGGTCAAATATCAACTCAGTCATGCAGTCTGCCCATTTATTTGCACATCACCAAAATTAAACTGTTCAGAAGCCCAGCCATCACATAGATTCCATTACAGTTCTGAGCATACCCAGCCAAACAATACACAGTTTATTGCTGTTAATGACAACAGACTGTTTTTTAATCATGATATTCTACTCCAGTTACGGCTGCCACTCTCCATGGCTCACCATTGCACCTCACCTGTCTCTTCCTAACAGAGTGCAGACAAATCTTATCATACTATCATATCTCCCATCCACCTGCTTAGCTGGGTGGTAACTTGCTTGCCTCCCATGCACTGGGTCCGGGTTTGATTCCCAGCCGGTTGGAGATTTTCTCCACTCGGGGACTGGGAGTTGTGTTGTCATCATCATTTCATCCTTATCATCGGCCGAAAGTCTCTCAATGTGGCACTAACTGAAATAAGACTTGCACTTGGCAGCTGAACCCGACTCGGAGATCCCGTCCAACAATGCCATACAATCATTTCATTTCATTTCATCATATCTTCTATCTCATTTTCAGTTACTTCCTTTTCCCTTTCTGTAATATTGTCTTAAAGTTCATTTCCCTTGAATAGCCCTTCTATATATTCCTTCCAGTACAATTCAAAATGCAGGAAGAGTATAAATAAAAGCAAAAGCCATAAGGAGAATATATGAAATCCCATTAGGTGTCATGTTAGGTGCACAGTTTCACTTGAAGTTTGATTCCACATTTATGATGAATAAATGATGAATAAATGTTGAGCGGCTATCTAGTTATTATATTTCTTTTATTTTGGACATTATTTTTCCTCTCACATTTTGTTCGGAATGTGAACAAAGTAGAAGTGCATCAAAAGCTTTTATTTTATTTATTTATTTATTTTTATAAATCTTTGTTAATTACCCAGTTATTACATTCTTATCAGATGATATTAAATTAAGTTCAGTGGTACAAAAAGCAGACCACTCTCCATAATGAAGTGTTAGGATGGAATTATTCTTCGAGATAGAACTTGAAGTGGTACAAGCCATTTAGGCAAACAAAGTGGGTGTGAGATGAGAATGGGGAAGAGATGACAAGACAGAGGGAGTGAAAACTGTTGGGTGGAGGGTGAGGGGACAGTATGTTACCATAGGTTGATTTCAATGGCTGCTTCACTACCCATGCCATCTCGATCCTCTCCTACAACCAGCTTTTCTGAATTGCACTGATGGGAGTTATCCTTACAACACATTTTCTGCCCCTGTAATTACCCCGGCCTCAGCCTATGGTAACATACTGTCCCCACACCCTCCATCCAACAGTTCCACCCTTCCTGTCGTATCGTCTCATTCCCATTCACATCTCCCACCCTCTTTGTTTGTCACTCTGCCAATGCATCTGCCCATCCTTCCCTGCTCCTCTTCCTTTTTCACCACCTCCCTGCCGCACAGCATCCTGATGCCATGCCTGTTGGTGTTCTAGTCACTGCACACTCCGTCAGACAGTGTTCATCTCTCTCCCCACCCATACAGTATTATCCCTTCCCCTTCCGCACCCACTCCACATTGCTGCTTGCATCCCATGTGGTAGTTGCATTCAGACCCAAGATGCTGGTGTTGGCGGTCATGTGTGCATGAGGTGTGCTTGTTTGTGTGTATAAATGGCGTGTGTTTTCATTTTGCTGATGAAGGCTGCAGCCGAAAGCGTTATGTAAATGTCTTTTAATTTTGCCTATTTGCAACTCAACATGTCTCCTTTACAGCAAGTAGCAATCGATCTTTTTCTACAAAGTTGTTATTCCTATCTGGAGTTTGACTGGTTGATCATATTGTGGGTTTGTGTGTAAATAACTTTTCTGCTAAGAGTCATAATTTTCTTTTATTCATATTATACCTGATGCATTTTGGGAAATGATTCCCATTTTCAAGTGTGGTTTCTCTTCGTACTATGCCATTTTTATGTAATGTTTTCCCTTTGTACATGAAAATGGCATAGTACAAAGAGAAAACATACTTGAAAATGGGAATCATTTCCCAAAACACTTCGTGTGCAATATGAATAAAAGAAAATTGTGACTGGTAGCAGAAAAGTTATTTGTAAACAAACCCACTGTTTTCACAGTCGCAGGCTTTCGCAGAACCATTTATAATGGACAAAATCAGATCATCTATACTGTATATTAGATAAGAGTAAGTTGAGGGTTGTTAACTTGGAATCCCATTTAGAACTGAAACAGATCAAGCTGGAAGGATTTAGGGAGGGATAGAAGAAGAAGAAGAAGAAGAAGAAGAAGAAGGAAAAAAGTAAAGATGTTGAGAGATCTTCACAAGAATATTATGTTAATTTACAACACTTCCAAATATGAGAATTTAAAGCCCTTTATGTTTTTAACATGATGGTAACCTACATAAATAGTGATACACTTTACATACAGTTACTATTGATTGCTCTGTAATCTCTTCATAGTGTCGTTTAATCAGAACGAATTTTACATCAAGTTCCCTTACAATGATAAATGGAAGGGAGAATGTGTGCAATATTTATAATACTAACCAAATTTGAAATATAACTTCAGTAGAGCAAACAGTTTAACAGTTTCATTTGTTTGTTTATGTATTTAATTTTGTATTGGTGGTCACACAAATTTTTTGTCTCGTTGCAGTCCACCACAGTGATATAGAACCAGAGCAAGAAGTTTTGTTGAGTGATGATGTTGGACTCAGAGCTCGAGCTCTGTATGATTACCAAGCTGGTAAGTTGTATGAATGTATTTTTTTCCTGTCCATGTCATGGTATAATTTAAAAGGGAATTGTTTAAAACTTAGTGCTTTCTAAAATGAATTTCCTCTTAACAACAATACATCACAATAGTCATGAAACTGTTCTATAATTCACTAAAGTAATAACGATTGGTTGCTGTTAGTTTGGTGACTGCTTGAAATAGAATTAAGTGTTATCATACAAGTATTTGTTTGTGGCTTATTTCCTGGGAATTATATACAAATAGTGTTTTTGAAATAGTTATAACTAGCAACGTGCCTTGGCTTCATATGGGTAGCACTAAGCATTTACGAACAGCTGACATGTCTGACATAGTGACAATAAATTACACATGCAAACCTCCTTGTGAATCTGTCAATGTATGCATGAAAACTATCAAAATAGCTACAGTAGTTCCTCCTGAGATTAGCCCTCACATACAGATAGAAAAATGTGGTGGGGGACTTCAATTTATAGTATGTATAGATATAGATATGTATAGTAGAATCACCATAGTGGCCAGTACAAAATCTTATAATGTATCTCCTCAAAAAAGGGTAAATTTTGATGGTAAAACAAGAAATCATGTATAAAATGTAAAGGTGAAATATCCAAGCTAAATAAATATGTTATTAATTTGTGACTTACAATAAATGCAATAAAAATTAATATAGCTTAACTTATATAAGAAAAAATGTGAGCTGATGTCTTAGCAATATACGGTACAATGAAATTAACTCAAGAAAACTCAACGTCTTTGGATAAATGAACTGTACTAAAACAGTCCACAGAAAGTGGAAAACTGGAAAAAAGTGTGAAAGTATGTAAATTTAGAGCTCAATAAACACTGAAGTACTCTTTGTAATGAACTACGAAAACTCCAAAAGTAAATAATGCATTCCTGAACAGTTCATAAATGATGAGGACAGTTAATCCTTTAAAACTAGTAGGAACAGATGACATAGATACAAATTTCAGCAGTTTCCAAGCAACTTTTGCAAACAACTAATACAAAAGTGATTCTGCACATATCATGCTGCAGAATTGACAATGCAAGCCGGTACAGTAGGCTATATAAAACAAACAAGTTTGTACCATCCAGCGAAATTGTGCTAAGGTAGTGGCAGTTAATTTGTTTTTAAGGAGTAGAGTGGGATACGAGGCATGGGCTGCATCTTGTTATGAAAGGAAAGAAAATCTTTGTAGGAACATTATTCAGCTGTGGTATAGCCCTCACTCTGTCATTAATCTCTGTGAACTGCCTGCAACATGAAAAACGGACTGCTATCAAAAATGAATGCTCACAGTCTGGCAAAGTCAAAACAAAAAGAATTATGAGTAAATACTTCTTCTTTGACCCAAGTAACTGAAAGTGTCAGTCCAAAAAATTATCTCCATGTAAAGAAACTGAAGAAAAACCACTACCAGAAAAAGACAGAAGAAGAAGAAGAAGAAGAAGAAGAAGAAGAAGCAGGGCACGGTGAGGCAGAGGACAGCTGCTAAACAACACATACAAGATTTGTTATGGCTCAATCCACTGCAGAAGAATACAGAGTAGTAGTCCAGGACTCCCAGGGTGTACAGATCAAGACATTAGAAGAAAATAAGACTTTTCACATCAAAGAATTAATAAAGAAAAAAATATACCTCATATAGAACTTAATAATTCTCCAACTCTGCTATGTCATAATATAGAGGGCATGACCAGTAATTTACACGAGCTAGAGGTCCTTCTGAACGACACATAGGAAGAGGTTCAAGCCTAATGTGTAACTGAACATTGGCTTCCAGAAATACAAAAAAATGTACTTCTGGAATTTCGGACTATTCAGGTGATTAGCAGCTTTTGAAGGGAAATGTACGGAGAAGGTGTGACATGTGTATATGTATGAACAGGTATTAAATCAAAGGAAATAAGGTTTAACAATGTCAAACATATTGAAAAAGATTTTAAGTATTGTTGATGTGAACCGACAGAAATAATTACTCCAAGAACTAACAATCCCTGGTTCTAATAACCCAGTGAAAACATTGGACAAACAATTACAAGCTATCATAATTCATGAAAGTAATAACAATATTATTCCAGGTGGTACTCAGTCCACCCGTCAACAGGCGGCAGCTGGGTCTTCGGAGTCTGGGGGGCCTGGGCAGTCACGTACACAGAGAAAGTCTGAGTGCTGTGGCAGACTTCCATCCAAGACCATCACTTATATAGGCACATTTAATATCAACACTCTAATTCAACCAGGAAAATTACACGATCTAGTACAGGAGTTTAGTACAGGAGTTGGAGTGACAAAAAATTAAGATTTTTAGCCCTTCAAGAAACACGATTCACAGATGAAGCCACAGTAGATTATGGAAATTACCACATCTCTGTGTGTAAAACAGAAAATTGTATTGCTAAAGATGCTCCGCTTCTGGGAATGGCTGTTGTCATACGTAAAAATACAACAGACTCCATAGGAGATGTGTGCCCCATAAGCAGCCACCTTATGACAATACACACACTGTGCACTAACAAGAAATAC
This sequence comes from Schistocerca cancellata, assembly GCF_023864275.1. Lineage (NCBI taxonomy): Eukaryota > Metazoa > Arthropoda > Insecta > Orthoptera > Acrididae > Schistocerca > Schistocerca cancellata. The sequence goes on along the minus strand of NC_064628.1, from coordinate 265,326,911 downwards.
ACCTTCATTAATGTTCACACCTCCACCAACATTGCTAACAGAAAGGATCCACAGACTGTGGAGAAATTCTGGGCCGATCTTGAGAAAGTAATGGCCAAAAATTCCGAAGCAGGACATCAAAATCTTATTGGATGATTTCAGTGCTCTGATAGGCAAAGAAAAACAATACTGGGAAACTGTAGAAAAATATCTCACCCATAAATTTACCAAAAAAAAAGGGGGAAAAAAAGGTTTATTGAATTGTGCCAACAGAACAACCTTAAAATCATGTCAACATATTGAGGAAGAATCCTTGAAAACAAAAGACCTGAAGATCCCCAGTAACAGATCTCGGTGAATATTAGATTGATCATGTTGGCATCTTGTATCCTCTACAGAAGTAAGTTCATGACACACAAGTCCGTAGAGGTGCAAACATAGATTCACATCACTATCTAACATGGATAAAAATGAAATTTACCCCAAAGAGAATGCACCAGCAGAAATTTGACACCAGAAGAATCAAAGAAACTAAGTTTGGAGAAGAACTGTAAAAAGTCCAGATGGATACTTGGAAAAAAATTTCACAGTAAAATAATCCAGAAGGCTAAAGATTTAGTCCCCCTGAACATAAAAAAACCCACACAAAACATACATGGTGTGATACAGTGTGTGATAAAGCTCAAAGAAAACATCAGAAAATCCTCAATACTTTTATGAAACTAGGAAACAAGCGGTGAAAATCACTAGGCAGACCAAAAAAAAAAATACTTGGAGAGGGAGAAAAAAAAAAACAACTGAACATAATCAAAGAAAACTTCCGCAACTACAATACACATGATTTTTACAGAACTTTTGCAGAAAAAGTTCGCGGATACAGCCCACAAAATTTATGTTTCAAGAAATCTGACAGAAAACTTGCACTCACTAACCAGGAAAACTCTAAGGAACTGGCACAATATATTTCAACACTCCTTAATTGACCGGAACCACCTTTGAGATTCTATAAAAAAAGAATCTGCTTACAAGCACCCTGAATCATCTCCACCAATACAAGAAGAAATTCACAGACACATTATTAAATTAAATAACAAAACAATAGAACATCTGGTGAAGATGGGTTTATTGCTGAGCTACTGAAAACTCCAGGACCAAATTTTCTCAGTGTGTTAACCCAAATCATTGCAGATATTTTGGAGACAGAAAAATTATCCCAGGAATGGAAATGTGCACTTACTTATGCATTACACAAAAAAGGAGACAAATCTGACATAAATAATTATCGAGACATGTCCCTATGCAACTGAAAAACAAAATTGGTGTAAACCAAGGTGGCTTTCGCCCCAGTATATCCTGCACAGAATAAACTTTCAGTCTAAAGACCATGCTAATATATAAAGCAGTCAGAAGCAGCCCAATAATTTGCATGTTTTTTGACTTTAAAAAGGTATACGACTCAATTGACCAAAAAGCACTTTTGGATATCCTTAAAGAACAAGGGTTGGATCCAGAAACCCTTAACCTCATCAAAGAAACATTGACCGATACTACCTCCAAGGTGAAATTCATGTGTGAAATATCTGAGCCCTTCCTGATCAAAAATGGCATCTGACAAGGTGATGGTCTATCTCCTCTCCTATTCAATCTTGTGCTGGACATGGTCATCCACGAATGAGAAAAGGAATTGAAGAATAAAAACTGCTGGAAACCTATAAAGATGGGGTGAGTCAAAAATTACATAAGAATTTCATGTTTAGCTTTTGCTGACGTCTTAGCCTTACTAGCATATGATGAGATAACAGCAATCGAACAGGTTGAAACCCTTAAAGAATGCACAGAGAAAGTTAGTCTGTGAATGACTTTCCTGAAGTCTGAGTTCATCGCCACATGAACTGACACCCAAAACTTTGCTACAAAATACGCTCATATCAATAGAGCCCATATTTTAAATACTTAGTTGAAGTCCTTGAACCTATGGGCCGAGACAAAATAGCAAAAAGCATTTGCCTCCAAAAACTAAAGAGAGACTATGGAAGAACCTACAAGGTGTACAATAAAAAATGCTTGTCCAAAAAAAACTAAAATTAGGCACTATAATATGGTATTAAAACATGAAGTCCTGTATGCCAGTGGAACCCTGACAGTCCACATAAAAGGTGACCTACAACACTTATTAAAGGAAAAACGTAAAATCATCAGAAAGATACTAGGGCCAAAGAAAACAGAAGAGGGCTGTAGACTACAATCTTGTCGACCAACTGGGAAATTGTCCAATCTTACAGCAGACATTTGAAAAAGGTGGTTAAAATTATATGGGCACATCTCTAGGCTTTCCAAAACAAGACTTACACACAAATTTTTTAAATATATAGAAGGACTTAAAACTCTACCCTTGATACAAGAGATCAAAAAGAACTTACAAAAAGCTCCTATAAATTATTAAGACATTTTGGACAGAAAGGTATTTAAGCAGAAAGTTGACAGATGGGAAGTCAAGTCTGAGAACAAAGCTCCAAAGAAAGCAGAAACAAAATGGACAGAGGAAAAAAAGAGAGCCCATACAGCAGAAAAATGAGAGCAGTGTGGAAAAAAAGGAAATTGTAAAGTGTTGTCTGACAACCTGAGAAACCTCTTAAACAGTGGGGATTTCGTTGTTAATTTCAGGGATAACTGAACAAAAGAGCAACATCTTGTTAATGTGCATAGAACATACAGTGTGGATACATGAATACAAGATACCACCAGGCCTGGCAGCAGAAATGAAACTACAATTGACCCAATATTCATTGGTAAATAAAAATGTGTTTGTAAATGTGAGGTCATTGATACAGTTATCTCAGATCATCAGGCAATTAAACTGATTTAAGAGAAATCATCCAAGAAATTTAACAATAGCAAATATATAAGGGAGATTAATAATGAAGACAGCATTAGCATCTTTAATCTCACCTTAAAAATGTAAATTGAAACAAGGAAACAAATAGTTCTGTAGTTGTAAAATTCAACATATCCTTGTCTTTAAATAGCATAAATACTTTTATGATGCCTCAGCCCCTCTGAGGAGAATAAAAGGTAACAAAAAATCAAATGCATGAGTAACAGGTGAAATCAGAAAGTCAGTACGAAGTCTCTGGATGCTAAATAAATATGCAAAGCAGAATACTGTTATGACACCATATATTAAGTTGTGTAGGAAGAAGTACAGAGAAGCTGTAGTAGCAGCAAAATAGTAGTATATTAATTTAGTCATTGGAAAGGAGAACAAGAAAATGAAATTAGTGTGGAAAGTTATAAATAACACTAAACAACAAATTAAGTGAAATTGTGTAAATTGCATGATTTTAAGTTAGTTATGTTTATTTCAGTATAAAATGATACAAAATCATCATCTTCACAAATATTTAGCTCTAGTTTTTTTTTTCTCTCTCTCTCTCTCTCTCTCTTTTTTAAAAAAAGCAATCTACATTTTTGTATAAATAACTCACTAACTAGATATGTGTTCATGTCCCAAGATTCAGCATAACAAATTTTAAGTGAATAATTATGTGAATTATGTTATGTGTTATGCATTGATATATTTTAGTGCCATTCTGGAAGTACCAAAGTAAAATATTATGAAAAAATCAAGATAATATTACATGAATGAAAATACTTCGTAAGCTCGCTTTTTAACAGAACTATGTAAAGCACAAAAGAAAATATAGAAATTAACTAGTCACAAATGTATATAAAGGACTGCAAATGTTAAATGTCCATATGTAAAGTATATACAATTACATATTTTGTTCATGGGCCATTCATGTTTATTGTAATGAGATGCACGAGCTCGGCTATCCCATTCACAGAGAAAGCATCAATATTTAATATACCCTAACTGCATACCTAATAGCAGTGCAACTACTTCCAAGTCACCATAAATCGCCATTGAGAGTCATTATACTTGATGGCTTGTAGTAAAATTTTCATGTTTTGGTAAGACTCTTTCATACACACACTGTGCCCAACTGGAATAGAAGAAAGCTCATACCAATATGTAACAGCACTCCTTTTAAGCTCAACTTTGATGAATCAATAAAGAGTCTCCACTCATCAGGGTTGTAATTAATTCTGAGAGTCTTATTAGACCATTTATGTCTGCACATGCTGCAAGACTATCTTGCATGTTAAAAAAAGGAGTGAATTGTTGCTCTCTTCTGTGGTAGAATGAAACACTTACATTGCTTTCCAGAAAGTAGCACTGCTGCAATCTTGATGCTAAAATCTCAGCCTTAGCTTTAGAGAGCTCCACATCTCTAATGAGATCACTTAACTCATTTTGAGACAGTTTTTGTAGATCACCAGTTGATGATATATGTGGAAGAAACTCTGGATCTTGTGATGTACACGGTTCAGGACATTCAGAATCCCCATCAGAATCTCGTACTCTGTTGGTGGTTCAGGTATTGGCAATCCTATCCGATGTAGCACTAGGCATATGGCACATTGAATTTAGAATAGATAACTGTCCACGTCTTCTTCTTAGATATTCCTTTCTTGATAGGAGGAACCATACAAAAGGATCAGTCACTGACATGGTTAGTTGGCCCATGCCAGATTGTGGCATTGCAAAGGGCATCGAACATCCTTTCCCATCTGTCCAGTTCCTGAGGTTGCTGGCACAAGTGTTGCAGATCACATGTGGCGCCCAGGTTTATCTTGATCACCTATTTTGCACCCAAAATAACAACTGTAAGCTTTTTAATCATTGGAGTTACTTGCTGTTTCTGTGAAGCAAATGTCACTTCACCACATGCATAGCAAAATGTGTCAGCACTGTTAACACAAACTCATGGCATTTTTGTTCACTTCGGTAGCAGTCAGCTTGAACAACTGGTAGTGAATCTGGAAACAAATGTGCAAAAATTATTACATGCATTAATAAAGTCACTGAAGTTGAAGAGGAGGGAAACAAAAAGATCACTAAAATTGGTATAAAAATGTTTATATCCAAAATATTGCACACAAGTAAGACCAGGGACAATAATATAATCATTTGTTACTAGTTATTATGACTTTGACAAACAATTATAACATTTGATTTTAAAGTTAACATAAAAAGCCGTAAATAATTATCTCACCATAATAAAATAGTGTGAAATGAACACTAGACCTAATTTTGAATTGTCTTTGTGATATTCGTGAGCAGCACATTAGAATTGATAGGTCTTGGCTATTTTCATTCGATTTACATTTTCATTGTTGCACAGTATAATCATAGGGGCAAACATAATAAAGCAAGTAATAAATTTACCATATAACACATAAATTAAATTGTTGATGACCCACCTCTAATATTTAATGATCATTATATTAATGTAGCTCAAAACCTGATCACATGTAAATGTAATCCAGGCACAAAGGGAGAAATTACAGTAAGTTAAATAATAATGTGCTCATATCCAGTAACACCCAAAGAAATACAAAGGGTTATCAGTAAACTGGAGAGTAAAACTACTTGTGGATTTGATGGTATCCCAACTTGTTGACATAATCAATAAGTCTTTGCAACAAGTGTGTTTCAAACAGGCTTAAATTATCAACAGTAATACCAGTTAATAAAAGAAGGTGACAAGTTTAACATTAGTATCACTATTATGTGTATTCTCAGGAATAACTGAAAGAATAATACATGATAGATAATTAAACTTTATAAACAATTATGTAAATAATTTTTAATATAAACCATTTTTAAAACAGACTAAAAAGTATAAAATAATTTCTCCTGGCCCCATACAGATTTCTAACCTGACACAGTTAGTCTTGAAAATTAGTGTCTTTGAATTTTTGATAGATGTGACGGTACTTCTACAAATTAAAGCAATAGACGTGTGTACACACACACACACACACACACACACACACACACACACACACACACACACACACACACAAAAATTGCAGTCTCAGGCAACTGAAACCACACTGCGTGTAGTAGCAGCACCAGTACATGATGGGAGTGGTGACTGGGTGGGGTTAAGGAGGAGGCTGGGACGAGGAGGGGGAGGGATAGTATGGTGTGGCTAACAGACAGTGAAGTGCTGCAGGTTGGATGGATGGCAGGAGAGAGGTGGGAAAAGGAGGGGGGGGGGGGGGGAGAAATAGTGGAAAAGGAGAGAAGTAAAAAGACTGAGTGTGACGGTGGAATGATGGCTGTGTAGTGCTGGAGTGGGAACAGGAAAGGGGCTGGATGGGTGAGGGCAGTGACTGACTAAGGTTGCAGCCAAGAGGGTTATGGGAATGTTGGATGTATTGCAGGAAGAGTTCCCACCTCCGCAATTCAGAAAATCTGGTGTTCGGTTGGAAGGGTCCATATGGCACAGGCTGTGAAGCAGTCATTGAAATGAAGGATGTCATGTGTGGTAGCGTGTTCGGCAACAGGGCGGTCCACTTGTTTCTTGGCCACAGTTTGTCAGTGGCCATTCATGCAGACAGACAGCTTGTTGGTTGTCATGCCCACATACAATGCAGTACAGTGGTTGTAGCTTAGTTTGTGGATCACATGAGTGGTTTCACAGGTAGCCTGCCTTTGATGGGATAGGTGATGTTTATGACCATACTGGAGAGTGTAATTGTGGGAGGATGTATGAGACAGGTCTTGCATCTAGGTCTATTACAGTGGTATAAGCGATGAGGTGAGGGGTTGGGAGCAGGGGATGTGTAAGGATGGACAATATATTGTGTAGGTTCGGTGGACAGTGGACTACCACTGTGGGAGGGGTGGGAAGGATAGTGGGCAGGACATTTCTCATTTCAGGGCATGATGAAAGGTAGTCAAAACCCTGCAAAGAATGTAATTCTGGGTGGTACTGAGTTACGAGGGGAATGCTCGTTTGCGGCCAGACAGTGGGACTTTGGGAGGTGGTGGGAGACTGGAAAGATAAGGCATGGGAGATTTGTTTTTGTACAAGGTTGGCAGGATAATTAAAGTCTGTAAAGGCCTCAGTGAGACACTATAATGAAAGTATTGTCATAGTTATTAAAAATTCACAAGCACATATTCTCGGGACTATCTATATGGGGCTAGGAGAAATTGCATTATTCTTTGTGGTCCAATTTAAAAACATGTTGCATTAAAAAGATTTTTATTTAAAAAATTATTTTATTCTTTTTAGTCTTTGTTATTGTTGTTGTCTTCAGTCGTGAGACTGGTTTGATGCAGCTCTCCATGCAACTCTATCCTGTGCAAGCTTCTTCATCTCCCAGTACTTACTGCAACCTACAATCCTTCTGAATCTGCTTAGTGTATTCATCTCTTGGTCTCCCTCTATGATTTTTACCCTCCACGCTGCCCTCCAATGCTAAATTTGTGATCCCTTGATGCCTCAGAACATGTCCTACCAACCGGTCCCTTCTTCTTGTCAAGTTGTGCCACAAACTCCTCTTCTCCCCAATTCTATTCAATACCTCCTCATTAGTTATGTGATCTACCCATCTAATCTTCAGCATTCTTCTGTAGCACCACATTTGGAAAGCTTCTATTCTCTTCTTGTCCAAACTATTTATCGTCCATGTTTCACTTCCATACATGGCTACACTCCATACAAATACTTTCAGAAATGACTTCCTGACACTTAAATCTATACCCGATGTTAACAAATTCCTCTTCTTGAGAAACGCTTTCCTTGCCATTGCCAGTCTGCATTTTATATCCTCTCTACTTCGACCATCATCAGTTATTATGCTCACCAAATAGCAAAACTCCTTTACTACTTTAAGTGTCTCATTTCCGGATCTAATTCCCTCAGCATCATCCGACTTAATTCGACTACATTCCATTATCCTCGTTTTGCTTTTGTTGATGTTCATCTTATATCCTCCTTTCAAGACACTGTCTATTCCGTTCAACTGCTCTTCCAAGTCCTTTGCTGTCTCTGACAGAATTACAATGTCATCGGCGAACCTCAGTTTTTATTTCTTCTCCATGGATTTTAATACCTATTCCGAATTTTTCTTTTGTTTCCTTTACTGCTTGCTCAATATACAGATTGAATAACATCAGGGACAGGCTACAACCCTGTCTCACTCCCTTCCCAACTGCTGCTTCCTTTTCATGCCCCTCAACTCTTATAACTGCCATCTGGTTTCTGTACAAATTGTAAATAGCCTTTTGCTCCCTGTATTTTACCCCTACCACCTTCAGAATTTGAAAAAGAGTATTCCAGTCAACATTGTCAAAAGCTTTCTCTAAGTCCACAAATCTAGAAATGTAGGTTTGCCTTTCCTTAATCTATTTTCTAAGATAAGTCGTAGGGTCAGTATTGGCTCACGTGTTCCAACATTTCTGCAGCATCCAAACTGATCTTCGCTGAGGTCGGCTTCTACCAGTTTTTCCATTCATCTGTAAAGAATTCGCGTTAGTATTTTACAGCTGTGACTTATTAAACTGATAGTTCGGTAATTTTCACATCTGTCAACATCTGCTTTCTTTGGGATTGGAATTATTATATTCTTCTTGAAGTCTGAGGGAATTTCGCCTGTCTCATACGTCTTGGTCACCAGATGGTAGAGTTTTGTCAGGACTGGCTCTCCCAAGGCCGTCAGTAGTTCCAATCGAATGTTGTCTACTCCTGGGGCCTTGTTTCAACTCGGGTCTTTCAGTGCTCTGTCAAACTCTTCACGCAGTATCGTATCTCCCATTTCATCTTCATCTACATCCTCTTCCATTTTCATAATATTGTCCTCAAGTACATCGCCCTTGTATAGGCCCTCTATATACTCCTTCCACCTTTCTGCTTTCCCTTCTTTGCTTAGAACTGGGTTTCCATCTGAGCTCTTGATATTCATACAAGTGGCTCTCTTTTCTCAAAGGTCTCTTTAATTTTCCTGTAGGCAGTATCTGTCTTACCCCTAGTGAGATAAGCCTCTACATCCTTACGTTTGTCCTCTAGCCATCTCTGCTTAGCCATTTTGCACTTCCTGTCGATCTCATTTTTGAGACGTTTTTATTCTCTTTTGCCTGCTTCATTTACTGCGTTTTTATATTTTCTCCTTTCATCAATTAAATTCAATATTTCTTCTGTTACCCAAGGATTTCTACTAGCCCTCGTCCTTTTACCTACTTGATCCTCTGCTGCCTTCACTACTTCATTCCTCAGAGCTACCCATTCTTCTTCTACTGTATTTCTTTCCCCCATTCCTGTCAATTGTTCCCTTATGCTCTCCCTGAAACTCTGTACAACCTCTGGTTTAGTCAGTTTATCCAGGTCCCATCGCCTTAAATTCCCACCTTTTTGCAGTTTCTTCAGTTTTAATCTACAGTTCATAACCAATAGATTGTGGTCAGAGTCCACATCTGCCCCTGGAAATGTCTTACAATTTAAAACCTGGTTCCTATATCTCTGTCTTACCATTATATAATCTATCTGATACCTTCTAGAGTCTCCAGGCTTCTTCCATGTATACAACCTTCTTTCATGATTCTTGAACCAAGTGTTAGCTATGATTAAGTTACGCTCTGTGCAAAATTCTACCAGACGGCATTTCTCTCCCCCAATCCATATTCACCCAGTATGTTTCCTTCTCTCCCTTTTCCTACTCTTGAATTCCAGTCAACCATGACTATAAAATTTTCGTCTCCCTTCACTACCTGAATAATTTCTTTTACCTCATCACACATTTCATCAATTTCTTCATCATCTGCAGAGCTAGTTGACATATAAACGTGTACTACTGTAGTAGGCATGGGCTTCATGTCTATCTTGGCCACAATAATGTGTTCACTATGCTGTTGGTAGTAGCTTACCCCCACTTCTATTTTTTTATTCATTATTAAACCTACTCCTGCATTACCCCTATTTGATTTTGTATTTATAACCCTGTGTTCACCTGACCAAAAGTCTTGTTCCTCCTGCCACCGAACTTCACTAATTCCCACTATATCTAACTTTAACCTATCCATTTCCCTTTTTAAATTTTCTAACCTACCTGCCCGATTAAGGGATCTGACATTCCACGCTCCGATCCATAGAACGCCAGTTTTCTTTCTCCTGGTAATGACTCCCTCTTGAGTAGTCCCCGCCCGGAGATCCGAATGGGGGACTATTTTACCTCCGGAACATTTTACCCGTCTTCATTTAACCATGCAGTAAAGCTGCATGCCCTCGGGAAAAATTACGGCTGTAGTTTCCCCTTGCTTTCAGCCGTTTGCAGTACCAGCACAGCAAGGCCGTTTTGGTTGGTGTTGCAAGGCCAGATCAGTCAATCATCCAGACTGTTGCCCCTGCAACTACTGAAAAGGCTGCTGCCCCTCTTCAGGAACCACATGTTTGTCTGGCCTCTCAACAGATACCCCTCCGTTGTGGTTGCACCTACGGTACGACCATCTGTATCGCTGAGGCATGCAAGCCTCCCCACCAACGGCAAGGTCCATGGTTCATGGGGGTAGGTTTTCAGTCTTGGGTGTGTGAAATTTTTCAGTTGATTTCAAACATTTTGATGAGATTACAACAGAGAAATGTGGAAAATTTCAGGTTTATTTCAGTTTATCTTCATCTGAGTGAACTAATGTATTGCTTCCTACCATGTATATATTAGAAAGAACATGAAGGTACAAATTAGATAGGTTTGAGCTCACACGGAGGCTTATCAGGATTCACTCTTACCACAAAACATTCATGAATGGAACTGGAAAATGGGGAAATAGCAGTTCTACACAAACTACCATCCACTACACACCAGACAAGAAAGTGAGTTAATATTGCATTGTCACCTATTTCTGAGCTATGTTGAAAGTTTAATGCCACTAGCTCATCAGCAAGTTAGTTTGAAAGCAATTGCAAAATTCGTACTGAAGAGGCAAACATACAAGGAAGCAGCCTAATAAAAATATGATAAAATAAAATTACTGTCAATGCAAAGGAGGATTTCAGGAAAGGAAAATAAATTGAAAATCTGTCTTCAGTTTCCAAAAACTTGTTTTTGAAGCTATAATGGATAATTAACTAAAATTTTGTTCATTTTTGGACCTTTGCAAAGCTTTCAGCCTAATAAATCATGATCTTCTACTTTAAAACTATATAATTATGGTGGCCATGGTGTTGTCTAGAAGTGATTAAAGTCATACTTGTCTGATAAGAAACAAAGAGCTGAAATTAGCCAGGAAAGTAAAGTGTAAACCCATTTTAGGGAGTAGTCAGATTCATCAAAAGAATCATATTATAATTTTTTAGAATTTTAGGAGGATGAACATGTAAATGTGGGAAAAACTTGTAGGAACATTTAACAAAAAGTTAAGCAGGTGGTATTATGTGTTAAGAATACTCAAAAATTGCTGGAAAGTGTTTAGGTGCTTATCACGCCTATAATGTATAGCCTACTAAGATGTAGTATACTGTTATGGGGAAATACAACTTTCACAAAACTCTCCATGCAATATATCCTATGTTCCTGTAACCCTCCCAGCCTCAGCCTTTGTTAGCCATTGTTTTCACCCATCTAGCTCCTTCCCTATTCCCATTCCAGCGCTACACAGCCATCTATTCCACCAACACACCCAGTCTTTTTACTTCACTCCTTTTCCACCCCCCCCCCCTCCCCCACGCACCTCTCCCCTCTCCCCTGCCCTCCGTCTAATCTCTCGAAAGCCAACACTTCACCGTCCCCCATCCCTATCCTGCTATCCCTCCCCCCTCCCTGCCCCAATCTACTCCTTACCCACATCCAGTTACCTGCTGCTGCTCATAGTGTAGCTTCAGCTGCCGGATGTGTGGTCATACATGAGTGAGTTGCATTTTTGTGTGTGTGTGTGTGTGTGTGTGTGTGTGTGTGTGTGTGGCTGGGTGGGTGCTGCTGCTCATAGTGTAGCTTCAGCTGCCGGATGTGTGGTCATACATGAGTGAGTTGCTTTTGTGTGTGTGTGTGTGTGTGTGTGTGTGTGTGTGTGTGTGTGTGTGTGTGGCTGGGTGGGTGGGTGGGTGGGTGGGTGGGTGGGTGGGTGGGTGGGTGGTTGGTTGGTTGGTTTGTTGGTTTGTTTTTGCCAAAGGCCTTGTTGGCCGAAACCTTATTCTGTGAGAGTCTTTCTGTTGTGCCTATCTATGACTCAGTAACTCTGCTAATTTTGTTACTTTCACAAAACAATCATTTAAACTTTTGAAGAAACATGTAAGATTGATATAGGAATCTTGTAGAGGTAGTTTTAAATAATTAAATATCATAATCCAGTGAATTGTGTTTATATTTGAAAGAATTTGTTTCATTAAGAGTCAGAGAGTTTTCAATTTTGGAAACTGAGGTTCACAATTATGAAACAGTGGATGATGATGATGTTCATAGCAATGTATACACAAAAACAATTTATCAGGATGGTGTATTATATAAATTGATAAATTCTTTTCAGTGCATTGTCACATAAGATCAAAAGAATACCAAACTTAAATACATAGTGTGTCATAATTTTATAGTTTTCTCAAATGAATTCTTCACACACTGTCTTTTGATCCCAGACTAATCCATCAATACCATGAAATATGCCCCAAAAAATTCCAGAGTGATGTGGTTTCTGCAATCACCAATTTAAGTTTTTGAAGACTCTACCTCTATGATGGTATTGAGGACTGTCCATAGTTGAATATGTAATTTCTAGCCAAAAATTCATGATGGACTACATGAAACTGCTTTTTCAAGCTTTCGGTGCTTTTTGTTCATTTTTATCTCCCATTGTAAATTAAATTTAATCACACAGTTCCATTGTTTTAAAGCATTTATAGGTTTTACTAAGATAAAAAGTAGTTCCACAACTGAGTTGCTTAATAAGGAATACCGTTTGGCTTTCATGTACTGTTGATATCTATTTTATGGATCGTGGTGTAGCAGCATTAACAGTCAGATTCATTATGTGAACAAAAAGTTTGAAATGTCCAGGTTTCACCCTATTCATCACACAAGACGGTCAGTATTTCTTCTATCAGATTCTGAAGTGGTACTGAATACCCATTGGTTTGAAATGCAGCTGATGCCTATAAAAAGTAACATTTTATTCTACCCCTATAAAAAGTGAAATCATTTTGTTTGTTCTGCATAGGAAATAAGAAATTTTAGATAGAAGACTTATGTATAGTTACCAGTTGAAACCTACATCTCTCTAAGAAGAAAGAGAAAGAAGGTGTACTATGAAAAGGTCAACATGAATCGTGTAGAGAAGAGTAAGTCTTGCCCCTTCAAGAATTAGGACAGGCACACAAAATGGGAAAAGAATCTCAGGTTGGATTACTTTGTTATAGTCCTTTTCCAAACCATATTGGCAGATATTGGTGTGGTATCTTCAAATTTTCCTCTGTTGATTCTTTTCCCAGTTCCTGAATGCAGAACTAATGCTCTGTTTCTAATATATGCTATGTTACTTGGATATTAAGGAAAGTCATAATAGTAGCAGTTACATTTGCATCCATATAAACCAGTTTTATTAATTTTTCTGTGTGGAATGTTATTAGATATTAAAATGTAATTTTGCACATTATAAACAAGTCAAGCATTATGTTTGCTTTGCAGCCGATGCTACAGAAATAACTTTTGACCCTGGTGATATAATTACACATATTGATCAGATTGATGAAGGCTGGTGGCAAGGACTGGGACCTGATGGAACATTTGGTCTCTTCCCAGCAAATTACGTGGAACTGATTGACTGAGCTGCCGGCATGTATACATGGCAATTATACTGTTGATGTTCTGTGCATTGTATTAGTAAGGATCATTTGAAAGATATCCATTTTATAGATTTTATTATTTTCACTGTTATTGTGCACTTTTGATTGTGATGGTACATTTGCATTCAGAAAAAGATGTGTGAAACTAGAGTGTATGAGTTTCTGTCTTTGTAATAATTTTGTTTGAGCATTACTGTGAAACAGAATAAGTCTTTGTATAGGATGTCAGGTTATTCCATTGCAGATACACTATAGCACTGCTCAATAGACTGACTGACTGTTGATATTCATAGGTTCTTCCAGCAGTGTGATACTTCTGTAATTGTCTTGCAGCTCACACAGGTGACCACATATACATATTTGCTCAAGTTTTGGGAAGAATTTTTGGTGCATCTCAAATTTGAATTGGTTATGTGAGTCATTTGGGTAGAATTGTTATGCGAGTCATTTGGGTACAGGAAGTCTTAGCAATTTGTAATTCATATCCCAATGGGCATTATGATGAGAGGGACACATGTTGCGTCACAAGAAATAATTGTTAAAGAGATACATTTAAGTAGATAGTATTTTAACATATTTATGGCGTGTTAAGTAACAAGTGTTGTAAAACTATGTTATTGCTTTGCAAATGACTGTTAAACATTATACCCTTCATTTTTCTTCATGGTGAGTTCTTAAAGTTGGAGATGATATGTGTTGTTATTGTTGCTGGACACACATTTTGATGCTAGAGGGTATAGCACAGTCACATCCAGATAACCAAGTGCATGAGAATAGTACAGCAGCATGTTCATTTGTAGAAGACAATCCTGAGATCACAACAACTCAAAATGTTGTATCTTGACAAAGTTAAGTGTGTGCCTTGAAGGACAGCAATGTATTTTGAAAATACTTAAATTGTAGTCTTAAAGGGCAATTTTCTCTCCATTTGAATGAGTTCTTAAACACCTTGATTTGTTTGTCTACAAGGCAAGACAAGGCCTTTGTCACTGAGAGCACACTACACTGATCTTGTTTAGGAGGAATGTGTTATATATACTCATTGTAAAAGATTTTCCTTCTTTTGTGTTAGTTAGCATCTTGGCTTTCTGCAACTGTTTGAGAGCACCTGTCCTGAATAGATGATAACACAAACATAGGCTTACCATTGATCACTTGTTTTATTAATGTCCTGTCATTATGACAATCTGCTACGTCAACAGAGAGATACAGAGTGAAAATTACAATAAAGAATCCTTGTCCGTAGTATCAGTTTCCCAAAATTCTTAATCTGAATCAAAATGCCTACAGTCTTTAACTTTTATATGAAGCAATTGTAATTTTCTCTTTTTCTGTTTTTACTACCCATTCCAAAAATTTTAGCTAGAATTCAGACTCATAAACAAATATTTTACTTTGTAATACACATGGTAGTTACAGGGAAAACATACAGTTATACATCAACATAGTCAAGTATGTAAATGTGTCAAGAGATACTTTTTGCATCTATATATGAATGTGATAGTCTTCCTGTGGCCTAAAATGGAACTTGAACAATCCACGGTTCACCATCTGTTCTTTCAGTCTTCTTTGTGTACATAGATACACTCAAGCCATACCTGTTGTAACTACAAATAATGATGAAAAAGAACACTTGTGTTATACAGGGCAAGATTATTGCTGCATATGATGTAATTTTGCTTGCCTAACAGTTCTGTAGCAAGAAGTTTGAAAAAACAAGTTAGTGATACTTAATCTGTGTATTCAACATGATGCATAACCTATGTTTATATGTCTGTGAATAAACAGTAAATTAGAACTCAGTTGGAAACAACTTCAAATTTTATGTTATAGTTGACACTGATACAAAATCTCACTTGGACAAAACATCAAAGTTAGAAATTGTATTAGGCTATTACTTTTACACTCAGTGATGCTTGTACAAAACCTTCATCCTTGTTAATGATTAAATGAGCCTTTTTGTGCAATTTTTCTTTTACTGTTCACATCTGTAATGAGTTCATTTTACCGTTAAAATAATTTATTTAATGTTGTATGTACACTTTCAGGCATTGCTTGGTTGTCATTTCAGTATGAAAGTGAACCTGCAACAGTATTATGAGTCACTTTATAGTTCTAGATTGAATTGTGGAACATAAATGTGTGTGTGTTCATTGCAAATTATTCAGTCCATGAACTATCCAAGCATATTTTCATTCTGTTATTTATTCTTGCCGTAGACCCCAATGAAGCACAAAAATATAACTTGACACAAAACAGCAATTTGGAGTATGTTATATTGCTGTGGCAGTTTCTATGCATCTTAAGTTTTATTTAAGACATGCAGTTACTGTCTTTGATGTTGTACATACATGTGTTACATTCTGCAATTTTTTTTCCTTTTTGGAAATAAAAAACTTCTTTTTCACTGAAAATTATTTGCAGATGCAAATTCACTGTGTATATTTTCTCTGTTGGTAATCTATTTGCAAGTCAAACTTGGCAGATATTATCAAGTTGAGTGTTGTATTTAAATCATGTGTGAGACTTTCCCAATATCTATGTTTGCCTCTTCATATTTACTGCTGTTAATCTGACTTTAATAATTTTGTATGGTTAGGGATTTAATCACAAAGGCAGTCACTATTTTAAGTTTTATCATAACTAAAATGTAACATATAACTAAAAAAGCCTGAAACTGTATTTTGGAGATTGAAGTATTACAAATTTCGTCATATTCATTAGACTGTAACAAATAAAGTATGAAATCGCCATGAAACTGTGTTTTCCTGTATAGAATACACACCCAGAATTTCGATGTCTGAAGGAAAATGTTCATTCAATTGAAGTGTCTTAAACTCTCAGTGTAAGACAGTAAAGGAAATACTCTTGTAGTGCTATCCAATTTACTGTTCAATATCTTTGGAGTTTAGTTCAAACCAAAAATAATCCCTAATTATAGATTCATTGTTGATGTTTTTATTATAAAGAATTTTTTTATGTTTTCATCCTTGTGTAATTACAAGGATCCCACATTAACTATGGACATTGCCGCTATGGGATGGCTTGCATGCCTCATTGAGATAGGTAGCTGCTTCATAGGTGTGACATTGAGGGGATATGAGTCCTAAAAAGGAGCTGCAGGCTTTGCAGAAGTTGTAGAGACAACTGTTACAGGATCCTAGAGCATATTCTAAGCTCAGACATTGTGACATTCCTAGATAAAAACATGTTCTCTCAAAGAATCAGCTTGGTTTCAGGAAAAGCCACTTGTGTGAAAAACAGCTTGCTTTATTCATACAAACAATCTTGCAAAACCATAGGTGCAGGTTATTACAGCCTTCCCTTCTATTACTATGAGAAACCATATTCAAGAGCACTTTTTTAGATAGTCTGACTTCAGTGTAGTGAAACCATTTCAAAAGAGAAGGAAGTTTGAGTAATAGTCATCACTTTACTTGTGCATTTCTTGTTGCTACTTGTCAATAATGTGGCTCGTTGAAAATATGGCTCACTTAGAAGAACCATTTTTTATGTCCAGGTGGTATAGCTGGGATTTTATTTCAAATTTGGACACTGCTTGTTATGATCTTGTTTCATTTTCTCCGTTTTATATTTCCACATCACATAACAAATCAGTCTAACTTCTGCTGCAGAAAACAAGCAACACTTAGGTAGAACAGACCACAGCTCGCACCATAACAAGAAGTTAACTCAAGGAAGAACATAGATAATACAAGATTTTCCAATTCAGCAATCCTACAATCAAATTTACTTCCAAAGAGGTTACGTGTATGATTAATCTTTTGGTTTACAAAAGTTTTCAGAATAAATTACAAAAATAATAATAATGACAACAATTTTGGATGTAATTAAAACTTCAAATTAAATTGGAAATAAGAAAAATAATTATGTTTCCTGAAAATACAATTTTTTTAAACTCGTGTTTTATTTCTGTTTATAAAAATATAAGCTCATTTTAGTTATGTCATCAAAACTACGGTAACACAAGATTATAATTTGGATATTGTTGGCTTATGTTATCAATTTACTGCATGTCTTGCGTACTAAAATGTGTTACAAAAAGATGCACTGACCAATTCCAGTACAAGGTGAACACACAGATTTCCAAAATGCGTTACACTCTGTACCCTATTGTCAACTACTAACCTGAATATCTTTGCAGGCATGTGATTGCTCAATGAATATTTGATTAGTAGCACCTAGTACATTGTACTGGATGGTGAATAGGGAAGTGGAAATGGAAATGGATTAATAATTGCTTGAATAATTGGAAAAAATTGATTGGAAAGAATAGGTAAGAAAATTTTAAAGATAATTTATGAATTGTCACAATCTTGGGTAAGTTTTAACTGATATGAATATCAACAAGCCTTGAATATCATTACATTCAAGGTCAATAAACATAATTTGCATTACGTACTGCTGCTTCCAGTAGTGTGTGGTACCAAATAATCACCACAACCATTCAAATTGCCGATATGTATATAAGTTCTTAAACACACATAGCACAGTATTTTTAGTGTAAGTAAACCAAGTTCAATAACTGCTTTTCGAGTCTCAGTCATTACCTTCACATTAATTCCATTGTGTGTAGTCTTGAGTGTGACAGTGTCAATGCAGGAACGCTCCTCCAGATACTGCGTTAATTATTCTTGTCTGCACTGAACCTCTAGGTGCAGGATCTCAGCGGCGAGTGAAATAATGAACAAATAGGAGTTGAACTTACAAACATGTGAATAAATGCTCCTTTTCTGATAAATTTTTATGAACTTTTAATGAACGGTTAAAAATACACATTTTTAATAGTGCTGGTACGATGAATCCAAGTGTATGTTCGCACGATACCTCTTCCCGAAACAAAAGGATGAAGATACATGAATTAATAAATTGAAGAGCATATTTCTTACTTTTTCATACAGGTATTTAACGATGTATCAAAACATTATTCTTGCTACAAAACAACTCGTTAATTTACTTTTGGCAGTGTCTTTGGTTTATAGCTCATTAAGTTTGCATATAGCTTACATATAAGAAAAGAGAAGAAAGAAAAATAATATGATTCAATGCAGTTGCCCCCACGCCCCCACTGTACACTGACATCATACAGAGGTGCACAATGGCTCAGCTTATTTCTCTATTTGAGGTTACACACACACACACACACACACACACACACACACACACACACACACACACACACACACACTTCAAGGTTTAAAATTAAAGAATTAAACAGTTTTATGATAAGTTTTCTCTCCCAATAAACTGCATGCTGTAACTGCATAGTCCCAATGATTGTCATTCAGCATCTGCACTGTGTCTAGCTTGCGAAGTATGCGCACGCAGCCCAATGTCTGTTATCATCGCAGTTCACGCTCACATGTACAGTACGAGGGGTGTGTGTGTGTGTGTGTGTGTGTGTGTGTGTGTGTGTGTGTGTGTGTGTGTGTGTTTACAGTGGCTTTCACTGCACAGATTCGTGAAGCTCATGTTCAGCAGTGTGATCGTTCGTGAAATCTTCAATGCGGTGATAACTGGTTTCCATATCATTGGCCCGAGGAATTTATTTCACCTCGTCGCTCTCAATTATTTAGTGGGGAGTCCAGCCGTACATCCGACATCTGTCGACAAGGTAAGTTCCTTGCTGCTTTTACAACGTTTTCAAGCACAGAAAATTCATTTTACATGAAGTATTGCCATTTTTAGTTTACCACATGCACACCCACATATTGTTTTAACACAGGTACACTTAACACTTTGCAGCCAGGTTTCGTATGTTTTTGTGCTTTTGTTTTTGAGTATCTTTCATACAGTTGCATTACACAAAGTTTCTGTAGTGTCCTTTCCACATACTGTAAACATAACATAATAAAATACAAATACAATTACAAAATACACTTATCTTATTCATTTGCTGACATGCCATTGTCATCACCCATATACATAATCGTCTGTAACATATTTTCTGCCCTATATATATAGTGTTATTGCTTGTCGTATGGTTTTAGTACATTTTGTCAGAGTTCATTTTTGTTACATTATTTGATTCCAATCATATGAGTACACATTTTACTCTTGTTTGGTTATACATTCTTCATATAACATTCATACAGTAATAGATTCCATTTTCATTTATGGCATATACTGACATACATTTAATTTCAATTTACAGTTGTGCATGGAATACATACTTTCCAGAATAATTCCTATAAAATGTGTGACTTCTGTCACGATACTGTCCGCTTCTGCTTGCCTGTGGGTTGACCATATGAGTGCAGTTCCTCTTTCCATTCTGGTAGGTATGCCCCTTTATAAAACCTTCCTATTTTTTAGGCCATAGGTCATCCTACCTATAATTCAAGTCCTACTATCCTACAATTCTCAGAGTATTTGTTAAACTGACATTCCTTAATGATTATCACAATTAATTCCTCTCGCTTATGTGCTCTTTCATTACTCCTGCCTCCTTCTTATGTATACTCGATGTGAAATCGTCACAAGTATGTGCATATGGAAAGAGAGAAAAAATAGATAGGTCCTCAAATGAGAAGTAGGAAAGGAAATAAATAGAAATGATTGCTAAGATCGAAGAAGAGAAAGAAGATAGCCCCAAAGACAGGAAACTCTTCCCACCCTCCTTCCCCAGCTTCCCTACCTCGCAGGTACTTGAGTGAGATTCCGGAGGAGGTTTTGTGTTAAATCGTCTCCTAAAGAACGGACATTCCCACCTTCACCCTTGAGGTCCCCGAAGGAAATCTTAGCAAACCTATGGAAACCACAAATGGTGAAGAATCAGGCACACTTGTTTGCGAGGGTTGTTTGAATAGTGTGGTGTGTGTTTTATGTTAGTCATGATTTATGTGTTCTCATTAACCATGTTTTTAACCACAATACCCACACCTTTCAAAACTGATTCAAATCCTCTCATCTACATTGCATCTCATAAAAGTGGAAAATATTCTGTAAAAAGTAGAAAATCTATATACTATAGTATCACAGTTGTTTAATTAGTCACCCAATATTATATCTTTTGCTAACTTTATATTTCCTTCAGTTCACTAAGAAAAATATGTGTCAAGAAGTATAAATTGGAACTTTGACCCGATTATATTACCTTCAGTATTAGAATAGTATTCTCAAGAATTCAGAAATATGTGACAAATTAAGGGATTACCTGGCAGCTTTAAAGAAAACCAGTGTTGGAGTCATCATAATGACACCTTGTATCAATAGAACATACAAAATTCATGACGTTGATTTCACCAAGACCTCTACACACAGGTTTGCAAAGAAACAGGTGAAGAGATTACATACAAAAAACATTTCAAGCAAAAAATGACCTAAATATACATGGAGACTGCGCCGATCGAAACAGAGGGAGAGAAGAGCTGACCAGGCGGACGTAATATATCTTGTCCCAGAGCTGTGCCAAATGACGGGGATCAGAGACAACATGTGTGCAAATTCCACCTCATGCTGCAGCCGAGCAAAGTCCGGATGAGTGGGGACTGAAGGGGGCAAATGCACTGTGCAAATCTCTACCTCATGCGTGCTCTTGCAGGGCACATAAGAGTATTACCAGAAGCACGTATGCAGAAGCTTATTTAGTTCCACAAGAGATTATATAAGGAGCCAGAGGTTGTGAGTAGTCTAACTGAATGGAACAACGAAATTCCCCACGAGGAACAACTGTGGATGAGGTAATCACAAATCCTAGCTGGTATGATTTTTTTCCATAGTATCACTGCGTGTGGGATGATAGGATAGTTTAAGATTTTGAAGGAATTTGGTGCAGGAAAACTATTACGGAAGAAACACTGAAAACAACTCGGGATCCAACGGTCGTCACTCCGCCCGTTAACTAAGAACATTAACTTCCCTGGGGGATAGATAACAGAATAGTTTGATAGGAATTCAGTGTAGAAAGACTATTACAGAAGAAACACTGAAAACAACTCGGGATCCGACGGTCGTCACTCCGCCCATTAACTCAGAACACTTGGTTAGGAGGTAAGGAATTAAGGATACACATAGAAAACATTTCTGTAAAATAGGGATCATGATGGATATTTTCTGTTATTCTTTGAGCTGTCTCTTGTACCCTGATGTTTGGATATTCTACTGACATAAAATTAATTGCAAAAATAACGCCGGGGTCCTTCCATATGTATTAATTCTTCCATTCCTATGGGTAATCTAGACAAAAAGCATCCAGTACAATATTTTTGGAACCTTTTACGTATTGTATCCTAATATCATATTCCTGTGGGAAAAGCATTCATTGCATTAATCTACTGTGTAACAATTGACTACTCATTAGAAAGGACAGCTTGATGATCTGTATAAACATAGATTTCTGACCCCTGTACTAGTGTTTGAAATTTTTGGATGCTCCATACAATTGCCAACAGTTCTTTTTCAGTAGCCGTGTAATTTAATTCATGCTTATTTAGACTACAGCTAGCTATGGTTCAGTGTTCTACATTATTTAGATCCCACTCTCCTTGGACAAGTTCTGTGGCAACACCATAATCAGATGCATCTGTTGAAATTTTAAATGGTTCGCCCATAACCAGGTGATGTACTATGGGTGATTCAACAAGTGCACTTTTAACATTTTCAAATGCATCATTTGCCTCTTAATCCCAAATTCATGGTACTCCCTTCCTTAATAAACATAAAATTTTTGGGTCATTCAGTTCTTGACCTCGTATGTACTGTTGATAGTATCCTGCCATTCCTAAAAATCCCTTCAACTGTCTTACATTTCTAGGGTGTGGACAGTCTGTAATAGCTTTGATGCATTCAGGGTCCAGTCTAATTCTCTGCACCCCTACAATATGACCTAAAAACTTAAGCTATTGGCACGCAAAATACTATTTTGATGGCTTCACCGTAATACCTTTCTCTTGAAATTTTTTCACAGTTCTGCATAAGGCGAGACCATGTTCTTCCCAAGTAGCTGATATTATTAGAATATCATTTACATATATTATCAATTCCCTTAATAAATCTCTCCCTAATGCCTCATTCAGCCCATGTATAAATATGGATACAGAAATATTAAGTCCGATTGGCAGTACATTGAAATGATATGATTTATTATCAAATAGAAACGCTGTATACTTTTTGGGTTCTGAGTGTAATTTTATTTGCCAATATACCGTAGTCAGATCCATCGTGTTAAAAAACCTTGCTTTTTCAAATTTAGATAACAATTTGTCAATATTAATTGGTCTGTCCCTTTTTGTCTCTGTATGCTTATTCAATGTATGAGCATCTAACACTAATTGTACTCCACATGTAGCTTTTTTCACCATGACCAAAGGGTTATTCATAACACTGGAGGTACATTCTATTATATTGTTAGCAATCATTTTGTTGATTTCCTCCCTAACTGCTGCTTTCAAACTTACAGGTATTGGATACGGTTTACAGAAGAATAGTGTGTCGTCTTTGATTTTGAATTTACAAGTGTAGTTGCTGATGTTACTGGGACAACCGGAGAACACTACTTCATACTCCATTAAAATTTTATTTAAATCTCGCTTTTGTTGATCGGTTAATATCAGAGATTCGTTAACCTTGTCCTGTATGTCAGTTCGATGTGTTACTTGATCTACATTATCCGTCTTCGGTGACAGTTGTGCTGTAGCTGTTAATTGCAGACATTGATGCTCCATTGTTTGTTTTCCGATTTAGCTATCTATGAAAAATGATGTCCAATATCTACTGTCCCCTTTACCAAAACATAGAAGATTTTCATCGAAGTTCAAGATAACTTTAAACCCTAATAGTCAATCTAAACCAAACAATACATCTCTATTGATATTCTCTACTATTAACAGCATTTGACGAAATAATATATTTCCAATGCTGCAGTTTACTTGAATCTCATACTTTATAATCTTAATCTTTGTTCCTGTTATTCCAACTATGCAAACTCCGGTCACTGGTAATAACGGAATGTGTTGTTTAGTCTGTAGTGAAGTAAAGAATGTGTTGGAGATGAGTGATGCCTCACTCCCTGAATCTATAAATATGTTAAACTTAGAATTCTCCACAGTCCCTGCTATTATAAGTTGTAGATTATTGGTAGTCGAGCTTGGTTCTTCCAGTAACAACCATTCCTTTATAGGTATTTTGTGGGTAAAGTTAACATACTTGTATGGACTAAGGCCTCCTAGTGTATTTCCACGACCTGGCCCCCGGCCCTGATTCCAGATCGCACTACATTTTCCTCATTATTAGTAATCACAGGTTGGTTACCGAATCAAGATACAATGTTACCGCTTTGTGTTCTGTTATTACTCAGTACAAATTTCTGCGAAGTTACTGGACCTAAATTCGAAGGTGGATGCTTCTTCTGATAATTGTCGTTACCATTTTTTCTGTTGCACTGGTGTACTCTAGCTAGGTTAGCCTCATGTTTTTTTTTTTTTTTTTTTTTTTTTAAATTATTACCAGTGTTCCTTTTGTAGTTCGGGTTATCACTTTGGTGTAAGTTTTCATTCCAGTCCTTATTTAATGCATCCAGTGCGTCCACAAAGGGCAACAATTCTTCTACTGTTTTCCAAACTCTACATAATGTATCTTTCCTTGCATAAATGGGTAATTGTCGTATTAAAATTCTCACTAACCCTTCTTCTTCCATAGGCTTATCTAAGTACTTCGCCCATGTTAGATGCCAGTTGAAATACTTTCTCATAGCACCCCATATATTATTGTAATATTTCGGGTCCCACTAATCTGATATTAATTTCTCTTGTGCACTAGCAGACCAGTATTTCTCTCTAAATTTCTTCTGAAAGTGTCCCCAAGAAGAAAAGTTCTCAATATTTACAGTACCCCATTCTGAGGCTTCCCCTACAAGGTACCCCACAGCAAATTAAATCTTTTTAGAATCGTCCCAGATCTTTGGCAAAGCCTGGTTGAATCTTTTCAAAAAATGAGTCGGATGTACATCCCCATCCGGCTTAAACTTAGAGGATTGCTTGGATAATCCTGAATTGGCTCCCCGTTGTAATCCCTCACAACTTCACTAGTCAATACCACATTAGGAGGAGTCACCCTCTTGTCTACTTTATCCTGGATAAGTTTAAATTCTTTCCACAAAGTATCTATATCCTTTCAGGTATCTGAAAGTTTGGAAGAAACAATAGGCGATACGTTCCCGGAGAATGCGCTTGTGGGCAACTTTTCGATTTATTATTTCATCTACCCGTTCCTCCAAACTACTTACATTTATGATGTCTGAGTTTGCTACTATCTCTTTGAAGTTTCTTTTAGACATTATATACTCATGTATTAACGCCTGCAATTTGTGATTGGATTATTGGCATTAACTTTATTTTGCCTTTCACCACTCTCGTTACAGCATGATATCAAACTTAACATTACATACATTTTCAAATGATCCTAACTTTTCATTGATTTCGGATTCTACCATATTACTTTTTCATCAATATCAAATTCTAACTTTTTTGCCAAACCCCAAAAATTACCATTCTGATTTTGGTTGAATTCAGTGAACATTTGGTTTACAAGAATGTTCAAATAATTAGTTAGTTCATTCTTTAAATCTAATTTCATATTTTCAACTTTACTATTTAGAGTATCAAATTCAGTCTTTAAAACATCCATGCCTTCGCATAGATTACTAAATTCTCTACTCTGTGCATCGACCTTGGCATTTAGTAAACCTATATTTGTTGCTTGACTATTCAAGGTTTCACTCTGGTTATTTAGAACTTCACTTGGAGCATTTAAAGTTGTACTCTGATCATCTAATTTATCATTTAATTGAGTATTTACTGAGTCTAATTTAAGACTTTGATCTTCTAATTGAGAATTCATTAAGCCTAATTGTATACTCTGAGCTTTAATTATATTTACTAACTCAGACCAGTCAGGCCCTTCTTTGGCAATTTTCATAGGCATGGCTGGTTCTAAAGTTTCTTCCACTTGCTGAATGTTATCCATGTGTATACATTATGGAAACCCTTTTGTTCTTTAAATTAAATGTAATGGGCAAGGACCAGAGACTGCAAAAAAACTGAGATATACATGAGCACTTTACCAGACAAAACAGAAACTTACATATGACTCAAATCAGCACAGCACTGTGCCAAAAAGGTACTTTTCACATGGGAGTTAAGCTTTATAACAAACTTCCTGAAAACATAAAAGCTATCACTGAGGTCAATACATTTGGAAAATCTCTAAAGTCATATTTACAGCATCACTGCTTTTACTCCATTGAAGAATATTTAAATTTATGAAATGTGTTATATAAATACTTACGTGTAGTGTATTATTGTAAGCTTAAATATGTATGCCTTGAAATGACTTCCAGTCTGTATATTTATGACTTGACTTGTCCAGTGTCTTATGCATAAGCTGCTATGTAGACAACAGGACCAATAAAATACAATCTACAATGATTTTACAAGCTTTAGACCTTGTGAGCATTTAGAAATTAATTTTAAGTATAATAACTACACTTATAAAGTTCACTCAATAGTTTGGATATAATAGAGGGAAACATTCCACGTGGGAAAAATATATCTAAAAACAAAGATGATGTGACTTACCAAACGAAAGTGCTGACAGGTCGATAGACACACAAAATTCAAGCTTTCGCAACCAACGGTTGTTTCATCAGGAAAGAGGGAAGGAGAGGGAAAGACGAAAGGATGTGGGTTTTAAGGGAGAGGGTAAGGAGTCATCCCAATCCCGGGAGCAGAAAGACTTACCTTACCCCCTAAGGTAAGTCTTTCCGCTCCCGGGATTGGAATGACTCCTTACCCTCTCCCTTAAAACCCACATCCTTTCGTCTTTCCCTCTCCTTGCCTCTTTCCTGATGAAACAACCGTTTGTTGCGAAAGCTTGAATTTTGTGTGTATGTTTGTGTATGTTTGTGTGTCTATCAACCTGCCAGTGCTTTCGTTTGGTAAGTCACATCATCTTTGTTTTTAGATATATCACTCAATAGTTTGTATCACTTCTTGATAAGGTAGTAAAGTTTTCTTTTGCACTCACCCGGCGTAGACTTCTCGTAGCGTAAGTGAGTGGATGTGACGGCAGGTCAGCACTGGTGAACAGCAGCGGGTGCCGGCGACGTCAGATTTAGGCTGGTTTCCATGTCTGTGTCCACGCGATGCATGTAAGAGCTGTATACTCCCTACACCAGAACATCTTAGTCATATCATTCTAGGTGTATCTCTTCTTAGTCTAATACGTCAAGAACTTCTGTCCGGTTTTTCACATTGTGACTTTCTCACGTCTTCTCCCTTATTTGCATTTACGTATTTTCTCCTTCGTATACTCTGGCATAATCCAGTTTCTCTTCATGGTTGCTATGGAAACACTTCATAGCTTTTTCTCTCATTTTCGTCTCAAAATTCCTTTGGTCCTTTCACACCGGTTGCCACGTTCTAACGGTTTGGACGACAAGAATGTGTTAACAGCTGATCTTCTTCACTGGTTAGACGGCTACTGGAATCTGTAAAAACTTCTTCTCCGAAGAATGATGCTAGTTAAAGGAACGTTTAAGACTCTCTCTCTACTCGTGAAATAAGTAGGTACTCGGAGAAATACTTTTAATTCACACTCGGTTATATTTCAACTTCTATAAAGAACAACTTGTCATTTCTCACATAAATATTTGACTTCTTGTAAGTTGCCTGTGTCATCTCCCATTAGACACCATTAAGTTACATTTACAACGGAGTTGGTTTAATAATCACATCAGAAACATGTCTTGCCTCTAGCAAGTCCAAGTTAAGACTCTCTAAAAAGTCTTCTCAACTCAACTGTTCTTTTGTCACTAACAATAGTCACCATTACCAAACAGCACAGAATAACACAGAAGTTCCTTGGTTCTTCTGTGTGCTTTCACTATGACTTCGATGGATCGACCGACAAGTACTTGTTGGTGCCGTTTGACCGCCGTGTCTACAGTCTTCTCACGACAAACTTCAGACCTGCACACGCAGACAGGTGACATGCAGTAGATGGGGTTCCCTTTCCCCACTCGCATCTAAAGTATTGTGTGTTTGAGACGGTGGAGGACAAGTGGTTCTAGAATTTACACGGAAATTCTCGAATCATTACAATATTGCAAACAGTGTTCAAAGTGTTACATTGTTTAGTAATTAAGCAAATACCAATATAAAATTGCTTCACATTTCGCATTCAGAGTAGGCTGCAAAAGGAGTTTTTCTCAGTAAGTTGGGCAAACACACTCATGTGTTACTGTTACCGAGATTGCGCATAAAGTAATTTCTTAAGTGAAATGAAGACTTCAAAAATGTTGGAGAATGAAGATGAACATTCCAGTCCTATGCAGAACACAAATAAAAGGAGAAGAAAAGTGTTTGGACATATTTATTGTACTTGAAAAAGGTTACAGGGCATGAGTCAGGTTACAGGTGATAATTGGTAAGTGCCTTTTGAGTGAGATGTTTCAGAATGTTCCATTTATAGAACAGAACAGATTAATGAAGGAATTGAATCAAATGGCTTCCTATGTCACACAAACTCACCTGACTTGACTCCTCAGTATAAATCCTGTGACATGAAGAAAACCAAAGAAAAGTCCAGATGAAACAGCATGTCATGATTTTTTCTGTGCCTGTCAGGTGTGTGTTAATAGAGGTGGACAAATACAGGATGTTCATATATGTCATGCAGCAATCTTGTCATTGCATGGCATTGTCAACAAATGACTAATTACTGTTAAAAAAGCATTGACTTTCACAGGGAAAGCACGTGTGGATAGAAACGTAAAGGACAAACCATATCTAAAGCACCTCAAAAGATACAGTCACTGAAAGGCCGCAAATCACCTTATAGAACATATAACAAGCAGTTAAATTTATCGAAAAAATTCATATTCGAAAGTGACACCTGTTATATTCAGAGAAAAATCATCAAAACCCTGTTTCATAGGTACAATATTAACTGCCTTTTGTGACTAATTACAATGTAAATTTTGGGTACGTTATAACCGACACATTTTCAATGTGGGACAAATTTAAGAGTCGACTCTTCTAGACTTGATGTACAGATAAACAATGCGAAAGAAGCAACTCAGATACAAACTTGGAATATGCAGAAACAACGTCTAATGAAACTTCCTGGCAGATTAAAACTGTGTGCCGGACCGAGACTCGAACTCGGTACCTTTGCCTTTCGCGGGCAAGTGCTCTACCATCTGAGCTATCTAAGCATGACTCACGCCCCATCCTCACAGCTTTACTTCTGCCAGTACCTTCCTCCTGCCTTCCAAACTTTACAGAAGCTCTCCTGTGAACCTTGCAGAACTAGCACTCCTGAAAGAAAGGATATTGTGGAGACATGACTTAGCCACAGCTAATTTTTTAATCTGCCAGGAAGTTTCATATCAGCGCACACTCTGCTGCAGAGTGAAAATCTCATTCTGGAAACATCTAATGACTTAAAATGAACTACATAAGGTTACAGTTTTCTTGTTTAAGCATTTCTCTTATTTCGTTTTTTTCTTGAAACTCATGCTGTAATTTTGCAAAGTTGTTTGTAACACTTTTTTTACAAGCCTGTTTTGTTTTTGATCTTGAGTTTCATGAGATTAAATGTTCTGGAAGTTTGAAGTCAGAAAATCCTTGATGAAGAAATCAATCTATTTGGATTACCAGAAAAATCTTCCTCTTTGTGATATTTCAACCAATGAAGCATATTACTGCAGGTATTTTATTCATTCAAGATTCATTTGCCTTCTTCTGGGGAATATGTGTTTTATACATATGATGAAACACTCTCCATCAAGGACCTGCTGAAGTGTTTCATTGTTATGGCACTTCTGTTCAGAAATTTTAAATGTCTCCTCATGTGAATTAAGTGTATTCTGTGATTCCTGTACTGGACAGAATAAAAACACCTGAAAGTAAAGTTTTGGGGCAACTAAGATGGTGGACACATTGGCTTCAAGTTTTTGACGTCATGACAAATCTGCTGAATTTTAACAGCAATACTCCCTATGAAGTCCTAGATTCCATTGCTATACAATCTTTTTACAAAAAGTAATCTAACAGGACCAAACCAAAACCAATCAATCAAGTCTTGAAGCTTGTTCTTGATATCATTTGCTTTGCCCATGACAATCAAACAAAACTTTCTTTTGTGAAATTGTTGATCTTGTCTTTCATACTATTTATGTCTTCTTTAAGCTGCTCATTTGGTTTTATCACAGGAGATGTATCAGTGTCAGGCTGTATCTTTTTAGTTTGAGTCTTGCACAATGCTGCCCATGACTGTCTGCTAACAAGATTTTTTTGTTTCTTACCTCTACTTATATTTTCCAATTTCTCTTTCGTGCTCATACTTTCCTCACCATGTGAGCTTTGTTGATTTTTAGCATTTTTTATTGAATAGTCAACTTCTACAAACTGTAGATTTTCATTCTGTTCTGTTTCATTGATTTTTTACGTTTTTTGATTGCTGGTTTGTTCTTCAGTTCATGTGTAATTTTGCATTATTCTTCTTATTCATTTTCCTGGATAACTTTTTGAGTTTTTTCAGAAAGTTACAGTTTTCTTGTTTAAGCATTTCTATGATTTCGTTTTTTCTTGAAACTCATGCTGTAATTTTACACAGTTGTTTGAAACACTTTTTTTACCCGCCTGTTTTATTTTTGATCTTGTAGCAATTGGACTTACATTTTTCAATTTAATTGCGCATTCACTGCAAACACTTACACATTTTTTGACACAACTTTTTGCACTTTACACAAAAGATAGGCTACTCGTATTTATAAATATATTTTTTGCACGCGATTGAGTGCTTCATCCCCTCTGGCCCCAAAAAGTGGTCTCATTACCCTGCTATTATGGGCCAGTATGGATTAGTAATTCTCTGAGAGATGCACAACCAAAAAAATTACAGTACCGCACCTGAAATACAATAATTACAGATAATTCAATGTTGATAGTACGTAAATCCTTTTATGTATTGTCAGATATTTGCATTGCTTAAAAATTAATCACATTTGATGAAATGTGAACTGTCAAATTTCAATAAAAATCCTTCAGCTATTAAATAAAATGAATCATGTACAGTTGTAACTTTATGCAAGAATAATGGATACTTTCATTTCATTGTGTCACCCTCAAACAAGAACCATGACAGACAGGTTTAACAGTTAAATGGTACAATTTGGGTTGGATCTGATCCAACAGTTCAGTTTTCCACTACACTTCTCTACCCACTTACTGCAGGAAATCGAGCCAGGCAGGAACCCTGCTAGCCAAATGTGCAATGGGTATTGGAGTGACTGTAGTTATCGCATAAGTGACCTTGACTCGCTATGTGTATTCCGGGTCATATCCGACCTGACAGTACCAGTAATGTCAGTAATTTTACTATAAATCATTTTTTGTTTTTTTGTTTTGATACATAAATGGCTTGGTAACAACTGTTACACATGCCTGAGGCAGTTCTAGCTGAGTTATGTCAGACCAAGAGGACAGTGATCTCAACCTGGAAGAGACTGTACCAGACTCTAACAATGGAAGGCCCATGAACACTGCTTGTAGGAGGAGACGTTTTCGAATGTGACATTGTGAGTGAGATTTACGTTCAAAATATTTATGAACTCCTTCTTCAAACATGATTCTCACCTGCCTGGACCTAATGCAAAGGCGCAAGGGTTACAGATGAAAAAAAAAAAAAGACATTATTTTTACTTTTTATGTCTGATGAAATGATAGAAAACATTGTTCATCATACCAGTAATGAAACAGAACACTCAATGCTCAAGTACAGTGATCCCAACAATTCTTTTTTATTCCAACAAACATAACTGAGATAAAAGCTTTCATTGATCTCTTGTTCATGAATGGTGACTTGAAAGATTCTGGCTTATCCCAAGATATGTTTTCCGACATGTATAGATCAATGATCTTTCATTGTGCTATCTTGCAGAAAAGATTTACATTCCTTCTACAACACTGATGCATGATGAGATAAAAGAAATTATTCAGATAGTGAAGGGAGACGAAAATTTAATAGTTATGGGTGACTGGAATTTGAGAGTAGGAAAAGGGAAAGAAGGAAACATACTGGGTGAATATGGATTGGGGGTAATAAATGAAAGAGGAAGCTGTCTGGCAGAATTTTGCACAGAGCATAACTTAATCATAGCTAACACTTGGTTCAAGAATCATGAAAGAAGGTTGTATACATAGAAGAATCCTGGAGACTCTAGAAGGTATCAGATAGATTATATAATGGTAAGACAGAGATATAGGAACCAGGTTTTAAATTGTAAGGCATTTCCAGGGGCAGATGTGGACTCTGATCACAATCTATTGGTTATGGACTGTAAATTAAAACTGAAGAAACTGCAAAAAGGTGGGAATTTAAGGAGATGGGACCTGGATAAACTGACTAAACCAGAGGTTGTACAGAGTTTCAGGGAGAGCATAAGGGAACAATTTTCACGAATGGGGCAAAGAAATACAGTAGAAGAAGAATGGGTAGCTCTGAGGGATGAAGTAGGTAAAAACACAAGGACTAGTAGAAATCCTTGTCCGCCGCTCGTGGTCTCGCGGTAGCGTTCTCGCTTCCCGAGCACGGGGTCCCGGGTTCGATTCCCGGCGGGGTCAGGGATTTTCACCTGCCTCGAGATGACTGGGTGTTTGTGTTGTCCTCATCATTTCATCATCATCCAGGAAAGTGGCGAAATTGGACTGAGCAAAGGTTGGGAAATTGTACGGGCGCTGATAACCACGCAGTTGAGCGCCCCACAAACCAAACGTCATCATCATAGTAGAAATCCTTGGGTAACAGAAGAAATATTGAATTTAATTGACGAAAGGAGAAAATATAAAAATGCAGTAAATGAAGCAGGCAAAAAGGAATACAAACGTCTCAAAAATGAGATCGACAGGAAGTGCAAAATGGCTAAGCAGGGGTGGCTACAGGACAAATGTAAGGCTGTTGAGGCTTATCTCACTAGGGGTAAGATAGATCCTGCCTACAGGAAAATTAAAGAGACATTTGGAGAAAAGAGAATCACTTGTATGAATATCAAGAACTCAGATGGAAACCCAGTTCTAAGCAAAGAAGGAAAAGCAGAAAGGTGGAAGGAGTATATAGAGGGCCTATACAAGGGCGATGTACTTGACGACAATATTATGGAAATGGACGAGGATGTAGATTTCCAGTCTCAGGAATTCGTTTCTGAAAGTATTTGTATGGCGTGTAGCCATTTATGGAAGTGAAACATGGACGATAAACAGTTTTGACAAGAAGAGAATAGAAGCTTTCAAAATGTGGCGCTACAGAAGAATGCTGAAGATTAGATCGGTAGATTACATAACTAATGAGGAGGTATTGAATAGAATTGGGGAGAAGAGAAGTTTGTGGCACAACTTGACAAGAAGAAGGGACTGGTTGGTAGGACATGTTCTGAGGCATCAAGGGATCACAAATTTAGCATTGGAGGGCAGTGTGGAGGGTAAAAATCGTAGAGGAAGACCAAGAGATGAATACACTAAGCAGATTCAGAAGGATGTAGGTTGCAATATGTACTGGGAGATGATAGAGTAGGACGGAGAGCTGCATCAAACCAGTCTCAGGACTGAAGACAACAACATACAACATTTGAGATCAGTGCTAAAAGTACTAAGTAGTCAAATGCTAATGATAAATTTGTTACCTTTTCAGAAACATGGGATACTTTTATAACCCATTGTTTGCAGTATTATAACCCATCAGAGTATCTATTGGTGGATGAAACATTACTGAGTTTCCTTGGTCTGTGTCTATACCATCAATACCTGATAAGTAAGGTCTAAAAATAGTTTCATTGTGTGATGCCAGAACATTCCATTTCATATCAGGCATTCCATATACTGGAAGAGAGCAAACAGACAAGGATGATTTATCCACTGCAACTCTGTCTGTTCTTAGACTTATTGCCTCATTGACAGGGAGCAACTGAAATGTGAAAACTGATAACTGGTTCATTTCACATGAGTTGGCAGAGAAACTGCCTGAGAGCAAACTTATGTTAAGTTGGTACACTACATAAATATAAGCATGAGGTACCACTATCCCAGCTGAAACTGTAAAGTTCATCTATGAAGACATCCAAATGTTGGTTTTTTTCCATCTCTAGAAAGAATAGAAAAAGTTATCTTAATGTCAAAAGTGTACCACAGTGGAACAATAAGCAATGAGTCAAGCAAGCCAGAGATTGTTGATTTCTTTAACCTAACAAAGGGTGTAGTGGACGAGTTGGACAAACTTTGTAAAGACAAGACTAGCAAACGAAAAACCTGAAGGTGGCTATTGAGATACTTCTTCAGAATGTTGGACATCACAGCTGTCAACAGTTTCATTTTATTCAAATGTAATATTGATTCCAGATTCATTCCCAGTACATGCAAGGGCCATGTTCCTCAAAACTCTTGTTGGGTTTGTCCAAACCCGTGATGGTAAAAAGAAAAAGAATTCTGAACCGACATATTTCGAGAGCTCTTCATTTGACAATTGTTAAGGTGTTAAAAGAAAGAGAGAGAGAGAGAGAGAGAGAGAGAGAGAGAGAGGAACAATTTATTATCACACGGAATCAGAATTTGTAGATAAAGTAAAGAGGATGTAACTTATGTGATACTTTGAAAGACAGGAAGGGAAAAGAATCTTGTGTCTAATGCAATTCATGTGTATGTGATGAGCATAAAGCAGTATTGGGTGTTAGGTCCATGACTCATGATTCTATTGAGGAAATAGTTATTACTGGAAATTATTTCATTTTTCTTTATATTATTTTGTGTTTTGTCAAAAAAGACAAGAATTGGGATTCATTTTGTGTAGATGCTTTGATTTGGATTTGACAACCGCTGTTATACGTTTTGTCCACAAAAATGACTTTTGTCATTTAACATACTATCAGTAAACTTTATTATTCAATAATAATACTGATTATGTATCTACATCCATACAAATCTCATCGAAGAGAAGTGGGTCATATCTGTCTACCACTGTACGATTTTAGGGTTAAATTCATTTAGATTCGAAAATAATCTTAGAAGTTTCAAGTTATGACAAAAGATTATTGGCCCAGAGCTGGTTTTAACATTCAGGTAATTCATAGCAGGACTCTTATGGAATACTGCACAAACTGAATATACATTACGAATACTATTTTACTGCTATTAAATGAAACAACACACACATTTGCATCTAGCACGAGTTAAAATTTCATAGTGGCTATCACATGAGTTAAAGCGCTCCTTGTGGAACTGGTGATAACTTGGCCACCATTTCCAAAGTGGTCAGAACATCAAGCAGAACCCAAAGAGTTAAAATCAAGCTTGTCAATTCTCAGCTTTGATTACGTCTGTAGACACTGATGGATTTTGATAATTTCTGTTTTTTATGTAGTACAACTATTACTATAATCTTATGTGGAATTTCATTCTTTTGATACCTAGTAAACCTGTTTATGATGATCAGCAGTGGAATTTCATTCTTTTGGCACCTGGTAACCCTGTTAATGATGATCACAAACATGGTCTCCCAAGCCCTAAAAGGCAGAGAATGCACTACTGAAGAAGCGTCTAAAGCAACTTAGTGTGTGATACAAAATAACAACAGTGCAGTTAGAAACTTGAAGTACTGCTTTGAAAAATAAGACTAAATAATTCAGTTTCCAGTATGTTAAATAGTGAAAATTTAACAGATCAGCTGAAGCAGCTTTCAAAACGTCAAGCTATTGCAATGTATCACAATATTCTCAGTAAAAAAGAAAATTTACTCTGACTCTACATTTCTATTCTGTTAAGGCATATAGCTACTTACGAAAGTCTGAGAAATTATCTCACCCAAGAACAATTCATTGCAATTACTGAGAATTTCCATAATTACGAACAGTGACCATCTTTTACAGCAAAAGGAAGAAAGGCATTATGTGAAATTTATAGGCCTAAAACTACTACTCTATCAATATTTTATCTGAAGAATAAATTGTAATTATGGAACTGTAAATCTTTTGAACAGAGAGATAAAGTTGTAAGATGACCTTATGCTAGTCTTATTTTATTTAATGCTCAGTGTAACCATTGCAAATAAATGTGTCACTGAAAATGTTGTAAAAACAAAATGCCAATGAAAACACTGTAAAAATTAAATGTTTGTATTATTTTATTGTCTTGTAATTCATTATTATAACTGTGGTAATTACTTGTAACATGTAATTTTTTAACAATATTCTCATCCATAGTGCACTGGAGTCTGAATCTGTGACTATCCTTAAAACACAAACAAAAATACAGAATTTCTGCTCCAGTCATTGTTTCTGTTACTTAATCACAATGCATTTTAAAGTTTACTCCATAATCTTCAGGTGGTACCTGCTCAAAATGCATTGATAAGCATTCAGTTTGTGAGCAAAAAGAAGTTATCATGGGTGGATGAACACATTTTGAGTCATCTTGAAGTTTTATCCATATTGAAAAATGTATATTTATTTTGACCAAAACTTTCATTGTTGCTGCCTGTATATGTTTACTGTTTTTTGAGAAAAAATAAATCTGGCATGAGCTATCTGAAGTTAGCCAAACGCAATTTCAAGGGGTTGTGACTCAGCAGATGACATCCTGACTACTGATAAAATGGTGGATATGAATTTAATTTGATTCAAACATGGAGGACATTTAGGCACTCTATGGTATTTGAACCTGTTGATCTAGGTAACCAAACGGCAGTCAAAAACCAGACTGCAATACCACTATTCATTGTTTTGAGATTATATATTGTCTACATCGATACGGTTTTGTCATTCAGTCACTTCCTGCTAGAGCAAAAGTTCCCACAGAGCACTCCCCCCCCCCCTCCCCTCCCAAGTAATGTGGAGCAAGCACTGGAGGAGATGTAGCAAGCAACAACTGCTCCTATTCCCTGTTGAAATACTTGAGGTGGTGGACATGGCAGCCAAAGTCTGATGGTGGGGGTATAATGGTGAATGAGGTAGAGGTGAAGTGAGAATCGCCACCAGAGACATTACCAGATGTCACATCAGGCTAGAGTGCTGTGGACAGTGCTATAGTATTTGTGGCAGGAGTCTAAGCTCGAGACCCATGTGGGCTTGATTCTATATATCAAAACCATCATCACTTGCCATAGAGAATGATATCAGATGGTCAGCACTGCACATTGCCTTGTAATGACCATAGTAAGGTGGCTGAAGTGACACCCTTACAGTGTCAGCACATAAATCACATACTCACAAGTCACCAAGTCTTTGTGTTTGGGAGATCCATGACACTGTGGAGAAGGCATTGTGATTTTGGAGGTACTTTGCCTGATTCTGAATCATTGCCAATAATTCTGCTCTGTCAGATAATGTCACAGGATTGATGAACTCTGCTAAGAACTTTGATGTTTCACCATACAGTATCTCTGCCATGGAAACCTGAAGTTCCTCTCTGAAAGGACTGCAAACACCAAGAAGCACCCATGGAAGCATCTCTGACCATTGTCCACCATGGCACATCATCAATGACTTAAGTGTGATGCAACTCCTCCACCAATCAATTGCTCTATGGATGGTAAGCAGTGGTGTAACAATGCTACACTCCACAGGGGCTGTACAATTCCTAGAACATTGCAAACTCGAATTGCCTGCCCTGGTCCTTTGTTATGGCAGCAGGACAATCAAGCTGTGAGATCCATTTGTTAATGAAAGCCTCAGCAGTGCATTATAGGGCCTGCCTTTACCCATTGCATGACACAATCGATAGCTGACAAAATATACCAGAATCAGACAGCAGGTGTACATACTGTAACCTGTCCACTGGAATATCATAGTGTCCAGGCTCTTGAGCTAGCACAGCTACCTGTTTTGCAGTGTTGGCAGATAATGCAGATCATTACAAGTTTTGTCATAGGGCAGGTATGCAAATGGACAGGCTGTGGAGATTATCAAACATGTCTTCTCATATGTGATGGAACTAACAGTAGAACTTTCCTTCATGATACGTCAGCACTAGACTTGTCTGTCCAATCCAGGGAGTTGACGGCATTCAAATAAAAGGCCAGTTGAGGTCTCCAGCAAAAGTTCATTGACTTGTGTATCCCTCTCCTGTACCAGTTCAAGTTCACTGTAACTAATGCACACTGAAAGGGCATTGATTCTTGAGAGAAAGTGTGCCACTACATTGTCGGCCCTTTTAATGTGTTGCACAACAGTTGTGAATTGACTTACATAGGCCGAATGGAGAAAATATAGTGGGGGGCCATCCTTCTCGGGACTCTATAGTTTCTGGTAATAGTGCTGAATTGGAGCCTTTTGTAGAAGAAGGAAGCATCTCCAATGTGAGTGGATGCAGATGCTATATAAAGAGATAGTAGAAAATCTATCTTAAAGTGTGTAGAAGAAAGCAGGAATAGTTGTCTGCAGGAATAAGATAGAAAAATGGAAGAAAAACAAGGAATCATATTCACCACTTTTCTGGCAAGAAATTTTTGACAGCTCACCTGACCTCTTGTTAAGCCTCATCTGTTCTCAAAATTATTTGTACAAATTTTTCTGACATTTCCATATTTTCCTCCTTGCTTTTCTTCTGTTTTTCTATCTTTTCCCACCCTTTGCTTCTCTTTCTTGCCACTCCCACCATTTCTAACACTCCAAACTGTCCACTAATGCCATGATGAACCCCATCACATGTTACATTCATTATTTTCAAAAATATACTTTTGCACTATCAAAACTAATGTCCCACATTCTGTTTCTTAGAACCTGCGTGTCCCTTGGAGTTACTCCCAAAGGCCTAACCTTGAAGATCCCTGTTTCTGGATGCAATCCTGCTCTACACCAGGCTATTTTACAGTTTCAAATACATCAATCTCTTGCACCTACCCAGCTTATATGTGATCTATATTCCTCATCTGCCAATTTCCACTCCAGCAAGCTTCTCTCCCTCTACAAAATCCTGCAGTTATCTGCCCCTCATGTTTCCTTGGATGGTATTATCCACCAAGCCAGTTTCAAACTGCAACAACATGCCCCTCCTAAACTACCCCAAGAGTGGTGTTTCCCTTCCTGTTCCTCTGCAGCTCCCTAAACTGCCTGACTATCAACCACCACTCCTCTCCCACAAACCAATCTTGGCCAACCTCCTTAACATCCCACAGCCTTCACCACTGCCTCCCAGACCAATAATAACTCATAATAACAAGAACCAGTCACAACAGTACAGTGTTCGCAACCTCTCATCTAAAGCACTCTCCCCTCCTGAATTACCTGTATTATCCAAGGGTCTCATTTTCAGCCCTAAACCTGCATTTAACCATGCTGCTTTATTAAAGGACCTACTTTGATACACACGTAATGTTGACTAGAAATATCACTTCCCAATCCAATCCCAAAACCTTTCCACTACAAAATGACCCTAACCAGTCCACCAGGCTCTGCATTCCATAAAAGCTAATGACTCCACCATTATCCTTCCAGCAGACAAAAGATCTACCACTGTGATACTTGACCAACAGGAGTATGTTCGTGAATGTATACGCCAGCTGTCCAACACCTCTACATACAGCATCTGCTGTCGAGATCCTTGTGATTCAGAGTGACCTACAGTTATTACTCAAAGCTCATGGCCTCTCACAGGGAGTAATACCTCAATCTGTAGAACTTCTTACCCCACCCAAACCACTGAGTCTTTTACCTTCTTCCTAGGATCCACAAACACAATCAGCCTGACCAAAGCATCCACTGAATGCACCGGGTGATCAAAAAGTCAGTATAAATTTGAAAACTGAATAAATCATGGAATAATGTAGGTAGAGAGGTACAAATTGACACACATGCTTGGAATGACATGGGGCTTTATTAGAACAAAAACAAAAAAAAAAAAACAAAAGTTCAAAAAATGTCTGTCAGATGGCGCTTCATCTGATCAGAATAGCAGTAATTAGCATAACAAAGTAAGACAAAGCAAAGATGATGTTCTTTACAGGAAATGCTCAATATGCCCACCATCATTCCTCAACAATAGCTGTAGTCAAGGAATAATGTTGTGAACAGCACTGTAAAGCATGTTCAGAGTTATGGTGAGGCATTAGCGTCGGATGTTGCCTTTCAGCATCCATAGAGATGTCGGTCGATCACAATACACTTGTGACTTCAAGTAACCCCAAAGCCAATAATCGCACGGACTGAGGTCTGGGGACCTGGGAGGCCAAGCATGACGAAAGTGGCAGCTGAGCACATGATCATCACCAAAAGATGCACGCAAGAGATCTTTCATGCATCTAGCAATATGGGGTGGTTATCATAAAACCCCATATCATTCCAAGCATGTGTGTCAATTTTTACCACTCTATCTACATTTTTCCTTGGTTTATTAAGTTTTCAAATTTATACTGACTTTTTGATCACCCAGTATATCTGTCTTAGTTTATCAGCACCTGCAATCCACAGTACAAAGACTTCCCTCCTGTGTTATTAAAGACATTAACCATTTCCTAGACTGTCTGAAATCTGTCCCCGTCCCACTCCCACCACACACATTGCTTGTCACCATTGATGCCAGTTCTCTCTATTGCAACATCCCCCACATACATGGTCTGTCTGCTGCTCTCAGCACCCACCTCATTCCAAACCTATGGCATGCTTACTGCTCACCTCAATCAACTTTATGCTTACCAACAATTATTTCATCTTTGAGGGGAAGACATAAAAACAGATCAGTGGTATGGCCATGGGAAACAGGATGGCTCCTTCCTGTGCCAACATTTTCATGGGTCACTTGGAGGGGTTTTTCCTGGGATCCGAAAGTCTTCAGGGCATGGTTTGGTTTAGATACATTGATGACATCTTTACCATATGGACTCATGGTGAGGCTGACCTGTTAAAATTCCTGGAATCTCTAAATACCTTCTCCCAATTAAATTTCACATTGTCGTATTCCAAATCCCATGCCACTTTCCTTGATGTTGATCTCACCCTCACTGAAGGCTAGCTACACACTTTTGTCCACATTAAACCTACTAACAAACAACATTACTTACATCTTGACAGTTGCCATCTTTTCCATGTCAAACTTTCCCTTCCGTACAGCCTTGGCAATCAAGGTAAATATGTCAGATGCAGACTTTACAGCAACACACCACCATTCTCAACTCAGTCTTCACTGGATGTAATTACCCCACCAGCCTAGTTCAACAGTAGATTTCCCAGGCCATCACATCAAACCCTGGAACAGCTGATCCCTCCAAAAAAACAACTTCAGAGCACATAACTCTTCATTCAGCATTATCCCAATCTTGAATGTAAAAATCAGCCAATTTGACAAGGCCATGGCTTCCTAAAACCATGCCCTGAAATGAAATCTATTCTGTCAGATTTTGCTCACCACACCTAGAATAGCTTTTTGTTGCCCTCCCAATCTCCACAATATCCTTATCACACACTATGCTGCCCCTGCACCCATCTCCCTACCCTATGGCTCCTATTCCTGCGGCCATCACCGCTGCAAGACTTGTGCTATGCAACCTCCTTCCACCACCTATACCAAACATGTACTATCAAAGGGAGAGCTACCTGTGAAACTATAGTGTCTAGGAAGCCTGCGTACTCAATTCACTAGACAAACAGTCAGACAAGTCATATTAATGAGTTTTATTACAATAAGAAAATTACAATACTTAACTTTGGCAATTACACATATGTGTCGCAAGCAAAGGGCAACATATGAAATAATCTTCTTCAGTCTGTGCTACATAGAGAGTACAAACGAAGTGACTAGCATTGACGCTGCTATCAAAGTCACTAATCCCGAAGCTGCTATTGAACTGGGTGTCACCATTCGGTCATGGCACTTATTTCCTCTTCACATAGAGACAGCTGCTGTCGCATTGTTGTCCTGGAGGGAAGTCTGGTCAGCAGGTGGTTGGCTGATCTCTTCTCTCAGCCTTCCATGCTCTGTTGTTCCAAACTGGCATGCCAGCACTTGACTTTATGCTGTAACATTCCTGCCCCCCCCCCCCCCCCTGCAAAGGGATGGGCCATCATTGTACAGGGAGCAAGACAACAGGAGGGGAGGCAGGAGCTTGGACACTCAGATGGACTGGAAGCTATGGCTGCAGGGCACATCAGGCTTCCGGTCACTTCTGGTGGTACCCCACCATCCGGCCTTTGCTCTGGTGGAAACATCCCCTGGAAAATGCCCAGAAGGGTACGCATCTACCTCTGAGTCCCATGCCACTGTGTAGAAGGTGTCGGCCACTGTGGTGTGGGTGGATCCAGCTCCATCGGTAGTGTGAGAGGAGATGGAGGAGGCAAAGGCTCCATCTCCACGAGGCCATCCCGCAGTGTCGTGATGACACCCTCTGGCATCTGCTGTGGCCATGCTGTTGTCGGTATCTGTGGATCTGGGGGAAGAGATACAGAAGGATTACCATGTACATAACAACGGCGAATTTGATTGTCGTGTCGGTGCTGCAATCCATTTGGGCCTGAAATGAGATACATGCATGCATCAAGTTGATGAAGGATCTCGCCTTGCGCCCACCATCTGCTGCCGCTAAAAACCCTCAAAAACATAATATCATGCGGAGCGAAGCAATACTTGTGGTGTTCCTTTGGTGCTGGATGCTGAGGGGGATGGAGCAGTGTCTGATGGCAGTGGCCATGAAGCAATCCCGCCAGCGATGGTCCATCTCATGGATGCAAACAATAGGAGGTGAGAAACAGTTGCAATGCTTGATCCCTGGTGTGTGTGGTGTGAAGTTTGGCCATCTGCTGCTTGAAGGTTCTGACAAAATGTTCCATTTTGCTGTTGGACTGTGGATGGAACAGTGCACTAGTTAGATGCTGTATGCCATTGTGTTCACAGAACATTTCAAATTCATTTAACGTGAACTGAAGGGCACTGTCTGACACTATGACTTCAGACAAACCTCCGAGGCAAAAAGTAGAGGACAGTGCCTGAACTGTGCTACATGACATAGTTGGGTTCATTGGCAAAGCAAAAGGAAACTTGCTATAAGAGTCAACCACAATCAACCAATGAGTGTTCCAAAAAGGTCCCACAAACTCTAGGTGCACAAGTTGCCTTGCTGACTGCAACTTAGGCTAAGCACAGAATTTTTGTGGCGGAGCGGACTGATTATCTGCACATGCGTGACACTGTGATGTCATCTGTTCTGTTTAGGTGTCCATACCTTGAAAAGTCCAGTGTTGATGCGCGAACTGTTTTGTATGAACAATCCCCCTGTGCCCTTGGTGAAGTAAATGCAACACTTTTTTTTGCAAAGCTTTGGGGATCAACACACGTGACGGTCCACTATTATTCTGAACAAGAATCACACCTTGCTGTATAGTGAGGATATGTCGATGTGCAAACTATTGGTGCTCTACA
This sequence comes from Schistocerca cancellata, assembly GCF_023864275.1. Lineage (NCBI taxonomy): Eukaryota > Metazoa > Arthropoda > Insecta > Orthoptera > Acrididae > Schistocerca > Schistocerca cancellata. Next base: position 265,283,836 of record NC_064628.1, on the reverse strand, counting down.
GAGATTTTTTATGGTATGCAGTGAGTGAGGCCAAGATGTGCGAATGTATTTAAGCAAAATGTTTAACTCTGAATCAGCTTCTGTGGTCTGGCAATTTTCCTGCAATTCAGAATCCTGAGCATCGATGTGACAACAAGATACAGCAGAAGTGTCAAAGTCTGTATCAGGGCCAATTGGAAAACGTGAAAGTGCATCAGCATTACCATGTTGAGCTGTCGGATGATACACAATCTCATACTGATATTGAGATAACAACAAATCCCATCTTTACAATTTTTGGGCAGCTCATACAGGAACCGGCTGCATCAGATGAAACAAGGACTGCAATGGCTCGTGATCCATTACTAAGTAGAATTTTCTGCCATACAAACAGTGGTGGAGTTTGGTGACACCATACACAATAGCCAAAGCTTCTTTCTCTATTTGTGAATAGCTACACTGAGCTTTGGACAACACTTTTGATATGATAGCAATAAGCCTGTCTTTATTACCAAATCTGTGCGAAAGCACAGCACCAATTCTGTAAGAGGAAGTGTCAACTTGCAACACAATTGATTTGTCAGGATCAAAATGAACCAAGCATCAATCACTGAGCAATGCATCTTTAAGTTCTTGAAAAGCTTCTTGACACTTATCTGTCCAAACAAGGGGTATGTTGTTGCAATGCAAGTGATGCAATGGAGCTGCGATTTGTGCAGCATTTGGTATGAAATGAATATAATAGTTGATTTTCCCTAAGACTGAATGCAATTCTGTGATACTGCGAGGAACTGACAGATCAAGTATAGCTAGCGTATGTGACTGAAGAGGATGTACACCTTAACTGTTTATGACATGACCAAGAATCTGAAACTCAGGTTTTAAAAAATCACACTTGTCCTGGCCCTGCATCAGATGAAACAAAGCACACAAATTTGCAATTTGTTCTTCAGGTGTATGATGTGCTATGACAATATTGACCAAATAGTTTGAACAGTTTGGTACCTGAGCAGTCAGCTGTTCCATATACTGATGGATAATGACAGGTGTGAAAGCACGCCAAAAGGCAAACACAAATATTTAAACAAGCCCAAATGACTGTTCACAACACACATACAGTTTGAGATTGTTCATCAAGTGGTTTTTGAAGATATGCATCACACAAATCAATTTTTGAAAAGTAGACCAGTGCCTTATCTGTCCATGAGATCCTCTGGGCATGGCAATGGATAAGTATCAATCACAGTTTGTGGGTTGACTGTAGACTTAAAAGTCAACATTGACGTGAATGTGACCTGAAGATTTAGGGAGCAGCACCAGTGCACTCACCTGATGACTAGCTTGTAAGGGTGCGATAGTTCCACTATCCTGCAATTCTTTAAGTTCGACAGCTACTTTGTCCCATAATGCAATGAGAACATTTCTGGCCTGGCAAACTTTCAGCTGAGCATTGTCTTTCATTGTAATATGTGCAACAAAATTGTTAGCCTTGCCTAAACCTTCAGGAAAGTGTTCAGAGAATTCTTTCAGCAAGCTTTCAGTGAAAGTCACAGTTTATGTATGTGAATGATACATGGCAGGCAAAGTACATTTTCTGAGAACAGGAATGTCTTGTCCATTATGAGCCATCAAGTGCATGCTAGTTTTAGACTGGTGTGGGGAGCCTAACAGTTCATATGGGCTACAATTCCACAATGTAAAAGAGGCACCCATGTCCAACTGAAATTTCATGTGTTTTCCACTAATATGCAAAGGAACAAAAAGTTTGTTGGGCTGACATAACGCTGAAGAAACTGTTTGCTTGCTAGTTTTGCAAATGCCTGCAGCAGGCTTTGAATACACTGCATGGATTACACAGGCCTTGTGACTAGATTTTTGTGAGTGGGCAGAATTCTTATGTTTGTTCCATTGCAAACATATGGATTGTATGTGACCTTTCTTGCCACAAGTGTAACACTGTGCTTATCTGGATGGGCAGCCTTGGCATTTGTGCCATGAATAGCACTGAGGGCATGACTTAATTCTGTTCACCTGTTTAGAGATCTGTTTACACAGTGTGGCATGCACATGCTGTTGCTGCCTACTGGGTGTCATAAGCAAGGAACGACTCAACCCGACAAATTGGTGGCTGTTAAAATTTATTGGCTGCTACAGTATGTGAATCATACTGATCTAGAATTTACACTATGTGATGAAATAACGGATCAGACTGTTTTAAAATCTGTTCTCTATGTTTGACATCAGTTACATTGTACATGATCACATCATGCAACATAATCCTGAATATAAAGCACCACAACAACATTTGAACTTGCATTTCCTCGTCATACCCTGCAAACCTCTTCCCACATGCAATAAATTTGTTCTGACCTTTTCCTGCAATGAAAGAGTTGGCACCTAGCTACCACCACATTCACTTGTTGGTCATAATAGTTAGTTAGCGAATCTACAGCTTGATCATAGGAGGGTTCACTTGGAATGACATTAGGGAACAATTACTGAATGAGGCAAAAGACTGCACTTCCTACCACTGACAAAAAGTAACCTAGTTTAACAGTACCTGATAACTTTGTGAGCAATGATGTGGGCTTCATACTGTTGCACCCACTCAAGCCATTTCTCTTCTTTTTCATTGAACTGCTGAAAAGGCAGTATGGCACTCGGAGCCCCAGGTGTTGCTTGTTGCGCTGCATTTGTTGAATTCATCAGCAACTGCTTTACCATGTTTAGAAAAGTGGCAATCTGTGGCATCTAAAACTGAAACATCTGTGTTAGCTGCAGCTTGCAGCTGAGGCACCTGAGCAGTGAGTGGGGGAGGTGAGTTGCTCATTTTGGAATAGGCAGATACCTATCACTTCAGAAAGTGATGGTAATGAGTGCCGGTTAATCTCTGTGGTGGTATGTATGGCCCTAGTAATCTATAGCCAAGAACCCACGCATTCACTGAGAATTGATCCTGGTGCCTTATTTCTTGAACCACATAGGGATTTTCATCAGCCCACACATGTTTATTATGGAAATTTACAATGCCATCTCATGTAAAACCTGCCTCATTAATAGACAAAATCTTGGAGGCAAAGTGTGGATCTGCACCACACTGCCACAAGAACTATTGGCAGAACTGCACTCTGACAGGATGGGCTTGTGCCCTAAGGGCTTGGAAATGCTGAACATGGTATGGATACAACAACTGCTCATGAAGTATCACCCAGACCAAAGGATTACTAACACTTTCAGCTGCTGCTGTTCATTGCACACGAGTTCCAGTATTGTCGTCCACTACACCTGGAACACACTCCTCCATTTCAGGCATGCGAACTGAATGAGGCCTTCCACTGTCTACTTAGTTGGGTGCTACAGAACCTGTTTCCCCAAGATACTGGAACAATCGGCTGAGCAGCTTAACAGATGGTACCCTGCATGCTGGAAATCTTTCAGTGTACAGGTTACAGGCTCTCAGATCGTGGAATAAAAGGCCTCCATTGCTAGGTTGTGTCAGAGTACCTGCAAGAGAGAAAACATGTTGTACTGCACTACAAACATCACAATAACATGTACTTTAAACATGATGTGTAAATAGACTAAACATTAAGGTATGCACCCGGAGTTAGGAGAAATGTATGCAAATGTAAACAGATGTAACAAGACTACAGTACAATCATGCAACATAAATGGAACACACACTGCAGACTACTGAGCCAACTAATGTTTACATCGATATTACACAGCAGTATCCCAGCAAGCTGTTGACCCTGGTATGACACAAAGGGCCAATGCAACAATGGTGCTCACATCCATAAGCACATGTTCATAATGCCTTCCTACCATGCAGAATTCCATGCAAGGGGCAGTAATTAACATTAATCATCGAGTCATCATCTGTAGTAGGTCAAATAATTCACTTCCATGGATGAAATCGCAAGAGCACATTTTCATATGTCATATGTCGTCAGTAAAGCAGATGCCAGACTGAGATTCATTGGAAGAATCCTAAGGAAATGCAATCCGAAAACAAAGGAAGTAGGCTACAGTACACTTGTTTGTCCACTGCTTGAATACTGCTCACTGGTGTGGGATCGGTATCAAATAGGGTTGATAGAAGAGATAGAGAAGATCCCATGGAGAGCAGCGTGCTTTGGTACAGGATCATTTAGTTATCATGAAAGCATTATGGAGATGATAGATAAACTCCAGTGGAAGACTCTGCAAGAGAGAGAATCAGTAGCTCAGTACGGGCTTTTGTTGAAGTTTCGAGAACATACCTTCACCAAGGAGTCAAGCAGTATATTGCTCCCTCCTACGTATATCTCGCGAAGAGACCATGAGGATAAAATCAGAGAGATTAGAGCTCACACAGGGGCATACGGACAATCCTTCTTTCCATGAACAATATGAGACTGGAATAGTAGGGAGAACCGATAGATGTACTCAAAGTACCCTCCGCCACACACCGTCAGGTGGCTTGCGGAGTATGGATGTGGATGTAGATGTAGATGTGGATATGTCAGAATGTATGCTTTATAGGACCCTGGCAGTCTGGCAACACTGTAATCACATGTATGGCTACTACCTCTTTCAGGATAGAGGAGTAATGCTATGTAGTTGATGCAATTGATAGCATTTAGGGTTAGCTTGTAGAAGGTTAAGGGTTCGAGCCTGGGTCAAGGCATTTTTTTTTTTTTTTATTAGCCAGTTTCATTCTGCCATATAATATTGTAGTATACACCATTTCTTAAGCCACACACATCCAATGCTTACATAGTACAGTATTTTGTAGCAGTGAACATAACAAAAACATGTCAGAAAAGTCAGAAATAGACTGTTGAAACAAATGACATGTCAAAAGACAGAATAACTACAAAAACAATATGAATTTTGAGATGTTAAAGATGACTGCACAGTTAAATAGCTCAACAGCTACTAGTCGTTTGTACTACATGCAGTAAATCCACTCAGATGTAACACAATAGCAACCAGTGACAATCATTATTTCTATATTAATGAGCACATGGTTTTTACAAAGAATACACTGTCATCAGGGCAGATGCTCAAAGCAAATGCCCCTGCATGTCCAGACAGTGCACTACCCGCTAGGTAATACAGCTCTAGACTGTTTGCAACATGTCTGCATCCACAGATACAAGAGCAGCACAAAGATGCTCTATCAGTTCCTCCATATATGTCGGTGGAGTAGAATACTTGTGCTCCTTCAAGTGTCCCCATAGGAAAAAATCCAGCAGATTTAGGTCAGGTGAACATGGAGGCCATACAACTGGACCTCCCCATCCAAGCCATTTCCCTGCATATGTTCTATATAAATACAGTGCACATTAATTCCAAAGAGTGGAGGTGCACCATCATGTTGGAACCATAAACTCTGCCGAACATGGAGTGAAACATCTTCCAGTGCAACAGGCAATAATTTCAGACGAATGCACGATGCAATAATTTCAGACGAATGCACGATATCTTCATACAGTCAGCTGGTCAGGTCACAAGTAGGGACCCAAACTCCTGTCTTCCAATATTCCAGCCCAGACATTGATGCCAAAGTGAACTTGATATCCATGGTTGTGGGGGATGTGTGTGTTAATATCACATCAATGGTGGGCATTGCGCATATTGAAGATGCTTTCACAAGTGTATGCTGCTTCATCTGACCATATTGCAGTGTTTATGAAGTCATTGTTGGTTTCCTGTTGTTGTTGTAATCATTCACAGAATTGCAGATGATGGTCTGCAGGATGCAGGGGATATTAAAGAATACTGATAGGGGTGCAGTCCATTATCGTACAATACATCAATGACCATGCATTACGAAACATGCAGCTGCCTTGCTACGCTGTGAGTAGTTCACTGGGGTTCTTAGTGCATGACCTCCAGAATAACTTCCTCAGTAGCAAGAGTATGGCGAGTCCATGGACAGCCTCTGTCATGTGTTGGAGGAAGGAGAAAAACTGTCTCCCAAAGCTGAAGCTCCAGATGATGAAACACATTTTAATCTGGATGATGTTGACTGGGATATCTAGCAGCATATTCATGAGTGGCAACACCAGCCTGGTTATCATATGCACATCCATATACAAGCATATCCACATATTCATCATTTATGTATGCCATACATTTGTCACACTGTTTTAGAATAACACAAGGAGAAAATACAATATGTATATGAATGTACATGGAGTCTGTTATAGGTGAATTACTCTGTTAGCAACTAGACCCTGTCTGCTGAACATCATATACAGTGTAAACACACAGCGGGTTGCTCCACTTGACACACATCACTTCTCTTAAGCTTTCGTTCTGCATGATTCATCCTGACACTTCTAACTGCGAAATGTTCATTTTCAAATTACGCTGTTTCCGTAAAGGTAATGATGTGATGTGTCCACACTTCCAATGATAATGATAATAATAATAATAATAATAATAATAATAATAACAGGATACCCCAGTCAGAATTAGAAAACATCAAACAACAAGTACAACAAATACTGGAACAAAATAATGTGCAATTAGAAGAAGAAGAAAATACAGTAATGGACTCAAACATCCCAGAGAAAACAAACAAAGAACAAAACGCGTCAATTAAACAATCAGAGGAAAACGACATCTTAAGACAGCCACCAGAACAAGCACAAATAGAACATGAAGTGACACACATGTTAGATATAGAAGAAAAATTTCAGTTGACATATATAGAATACAAAGACACAAATACAGACATTAGACCATTCTTGCATAGACCACCAAATAACCCACAAGTCGAAACAACAATAACAACTATCAGCACAATCATACACAACAAAATAAATGAAAATACAACTATGGAAGAGTTACAACTACTGGCTTATGTAGGAACACTCACTACACTAAATATACACACTAGGCAGAGATCAGAACCAACCAACACACAGAAGAAACCCACAAAACCAGCACGGCAACACGGGCTACAGATCAGAATAGAAAAACTGAGAAAAGACATCGGACAGCTAACACAATTTATAAGAAATGAAATATCAGACAAAAAACGAAAAAGGTTAGGTAAAATCTCACAACAAGAAGCAATAGAGCAATTAGATGAAAAGAAGCAGAAATTACAAGCATTGGCCAAACGACTTAGAAGATACAAAAAAAGTGAAAATAGAAGGAAACAAAACCAAACATTCAACACAAACCAAAAGAAATTTTACCAGACAATAGATAACACACACATTAAAATATACAATCCACCAAACTTAACAGACATGAAACACTTCTGGAGCAACATATGGTCGAACCCGGTACAACATAACAGACATGCACGGTGGATACAAGCAGAACCAGACTCATACAAGATGATACCACAAATGCCTGAAGTGATAATTTTGCAACATGAAGTCACCCGAGCAATTAATTCTACGCACAATTGGAAAGCCCCTGGAAATGATAAAATAGCAAATTTCTGGCTAAAGAAGTTCACCTCAACACATTCACATCTGACTAAATTATTTAACAATATGAATATAATAGAGGGAAACATTCCACGTGGGAAAAATATATCTAAAAAGAAAGATGATGAGACTTACCAAACAAAAGCGCTGGCAGGTCGATAGACACACATACAAACACAAACATACACACAAAATTCAAGCTTTCGCAACCAACGGTTGCCTCATCAGGAAAGAGGGAAGGAGAGGGAAAGACGAAAGGATTTGGGTTTTAAGGGAGAGGGTAAGGAGTCATTCCAATCCTGGGAGCGGAAAGACTTACCTTAGGGGGAAAAAAGGACAGGTATACACTCGCACACACACACATATCCATCCGCATATACACAGACACAAGCAGACATTTGTAAAGGCCTTTACACTTCCGCAGTATTCTACCAATAAACTGAAGTCTACTTCCTGCTTCACCCCTGACTGAACCTATGTGATCATACCATTTCATATCCCTACAAAGTGTTCCGCCCAGGTATTTGCACAAGTTGGTTGATTCCAACAATGATTCATTGATATTAGAGTCATAGACTACTGCATTCTTTTCGTTTTGTGAAGTAAAAATTTTACATTTCTGAACATTTAGAGCAAGTTACCAATCTCTGCACCACTCTGAAATCTTATCAAGATCTGACTGAACATTTATGCAGCTTCTCTCAGGCAGTACTTCATCATAGATAACTGCATCATCTGCAAAAAGTTTGAGGTTATTAGCAATATGGTCTGCAAGGTCATTAATATACAATATGAACAACAAGGGTCCAACATATTTCCCTGGGGATCACCCGAAGTTACTTGTACATCTGACGATGACTCTCCATCCAAGATGCTATGCTGTATCCTCCCTATCAAAAAGTCCTCAATCCAGTCACAAATTTAACTTGATAACTCATATGATTGTACTTTTGACAATAAGCATAGGTGGGGCACTGAGTCAAATGCTTTTCAGGAACCAGGAAATACTGCATCTACATGGCAGCCTTGATCCAAAGCTTTCAGTATGTCATGTGAGAAAAGTGTCAGTTGTGTTTTACATGATTGATGTTTTCTAATTCCATTCTGTTCAAGACACCTCATTTTGTTTGAGCTTGGAATAAGTTCTAATATTCTACAACAAATTGATGTCAAGGATATTGGACAGTAGTTTTGTGGATCAGTTCTACTACCCTTCTTGTAGCTGGGTGTGACCTGTGCCTTTTTCCAAGCACTGGGCACAGTATTTTCTTCGAGCGATCTATGACATATAGTTAGAAGAGGGGCTAAGTCAGCTGTGAAATCAGTATAGATCAGGGATTCCATTGGGGCCTGGAGCTTTGTTCAGTTTTAATAATTTCAGCTGTTTGTCGACACCTCTGAAACTGACACTTCTTTCATTCATCTTTTCCCTTGTCCAAGGATTAAAGTGGGGAAAATCTCATGGATTTTCTTAGTAAAGGAACATTTGAAAATTTCAGCCTTTGCTTTGCACCCTCAGTTTCAGTTCCTGTCTCATTCATTAGGGACTGGACACTAACTTTGGGTTCTGTAAAAGACCTCTTGACAGTATTCTGTTGTGGTAATCATTGAAGGCATCGTGCACTGCTCTCTTGACAGCCAAACACATTTCATTCAGCATCTCTCTATCTGTAGCCTTCTGCTTTGTTTTACACTTATGCAGTAATCTCTGTTTCTTTAGATGTTTCTTTACAGTGACTGTTTACCATGGAGATTCCTCCCATTATGAACTGTTCTACTCTGTACATACATACCAGTGCATAGTCAACTATCTTTTTAAACTTGAGCAAGGGTTCCTCTATATGCTCCTGTCTTGTGCTGAAAGTTTCAAGTCCCTACTGAGATATGAGAGTACTGATTTTTTATCTAGTTTACTGAACATATATATCTTTCTGCTTGGTTTAGTTGTCCTTTGTATTTTGGTAATCATTGTCATGGTCAGTGATACCAGTTTCAATTAGGGCATCCTCAAAGAGGTCTGGTCCATTTGTTGCCATTAGATCCAATATTTTTCCGTCATGAGTGCTGTTCCTAACACTATGTTCTAGGTAGTTTTCAGAGAAGGCATTTAGTAAAATTTCACAGGATATCTTATCATGCCCACCACTAACAAAAATGTAATTTTTCCAACTAATTGTTGGATGATTAAAATCTCCACTGATGATTGCAGTATGACTGGCCAACTTATGTACAGGTGAACTGAAGTTTTCTCTAAAGTTTTCAGTTACATCAGGAGATGAATCTGGTGGGTAATAGAAGGATCCAATTATTATTTTATGCCCACCCTTATACTGAGTCTTTCCCAAACAATCTCACATGCAACTTCAATTTCTATTTTGGTGGATTCGAGTTTCTTGTCTGCTGTGACAAATACACCACCTCCATATCCCAGCTACTTAACCTTTTGATATACACTTAAACTTTCCTCAGAAATCTCACCACTATCAATTCCAGGTTTCTACCAGTTTTCTGTACTAAGTACTATGTGAGCTTCACTACCTTTCATAAGCGCTTCAAGCTCTGGGGCTTTGTTGCGAATGTGTTAGCAGTTTACCATTAGGTTTTTAATACTCTCATCTGTGGAAGACCCTTTTTTCAATCTTACATGGATATTTCTGGGTTTCCTACAGCTATCATTATCTGAACTGGATGGAGAGTTGCCTAATCTAAAAATCCTTGTGGGCACCCCACACAGTCAGCTACCTGAATAGCAGCCTCTCTGATGTGAAATACAAACCTGACCCATTATGAACTGTTCTACTCCGTACATACATACCAGTGCATAGTCAACTATATTTTTAAACTTGAGCAAGGGTTCCTCTATACGCTACTGTCTTGTGCTGAAAGTTTCAAGTTCCTACTGAGATATGAGAGTACTGATTTTTTATCTAGTTTTCAGTCTTATGGCGCAAGTCCAGGAAGTCGCAGTCTAGCTTGTCACAGAATCTTTGAAGTCTCTGGTTCAGTCCTTCCACTTGACTCAGAACAAGGATCAGTTCTGTGGACAATGCTGCAAATTGTAAGTTTCGTTGAAACTCCACATGCAAGGCTGGTCTTCTCAACCTTCTCTGTCAGTAACTGGAATGACCCAAAAGTGACCTCAGAGCCTAGATGACAGGCATCATTTGTTCCAACATGTGCCACAATCTGCAGTCAGTTGCACCCTCTTCCATCAATGGTTCGAAGAGCCTCTTCAACATGTTGATTAATGCACCCAGGCATACACACTGAGTGCACCTAGTGTTCTTTCCTGTACCTTCCTGCCATTTCCCTAAGGGAAATTCCGATTATTAATAGACCCATATACTTCTGCATTTGCCTCCTGCGGACACTGGACCAAAACAGGTGAAATGAATCCCACTGGCTCAATTTCAGTTTCAATGAAAGACAGCACCTCAAACTTGTTCGTTAGGTGGATAGATACAACATCTAGAGTTGTGAAGTCCAAGTGCAGGAATTTTTCCTTTACTTATTGCAAAAAAATAGTACTGAATCATATTTCTAAGCTCTTCATAGGAAAATCAAGTTTAATGTTGTGCATCTTTTCATGTATCGTATTACTGTTCTCTTCTCATCATTAGATTTCTCCGACAAATGAAGTGTACTGATAGATGAGTCAATCTTTTCCTTAACATTTAATTCAGTTAAATCACTAACACTTTTGTCCAATGTTGCTAAAATGGAAACTGATATTGCAGCTTCATTTGAATCTTTACTTTGTACTGAAACATTAAGCCTACAATTATGTCTGAAATTTGTTTGTGAACGTCTATAAATTCTTGTTCAGTAAGTTCTTTGACTTGTTTTATATCTCTATTTATTTCTTTAAACTCCTCAGTTACTTCATTTATCACTAAGACATATTGTTTAACTATCTCAAAATCTAATTATCTTTGTAACCTTAATGTACTGGATTTGCAATTTTACCAGAGAAGAAAGTTGCTACTCACCATATAGTGGAGATGCTGAGTCGCAATAGGCACATCAAAAAGATTCACACAATTGTAGCTTTCGGCCATAAAGGTCTTTGTCAGCAGTAGAAAAAACACACACACACACACACACACACACACACACACACACACACACACACACAAATGCAACTTGCACACACATCTACAGTCTCAGAGAGCTGAAACTACACACAGCATGTGTGTGTGTGTGTGTGTGTGTGTGTGTGTGTGTGTGTGTGGTTTCAGCTCTCTGAGACTGCAGACGTGTGTGTGTGTGTGTGTGTATGTGTGTGTGTGTGTGTCTGTCTGTCTACTGCTGACAAAGACCTTTATGGCCGAAAGCTACAATTGTGTGAATCCATCCTGGATTTTCCATTGTTGGATTTGCAATTTTGATATTTGCCTGTACATTTCAAGTTTTTCCTGACATGTAGCAGTAATATCAACACTTCTCTAACAGACAATAGTCATCAACACTTTATTATAAAATTCAATAAAAACCTAACTTAGTCTTTTTTATAATAAAATTAAATAAAATAAAAAAAGGGAGGAAGATTGGGCTTAATGTCCCATTGACATCAAGATCATTATAGACAACGCACAAGCTCAGGAGTCGTCAAGGATGGGGAAGGAAATTGGCTGTACCATTTCAAAGGAACTGTCCTGGCATTTGCCTGGAATGATTTAGGGAAATCGCGGAAAACCTAAATCGGAATGGCTGGACGTGGGTTTGAACCGTCATCATCCCAAATGTGACTCAACATGCTAACCACTGTGCCATCTTGCTCATTAACTTAGTCTTTACTTGACACACAACGTCAATAAATAAAAGACTCTGTCATCCAGCATGCAGATTGTGATGCAAAACACCATGTGCAATTGCAACTCAGTGATTCTGTGAAGTCATAGAATGTAGAGCAACTACTGCTAGCTGCTGTGGAGTCATCGATCACTCACTGAAAACAGTTATCCTTCATAAGAGCTGCCAGCCACCCATCTTCCAAATAGCTGTTTTAAGGATCATCTTTGTCATATATAATGTCATTAATTTTAATTGTAGTTCATTGGCAATATACTCCTTGTTGATATTTGGATTTTAGTGTGTGTGTTTTAAACACATCCTTCTCATTGATCAATTAATATTTGGTTGTCGAGGGCAACCACACTATTTTACAATAAATATTTGCTCAAAACCATTATTCTTCTCAAATAATTACCTTTACTAATTGGTCTTATCATTGTTTTAATTTTTTACTCTCCTCCAACAGTAGTTAGCTGTGTGTCCTGCACTAGGGTGCCAAATTTAGGAAACCAGATTGGATTTGACATACATGATTCATTGTAGATTTTATTTTTTAGTCGACTGTTACCTTCGATACAGTGATAAAAAAAAATTCTTCTCCTCATTGATCAGTTCTTGCTGGAAGGAGATGTAGACCAAAGGATTCAGAACCACCGTTAATTCAAATGTTCATTTTCTTATAAAAAAAAAAAAAAAAAAAAAAAATAAGATTTAATTGATTGTCATCATTTCAGGTGCTTACTTTAGGGACATCATGCTTCTCCATTGTAGGCTGGTGATTCAAGGAGCTCTTCTATAACAACTATGTAGTTTCTTCTTCTTGCAATGTTACTATGCATGCTGTCCCATCTTGGGGACAGGGATACACATCACTCTTCTGGACTGATATGTAACACTACATTATTCAGACTCTCCAGTTTCCCTGATGTTTGTCCGTGATATGCTGACTCCACATTGTTTGTCAGGAATGGCAGGAGGCATGTCAGGCCCTGCATCAGGGCAGCTGAGGGATGAGGAGCATTGAGAGGAAGGCAGTACCAGCTGCTTCCCTCAGTGTTGGTATCATTACCCTTAACAATGTGTACAGTAATGCTTCTCATCTAGGTTCAGCCTAATATTGGCAGTGCTCAGATATGAATGAATATATTTCATCTAGTGGCAATTTTCTTCACTTCTGACAGCATCAGTGAAACCATCAAGTTATTGTGGACACACAGTACAGCATTTAGAATTATAATATTTCATGTTTCCATCCACAGAACATTTACCTTGTTCATCATGGTCCTCCCGTTAACACCCTTGTGGGTAGTCCCACCAAGAAATATGGATGGGATACAAGCTGAGTCGTGCTCACCTGCCTCTGGCACATTGCCAGGGGGTGTCATGGTGCTTATTCTGTGATCTCTGGCGGCTTTTGGAGAGAGAGGATGTACTAGCGTACGGGCAGTTGGTGGCAGGTGGCCCGCGTGGATGGCCACATTTCATGACCAGGATTGTATCGTGCGATGAGCTGTTGGTGGGAAGCCACATCTCGTTGCAGTTTCAGTTGCAATGCTCACCGTTCAACAGTTTGAATCAGCCTGTGGTTGCATGTGTATGTTCACCGTGAAATGGTATATTGTCAACTTGATCTACAAGTTTGCATCTTGTGGATTTGTGTCATGGCTTTCTTGTAGTTTTCCTCAAATTTTCCTGTTCTTGTTAATGTGCACCATTGAATGGCAATTTGTTTAACAGCAAGTAACAAGAGGAGCCTTTCGACAGAGCGATGTTGAGTGTTCAGTGAGCGTACAGATGAAATTACTGTTATTACTAAATACACTGTTGCTCTGTGATTATTAAATAGTGTTGGCAGGGTTACTACCTTTCAACAGAGTGCCGATGATATTTCTGTTGTTGTTAATGTTCACTGTTGAATGACAATTTGTTTAACGGCAAGCAACAAGAGGAGCCTTTCGACAGAATGCCATTGAGTGGTCAATGAGCTTACAGTTGAAATTACTGTTATAACCAAATACGTCGTTGCTCTGTGATTATTAATAACTTGGCATGATCGCTACCTTTCGACAGAGCACCGTTGATATTTCCTGTTCTTATTAATGTGCACCGTTGAATCACAATTTGTTTAACGAAGCCACAAGAAGTGCCTTTTGACACAGCGCCGTTGAGTGTTCAGTCAGTGTACAGTTGAAATATAGTGATTACCAAATGTGTGCTTGTGACATGTTTGATTACATAGTTTTAGTTTTTTAAAATAGATATATATATGTTGCAGTTTAAGCCCCTTTTATGTATGTATATGTTGGGTCACAGCAGATCTGGTGACTGATTATTAGCTTTGTCAGCAAGATAACATAGTTCTCATTGGAACATGTTTAATGACATAGTTATGGAACTGTGTTAGAATACTTGTAGTCTGATTTTGTAGCGAGATTATGTAATTCATTTTGTAGGTATCGTTTGGTAACTGCATCATAAGCGCTAATTGGATCTTTTAAATCTACTTGCCTTTCATGGCAAAATGGCTTTTAATTATTTTAAAATTTTTATTTAATTCATTCTGAATTTTTTAATTACATTTCCTATTTTTGGATCATGTTTTGATTTTAATTCAGTTTTGATGTTTTCTAAGTATTATCTCATTAATGATGTGGCCTTTGGGCTGCAGCTTATTTCCAAAAATGTCCATTATATACATTCAAATTTTTCGTTCAGCTTATAGCTATCTGACAGAATGTTTAAAACAAATAGACGCAAACGACCACATATTACTTCATTTAAGTTTTGTATTCACTTTCCATTATAGAACAACTTACTTCAACCATAATATTTATCCAGTGCTCTAAGAATATTTCCTCTAAATGAATCAAAGACCAAATTCTTGTTATTTGCTTTAAAATGTAATATCCAGAATGTACCATTATTATCAGAAATATCTAAATTAACTATTCCAGATTCAAATGTATTTGATTTATTGTTATTCATCAGTCAAGTAAACATCACGAAAGTGTTTAATTGTTAATTGTTTTGCTAATTTTTCTAGATCAAAATTTGATAAAGGTTTATTATATTCTTTGATTATTTTGTCAAAATTTTTTTACTCCTGTGTGTTTATTCTCCATTGCTAGACTGTGTCTTTTTCATTCTGCTGACTCCATTTTTTGTTGTGCACTGATTCTGCAATAGCTGCTGCTCCACAAGCTAATGAACTCATTGCACCTAATGCTAGTAACAGAACTGAAAGATGTCCTTCTTCATATTTTGTTACTCAAGAACTTTATTCCATTTTTATTTGATATTCAGTAATTTTTTCACTACACGTATACCAAATGTTATAAGTAGATTACCAACTTTTTTGTTATCTCTCATTTTTTGAGCATTAGCTAAAAATTATCAGTTCCATTTAATTGTTCATTATTTAGTTCAATTTTAATTGCTTTAGCTTTAGTCTTGTCACGAGGTAGCAATTTGTAATAAATGCTGAAGTTATTCATTTACACAGATAAAAAATTTATAGGGATGAATATTTTTGGGTGCTACCTTAATTTTTAATAGCCCCATTCATATTCATCAACATTCAAACCCATTTCCAATTTTTGTTTCCTGTACATTATTCTTCTAACAGCTGTAGTTGCTGATTCTTCACCAAGTGTAGGGTAAGAAGCACGCATTCTTTCTTTTCCAGCTAACTGAAGTTCTTCATCTGGTTCATGGCTTTTTTCTAAGTCTTTATTACCTCTGTAGTTAATATCATGCTTTTGTAAACTTCATTTAATGGATTTATACCCTTATCACCATGTGCTAGCTTTTCACCTAGTTTAGTGAATGGACTGAAGTACGAATATCCTGGTAGGTATATCTCTGCCAATGGCAAATTTTTAATGACCAATGTACTAATCCTTTACTATGTTCTTCATTATTATGAAGATTGTTGAAAATCTGATTAAATAAGATATTCCTTTAGGATTATTTATAATGAAAACACCAAATTTGTCAGTTAACCTCTGTGTTATACCTACTTTTTCGTTATGATAATACTTATATTTAGCTAACTCTTCATCATGAATTACAACTAATCTAACGATTAACTGTCACACATCATTCATCCACACATGTTCATTCACTTTTTTGTATACTTTTTTATCACTCCTTGTCCTGTTTTCTTATCGAAACTTGATTCTAAAACTGCAGCTTATTTTGGGAAATAGACATCAGCAATTTCTTTTATCAGATTATTATATTTAATACCACTACTTGAATGAAATAATATATCTGCATATATCGATAAATCGTTACTATTAAATTTCTTACTCTTATCATTTATAGTAATCTGTTTTTGGGTTATAAGGTTCATTAAGCTGTCTGTACCCTAACATGTCCTTTCACCAACTATTAATTTATCTTAATCAAATTTAACTGGTAATTTACCAACAAATTTAAATGTGCAAAAATGTCTTAATCCATGAAAATAAATCTGCACTATTGCTAATAAGTTTTAGTATTGTTTCACTCATGTTTCTTTTTTTAACATTTGTTCTTAATCTTGTAACTTTGTTCTGTTTTATCATCTTCTTCATATGGCTTCAGTGCATCTTGTATCTCGGATTTGCTTAGTGTGTAACCTATCACTATCATAGTGTTTAATTGTTGCTATACATTAAATTCTTGAAAATGATGCTGATAAGGAACCATCTGCATCTCAGCTTCTGTATTTTCTTCAATTTCCTTCAATACATTATCACTGAAATCTTCAATTTCTTCTTTTAGCTGTTCAGTTTCTTCAATAACAAGCTGATCTTTTTTATACTTTTCATTTCCGCTCTTGGATGCTTTTTTCCATTTTTAAATTCTTCTTTTAAGTCTTCCTTTACTTTTCTAATTTGGACGCTTTACTTGCAACATCTGTGTCATATTTTGCAAACATTTAACACAGGTGAAAAACATTAACAAAATATTTTTAAACCTGTGATTAAAATGCATGTCTTGCAAAAAATTAAGAAGAGGGATTTGCTACCCTTATATTGTTGTAAAATTTTTAATTTTACCTTTGTACTTGCCATTATAAGGCTTCCTAGTCACCTTTATTGTAAGAAAGCAAAACTGGTCTTCTATCATTTACTACTATATTCCATAAAATTATCAAAACTTAAACATGTGATAAATATGATTCAAATTTGTTTCAATTTTTCTATAAGTATTGAAAAAATTTAGATTACCTCTGAATAATTTTTTGAATATTTTGAATGTGTGTGAGCTAAATAAAGACATTCATTGCTTTCTGTCTTCCTCTAGTTGAATATTCTCTAATGACATCTTGGTTTTTGAGAATGAAATCATCAAATAGTACAAGCTAGTTATTTTGAAATTCATCTAATAGTATAATTTCTTATTATTTTCAAGAAAAGTAGCACTTTATCTTTAATTTTTCACCTTTTTGTAAATACTTGATATTTTCGCTAATCTCAACTTTTGGAATAAATATATAAATATGGAATTGTTCCCAGTTTAACCACCCTGGAGCTAAAATATAATTGTCAGTCTATGATGTTGTTCTTTCATATCCGCTTGGTACTATTATTGCACATTGAATAGAATTAGGCAAGAGCTTGTTATGTTTATTTTTGATTTCTTCTCTGCAATTCTCATTTTTGATTCCCAGTCAGTTTTTATTTAATTAAATAAAATTTTGTTAATCTTAAATGAGTAGCTTATTTCAGCTGAATAGTAAGTCATTTGTTTTCAATTAAAGATTGGCAGTACCTATAAGAGACAGCTATAGTAACGTTGGTTTTTATACATTTCTGACTCCAAATACTACATCAAAAAATAATAAACTGTATTGTGATGGAAAAACGATACAAATTCCTGTTGGCTGCACAGTTTGAAGAGCTTGGAAAAATATATTTATTCAGGAAATCCAAATATTGACATTAAAGCAAACAAAATTTTAAATAGAGTTTTTATTGACTGCGATATTAAGGTGTATATGGACATAAAGGATAGTATTGGGAGTGTGCTTGGATTTTGTTACCAAACTATTGCAGCTAATGAAAAAACTGTTCCTAATGATGTTCCCAAAACTATTCCATCGTAATTAATCAGTGCAAATTTTAATCTAGCTGATGGAATGCTTGTGAAGGATACTGATCACTTTCATTGAGAAATTAATATCATTGTTTCACTCAAGCCTAATGCTGAATTTGGTGGTCCACTAACTCATGAAACACATTATCCTACATATACACCAGTTTTTTTATACTGTTCAGGATTTAGAAATAACTGTAACTGATGAAAATGATGATTTAATTGATTTAGAAATGTCACATTAAATTTATCCTTATTAAGTGAACAAGATTGAAAGCTACCAGTTTTTCTCATTCGCTGTAAATGAGAAGACTACAAATAACCTAAATCTTCCCAACAAGAACATAGATGTTAATATAAATATTAATATATAAATGTTCTATTGTACATGAATGACAGTATTATTGATGCTGATGGTATATATTATCTAACATATGCAAAATATAATAAAAAAATCGCTGACAACTATGTGACAAAACTTTTTGATATTATTACCATAAAGAAAGGAAACAATATTTTGTCTACAATGGAACATTCTTCATTTGTCCTTATGTGATGGACTTAATCTCTAACTAACAAGTTAACCAACAAAGGCCATATCCTCAGTAATTGGAAGATAAAAAGTAAGCAAAATGAAGTAGTTTTATCACTAGACTTGCTTGGTGCATTCTTTAGAGATTATAATGAAGTGATGTGAGAAGCAGATTTAACCATAATTTTTACTAGGAGTTCTAGTGCAAATGATGCCATTCTTCAATGTGCTGACCATAACCAATCTGCTGTTGAAGATGTGACCATTGTTCCTAAGGATGGCAAAATTGATGTATAATAAATGGAAATCTGATTTCCTGTGATAGGATGTGAAGCAGGATGTTCACTTGAGTCAGTGCAAGGAAGACTAAAAAGCTCTTAATTTGAACCACAAACCTCAACTCTAGTTGAGAAGGTGTTGTCTAAAAAGCAGCACATATATTTGTCGTTTTGTTCCAAAATCGGATTTGGCAGTTACGATAGTCGTATTCACAAGGTAATTGTTTTTGAAGAGTTTGAGTTGTCCAGGTGGCGTCAATATGCATCTGTTTTGAAGTGTATTGTTGAAGGCCGACCAGTGACCGTTAATGTTAAGAATAAACCTGGTATGGTTATTACACACCATGGCTTGGTTGTATTTGTATCGAATGAATTTAGTATTGGAGACGAAGCACTTATTTCCAGACTCAAAGTTGTACATGCAGATTGTCATATCGTGCATTACTGGATTGAATGAAAGAGAAATTTTGAGCTAAATGTCAATAATCACTATAATTCTGCAGAATTTGATATGTCTTACTTTATCTTTGTTGTTTCCCAAATAAATCGAAAAATAATTCGGAAGATTGACTCTTCCCTGTTAGATCATATCAAACTACAGAATATCTATATAAAGAATGAAAGAAATGAAGTTTTTCCTCAGAAAATGTGGATTCTAGATACCCCAAACAATTATGTGAAGGCATATGATGCTTTCCGAGATTGTATGCGTGTTATACAAGTGAATGGTGATGTTAATGTAAATTCATACACTTTCATTACAAATTATCATATCTAAGTCATAAATATATCAAGAAGAGTGAATGTATTGGCTACACAGAAAACGACAATGAAGCTGTGTGCCACATTCAGTGATAAAATTCCGAATGAAACACTTGCCTACATAATCATGCATGGTAAGAGAAATTTGACATATGATATTCAGCATAGAATTTTGAGAGAAAATTTTAACTGTATAAAAGTAAAATATTTTTAATTTCACGTTAACATTTCCTTGTGAAGTACCTTAAGGAAGATAGAGCAAAAATTTATGATGTCAATTAGAAGATTTTTTTACATATAGCTCTTTTTATGCAGATTATGTTAGCATTTTTAATTGTTAAAATCGGTTAATGTTTGGATGAGAAATTAAGAAAAACGATTTTGCCCTTGCCCTGCGAGTTAGGCAACCTATTTACTTCTATATATTGCAGATACTGTTTTTTCCAGGGTCAAGGGCCCTATTCAAAAATTCCTCGCCTATGTGCTTAATAACAACCAGAAAAATGGAGCACTTCAGTTACTTCATAAGTTAGTCTCTGTGCAGCATAGTATACTTAGGGTCAGAGAAGACCAAAACACACAAGTTGTTTGGAGGTCAATGTGGGAGTTATTTTGCACCTTAAAAAAATTGAAGTCAAAAAGTGAAGTGAAGTGATATACTTTAAAAATTAGTGGTCTACAACTTTACAGAATGTGTATATATAAATACTAGACGTGATGAAAAAAACTTGTATGGAGGTAGATAGCAAGTTGAACATTTTTTCTGCCAAACAGATATAATAAATTAATTACTGGTTGGAATTTCAAATTTTTGAAGAAGGAAATATTAAGCTGAGATACAAGGGAATGAAGAAACTTACAAATAATGATAATTAATTTCATGATCTAGAATTTCTAGTTTAATTTTTTAATTCTTAAATACTCAGTGCTAAGTCTTGCATGCTAAAACATGTTGATTTTATTTTTTACTTCAGTGCCCTGTGCTGTTGCCTCATTCACAGAAAGTAGGGACACTGTTTTACCCCCTCCCCAAGTGCACTCAATGTGCTCACTTAATAATGAGGTCGAGGGGATAGGACAATGTGATCAAAAAATTCCTCATCGCCTATTAATGGGACAAAAACAGACTGGAGGCAGAAGTGGCGGGGGAGGGCGCTCTGGCTGGAAAATCTCTTTGCCAACCTGATACATTGTGTTGTAGAATAGTTTTATCTGAATATTAAAGAACCAAAGTCTTCTTTGTGGAGCATTAAGTTACTTAACCCTCAAGTGGTCGCATCAATTTTTGTAACACTAGTGGTCGCGTGGTTGAATCTGTCAACCAGCCATCGTTTTCCTTAAAGATGTAAAAAGTTCTACCATAATATGCTTGCTCCTGAAAAATAATAAGTTCTTCTATTCTTCTACCTCATCCACAGTGCTACATGTACACGTTTCACACACAACTGTAGAATGATTCTTGCATATAAACATCTTACACTGACTACAACGAACTGTGGTGACAACATTGTTTTTTCTGCCACACATAACGCAGCAACTCTTATTTTGTTTGGGGGTTCTTTTGCTTCTTGCAATTTATAAGGCATCAAAAATATTTTGAGATCATTTGGAGGCATCGAAATGTGGGATATTGTAACTAAATGATCTTTCATAAGTTGTTGGGACAACTGTTTCAAAAATAGCCTCCTTGGTTTTTTTGGGTTTTCTGCATTGATGTGAAACAGTATTTGGGCGTTGATACGAGCGATGTTTAGTAAAGTGAACCATACAGCCATCGTCCACCTCCTTGTTTCTTGTGCAACAGAATATTTACTGCACAATTGGTCGACTGTGTCAACCCCTCCTTTTGTCATGTTGTAGTCCATGATAATAGCGCCCTCACTCGTGCCCTAACCGCGCGATTTAGGACGAGCCACGCAGCTCCGAACGCAAGAGCGCCCACGTGACTGCAGGTAAATTCAAGACGCAGGTGCGCGGTCAAGCCGGCAGTTAGATGCGCCCCGCTCTTGCCCGCCAGCGCATACAAACTTACACGCCTGGCGTGTGGCGTTCTCACGTGTGCTGCTTGTGCTCCCCTGAGTTGCCTACAGCGACGTTAATTATAGTGCGCTCTCCCGCTGGTTGTTGTCAGTAACCGACAGTACTCGACGCTATCATGGCGGATTCCCGTTGCTGGACGAAGGACTTTTTGACGGAATTTATGCCAGCCGGAGTGGCCGATCGGTTCTAGGCGCTACAGTCTGGAGCCGCGCGACCGCTACGGTGGCAGGTTCGAATCCTGCCTCGGGCATGGATGTGTGTGATGTCCTTAGGTTGGTTAGGTTTAAGTAGTTCTAAGTTCTAGGGGACTGATGACCTCAGAAGTTGAGTCCATTTGAACGGAATTTATAAACATCTACAAAGAGCAACAGTGCTTGTGGAAAGTGAGATCAAAAGACTACATAAATAAGAATTTAAAGAACGAAGCTTATGATAAATTGGTTGCATTTTGCAAACCAGTTTTTTTCTGAAGCGAACCGCCACTTTGTTGCAAGAAAAATACAAAGCTTACGGGGCTCATTTAGAAAGGAGCTGAAGAAAGTTTGTGACAGTAAGCATGGTGGCAGTTCTCTCAATGACATTTATGTACCAACTTTGTGGTACTATGACTTGCTTTTATTTACTGCCAAGTGCGAGTTGTTCGAACAAGGATATTTCTGTGGGTATGCAGAGCGGTATCTCTGACTGTGAAGATGACAATGGAATTGACAGTGAAGGCAGTGATGAGATCAACGAGATTACAATTGATGGTGGAAGTCAACACAATGAACGACAACTTGAAAAAGTGAGTTAACAGTTGTGTATTTATATTGTTAATAGTACAGTTACTTGAGTGTATTTTATAGCAATAGAACTCCCAGAAAAATGTTAGAACAATATTATATCTTTTACTATACAGTTCGCATGTAATGAAACATGTTACGCTCTTCCAGCATGTAACATGTCTTCCTGCCAGGGCACACTTCCTTCTGGCACAAAATATTTCTTGTATGCTTCTCGATTGTCTTTTGCTCGTATAGATGGATTTCTTGACACTGCAAACCAGATATTTCCACTGCTCCCTTTCGCCAGTCACCCACATGTAATGTACAGTCCACCAAATCTTCGACGTCCAATGCTGTAACTGTAATGTATCCTTTACTTCATCTACGTAAAAAATTGTGGAATGCACATATGGCCAAAAAAACGTAATTCATCTTTTCGGTCTTCATGTTGATTGGTGTATGGAGAATTCTAAATTGTGATGTTATTATACCAAAACCATTTTCTACAACATTGTGAGCACGTGGTAATCTGTAGTTAAAAATTCTTCTGTAGTGATCTAATTCTCTTTGAGAATAAGGTTTTAAGAAGCTCTCTTTCCGTGAAAAAGCTTCATCACCCAAAAACACAAAATTTAAATTCTTTATACACTCCTGGAAATTGAAATAAGAACACCGTGAATTCATTGTCCCAGGAAGGGGAAACTTTATTGACACAATCCTGGGGTCAGATACATCACATGATCACACTGACAGAACCACAGGCACATAGACACAGGCAACAGAGCATGCACAATGTCGGCACTAGTACAGTGTATATCCACCTTTCGCAGCAATGCAGGCTGCTATTCTCCCATGGAGACGATCGTAGAGATGCTGGATGTAGTCCTGTGGAACGGCTTGCCATGCCATTTCCACCTGGCGCCTCAGTTGGACCAGCGTTCGTGCTGGACGTGCAGACCGCGTGAGACGACGCTTCATCCAGTCCCAAACATGCTCAATGGGGGACAGATCCGGAGATCTTGCTGGCCAGGGTAGTTGACTTACACCTTCTAGAGCACGTTGGGTGGCACGGGATACATGTGGACGTGCATTGTCCTGTTGGAACAGCAAGTTTCCTTGCCGGTCTAGGAATGGTAGAACGATGGGTTCGATGACGGTTTGGATGTACCGTGCACTATTCAGTGTCCCCTCGACGATCACCAGTGGTGTACGGCCAGTGTGGGAGATCGCTCCCCACACCATGATGCCGGGTGTTGGCCCTGTGTGCCTCGGTCGTATGCAGTCCTGATTGTGGCGCTCACCTGCACGGCGCCAAACACGCATACGACCATCATTGGCACCAAGGCAGAAGCGACTCTCATCGCTGAAGACGACACGTCTCCATTCGTCCCTCCATTCACGCCTGTCGCGACACCACTGGAGGCGGGCTGCACGATGTTGGGGCGTGAGCGGAAGACGGCCTAACGGTGTGCGGGACCGTAGCCCAGCTTCATGGAGACGGTTGCGAATGGTCCTCGCCGATACCCCAGGAGCAACAGTGTCCCTAATTTGCTGGGAAGTGGCGGTGCGGTCCCCTACGGCACTGCGTAGGATCCTACGGTCTTGGCGTGCATCCGTGCGTCGCTGCGGTCCGGTCCCAGGTCGACGGGCACGTGCACCTTCCGCCGACCACTGGCGACAACATCGATGTACTGTGGAGACCTCACGCCCCACGTGTTGAGCAATTCGGCGGTACGTCCACCCGGCCTCCCGCATGCCCACTATACGCCCTCGCTCAAAGTCCGTCAACTGCACATACGGTTCACGTCCACGCTGTCGCGGCATGCTACCAGTGTTAAAGACTGCGATGGAGCTCCGTATGCCACGGCAAACTGGCTGACACTGACGGCGGCGGTGCACAAATGCTGCGCAGCTAGCCCCATTCGACGGCCAACACCGCGGTTCCTGGTGTGTCCGCTGTGCCGTGCGTGTGATCATTGCTTGTACAGCCCTCTCGCAGTGTCCGGAGCAAGTATGGTGGGTCTGACACACCGGAGTCAATGTGTTCTTTTTTCCATTTCCAGGAGTGTAGTTTCGTCATTACGTGGCAAATGTAAATGTTCGTTCTGCAGTGCATGAAAGAATTCTGTGTATTCAAGAATTCCTCTATCAGACATTCTTTCATTTTTCCCCACATCAACAAATACGAATTCGTAATGTGCATTTACCAAAGCGAGTAAAACGACACTGTAGAAGTCCTTGTAGTTGAAGTAATTGGCTCCAGAGTGAGGTTTATAAATTGCCACTTTTCTTCAGATCCTTTCGTTATGTCTATCCATTCTTCTTTTGTTGTAGGAAACTGAAGCAAAACCAAAATCAGTAATTTAATATTTCTCCTATTACGGGGAGAACAAGAACAAACACAACTTACATGTATGACTTTGCTGGAACGATGATAGTATTCTGCCCACTGATACCTGTTTCGAGATCTTGTAGTTTTTCTAAAGAATTAATGATAAATTATTTTCTGTGAATCATTTCCATACTTGATGTGTTATTGTTTCAGTTGTAATTTGTATTGAGCATTTCATCCCTTTGATCAAGACACTGGTATCATGTTACCTTGTTATTTACTGCTGTTTGTGTATCATTAATGTATTTAAAGAAGATAAATGGTTCAAGGATCAAGCCCTGGAGAACACAGTACTTAATACTTCCCCACTCTGGTTTTAATTCTTCACCTGTACCAGTCAGGGCAACTCTTTGTGTCCTGCAATGTAAGCAACATTCTAGCCATACTAGTGATTTGCATTTGATGCCATAGTATAGGAGTTTTTGTACTAACAAGTTATGTTTTACATCGTTAATACCTTTATTGAGATAAAAAATCCCCTAAGAATACCTTATACAGTTCAGTCCATCTCCAACGTCTTTTGTGGGACTGAATATTGTTCTCTATGGGGAGAGTCCTGTTGTACACTACCCCTTCAAACACTTTTGAAATAATATGCCTCTCTTCACCTTTGAACATTGTCATCACTGTAGCGTGTTTTAATCTATAAGGAAATACCTCAGATTTCACAGACTAGTTTCATAAATAGCACATTATGTTGCTGGTTAAGCACTTTAGTGCCTGTTTGATATGCTGTATTATCCAGAAGAGCTGTTGTTTTTGAGAGATCTGGTGATTTACATAATGTAGTTGTTGTACGTTAAGTGAGATTAATTAGCTGTATGGCTTCTTAGAGAGGCCAAATGTTTTGTTCATATATTTTCAGCTACAGAGAGGAAAAATTTATTCAATTCTGATGATGCCTCTTACATATTATATTTGTCTGTCCCATTTTCCATGAACTTTGATATCCCTCCTTATTCTAATTTTTGATCATTATTTATTTCAGATTTATGATTTTTCATGTAGTTTTATTGTTTGATCTGTTAATTTGCTGTGCATAATGCACGTTCTTGGCCTTTTTGATTACACAATAAGATTTTACAGCTTCTTATACTGTATTTTCACTGCTCTGTTTATACTATCCTTCTGTTCCATGTAAAGTTCCTTTTTGCTGTCACATGATATATGAATCCTGCTGTTATACAGTTTTCCCACCTGCTTGTATTTGATTTAAGTTTTGTTTCTGTTTGGGGGGGAAATGACTTCAGAGTTTCTGAGAAAAAGGTTTGGAAACGAATAAAGTTTCTTATCCATTGTAGTTTCATCGTAGCTTCTTCCCACAATTGCTGCCTTACCCAATTTCTAAACATGTTGATGAATTCAGTGTTCATCATTGTAACATAACTCTGTTGTAAGTATTAGCTGTTTTCCTTTTAGCAAGTTTTAGGATTGCCATTTGAACATCATGAACTGATAGGCCACCTACAGTCTGTATTTTTATTGTCTTTGATGCTAAAATCTCCTCATTGGAATGTTCTGTTTCCTACTGGTGGTCTGTGGTGACCTAATAATGTTATGTCGATAGATAACATTAGAAAACGAACAAGGAAAAAGTGAATGTGCATAGTGGAAGAATGTAATTCATGGTAACTTTAGATGAGGCCGTTATCTCACAGTAAATATAAAGTGATCAAGGCTGATGATATTAAGCAGTGTCGGTACTGAAATCTTAATGTGATGTTACAGCTCAAAACTAATAATTAACAAATATGTTAGTAAGTAATGTAGGTTTGTCTGTAACTGGTGCTGAGATGTTAATTACACAAAATTCAATCATCCTCATCGGTTATTCATGGATAATCTTCCACATAGATAACACACACTGTATAGCTTTGTTGAGTTAGCTGTCTACACTGTGAAATTCTGGTTGCACCAAACAGTCCTTACACAGCTTTGTTAAGATCGCCCTTACAGTGTTTTTCTTATTCTTCCATAGATGTTTTACTCCTTGAACACCTTAGCGGCAATGGCCTTTTTCGAAAATTATTTGTCCTTTCTCCTGTATCTTCAGAGTTATTGTAAATAGCAGCTATCATTTCACATAAAAGCTTAGAAATTATGCTTTTAGGATTGCAGAAAGCATATTACGATGAGACCAAGACTGTCTCCAGTAACCAGGTACCTCAGTGTTACTTGTAACGTAATGCAGGCTGTTTGACAACTTGTCTTTCGAAGAGAAAAAGAAACGCATATCTAAAGGTATTCAAAACTAATTTTACTCATTCGCAACATATATTCAAATGTCACTTCGTTCATTTTTAGCGTATTTGGTGCGCATAGATGGTTTCTGTGGTGAATCTTTTTCGTGGTCAGTATTTAGTGCTCTGTTTTCTCTTCATTAACGATACTCAAAATCTTGAGCTAAAATTTAGCAAATTTTAAGCTGGTGCGTAAGCTCATAGCGTTTTTCCATAGTTTAATACACACAGCCGATATTCATAACAGAGGCTCTAGTGATCAATAATATATCCTCCTCCAATATTTACAACAGTCTGCCAACGCTGGCGCAACATTTCGATTCCGCCACTGTAGTAATCACATGCTTTCGAAGCGGAGAACTCATCAAGCAATGTTCGCAGCGCATTT
Organism: Schistocerca cancellata; assembly: GCF_023864275.1. Lineage (NCBI taxonomy): Eukaryota > Metazoa > Arthropoda > Insecta > Orthoptera > Acrididae > Schistocerca > Schistocerca cancellata. The sequence continues at coordinate 265,256,147 of NC_064628.1, read as the reverse complement.
TCATCCAGAAACGAAGTTCCTTAAAAGTTGTTCGATAGAGAGAGGAAAAGATGAAAGTCTGAGGGCGCAAGATCTGGTGAATAAGGTAGGTACAGAATGACTTCTCAACCCCAACTCCTGTACAGTGTTTTTGTGCTTAGCAGAATGCGAGCGGGCGTTAACGTAGAGTAACGTCACTTCACCCAATCTTCCTGCTCGTTGTTCTTGGACTGCATCTGCAAGACGTCTCAGTTGTTGGCAGTGAATATCAGTAGTGATGGTTACACCTAGGGGAAGCAATTTGTAGTATACCACACCATTGCTGTTCCACCAGAAGCGTAACATTATCTTTTGTGGATGCGTGCAAGTCATTGCATGAGGATTTGCTACTTTGGCCTCAACCATTCCTTTCTTTTCCTCACTTTAACATAAAGACATCATTTATCGTCACCAGTACCGATACAGTATCGGAATGGTAGGTGTTGTTTATGGGCCAATTGATGATGAGCAAGCAGACATGCACATATGGCCACCTGCTGATTTTTGTGATTTTGGCTTAGAGAATGTGGTACCCATACACCCGATTTTTGGACCTTCCTCATTGCATGCAAATGTCACACGGTGTGGAACGATCACAGATCATCACACTGGCCAGTTCTCGAGTACACTGACGTGGGCCATTGTGGATTAATGCGCTTAATCATCTTTTACATCTGTTCAGGTGCAAAACGTATGACCATAGCATACAAGCTAAACTACACTGCACAAATTTTACGTTTTCGTGCATCTTAATTTTCGTCATTTGTTAAAATTCCATACTTGACCATTTAAATCTGAGTAATGTTATCGGGTTTTTGTGTGTGTGCTAGATTTACCAATGTGTTAGGTTTGTGCATAGGTTTGTAGCATTCTTCCATAAGTTTAATAGACACAACAGATATTCATAACAGAGACTATACTCATCGCCGGCCAGTGTGGCCGAGCGGTTCTAGTTGCTTCAGTCTGGAACTACGTGACCGCTACGGTCGCAGGTTCGAATCCTGTCTCGGACATGGATGTGTGTGATGTCCTTAGGTTAGTTAGGTTTAAGTAGTTCTAAGTTCTAGGGGACTGATGACCTCAGATGTTAAGTCCCATAGTGCTCAGATCCATTTGAACCATTTTTGAACTATACTCATCAACAACGTATTCTCTTTCGCTATTTATAAGTTTGCTGATGCTGGGGTAACTTTTTGATCCCATGACTGTAGTACATCACATGGTTGAGAAGAAAAACTCGTGAAGCCATATTTGGAGCACATTTTCATCCAGAAAGGAAGTTCCTTGAGGGTTATTCGATATAGAGCAGAAACGACGAAAATTTGAGGGCGCAAAATCAGGTAAGGTGGGTGCGTAATGACATCCCAACTCCGGTATAATTTTTTTGTCAGCCTAGCAGAATGTGGGAGGGCATTATCATAAAATAGCATCACTTCAGCAGTCTTCCTGGTCGTTGCTCTTGAATTGCGTCTGCAAGATGCCTCATTTGTTGACAACAGATGTCAGCAGTGATGGTTGCACCTTGGTGAAATACACACATATGACCACCCACTGTTATTTGTGGTTTTGGCTTGGTGCTTGTGGTAGCCATACACCCGATTTTTGGACCCTTCCCCACTGCATGCAATTGTTGCACACTGGTGGAACGATCACAATTCATCACATCTGCCAGTTCTCGAGTATACTGACATTAATTGCTGTGGATTAAAGTGCTTCATTAAACCCCTTGAATGTGGAGAGTCTGTCAAAACAATCCTTCATTTTGTTTCCATACTCTGTCCTGTGGCATTAGCCCCATAAACGACGCAAATGTTTCTGCGTGGCTCTGCTGCTGCCACCCCTCTATTGAACTCAAACAGAAGAGTGTGTCGGAATTTTTTATTTCTCCACTTGGCACTTCGCTTTACAGCTCCACTCCCTGTCTCCAAATGACAAAATGACAATATGTAACCTCAAATAGGACCCATGAACTACAAAAATGACAGTCGATAAGTAAACCCACAGCAACTGGAATACCATCATGCAAAACAAAACCTTTACGAACGTATGCACCAACCTAACACATTAACTGTCCAAACAAATTACTTTAATTGACACCATCTTGGAAACTTTGCAAGTGGTACTATTCCGACCACATGTGTGTAAACACTTACTGGCGTCCAAAGGCTTTAATGAGTTGGGGAAAATGCATATGCAAATTGTCATTGCTTGTAGAAACACAGCTTTACACAAATGTACGAATCTCTGTAAGTCTTAGAACCTTGGACCTTGACCAAGTACAATCAAACAAATGAAAGTAGCATGATAGCCATCCATATTGCTGTAGTTAGTGAAGCTCTTGAGTGGTTTTGGGAAGAAACGACGTGTTGCACTAAATTAAATGGCTTTGAATCTTTTCGTCACATTGGTACGACAGTCGGCCATTCTCAAGGAGGCTGGGTGTTCTGTAGCCTACTGCCAGAGCCTTCAATATGACAACATAGCGCAGCTGTCAAATAGACAGTCATATTTCTGGAATTAATGTATCATTACAGGTTAAAAACAAAACTGTCCTACTCTTCATGTATTTACATGTTTAATCACACATGTGCACAAGAATGGATCACTGATATCTTCACAATCAAATAGTAACAGAAGGAATTTTATCAAGTGTTTGCTTCCGCTGATTATGCATTTGAGGAGACTAAATATCTATCAATACAGCCACCAGTTTCCTATTTCTCCCCTCCCCCCCCCCACCTCACCCCCTCTCCATGGCTGAGTTCATGCATACCATCAATCTGTGTCTTGTGTAAGCTCTGTATGGATATGTAAGAAAATTTTCTAAATGTTTGCATTAATATGTGTCTGAGCTGGGATGTGGGTCCAGCCTTTTATTCAACTAGTGGGATTTGGGAAACTGCCAAAAACCACATTCAGGTTGGCTGTCACAATGGCCCTCATTGTTCATCTGTCAGGCAGATTTGAGCTGGGACTGGCGCACATCCAGGTCCTGGAAAAACTACTGAACATGGAAACAGGACATAGTGCAGAAGTCAAATATATGGCAGGGTGTATTGTATTTATTAAGCAGGTGCATACATTCATAGCATTTTTGTTTTATGTGTGGGTATTTTGACTGCAATGAGTTTGTTTAAAATTGTCATTTTTCATTTGTAGTTCATTGTTGCTAATTGAGTTTCCATATTGTCTTTTCTCATTGGGAATAGGGAGTGGAGCTGTGGACTCTAGAAAATGGAATAATGAAGTGGAGAAATCAGAACAGTTCCGACACATTCTTCTGTTTGAGTTCAGTAGAGGGGTGACAGCAGTGGAGGCACCCAGAAACATTTGCGCCATTTATGGCGTTAATGCCATTGGACTGGCAAATGTGATAAACTGTGATCATTCCATCATTGTGTGACAGCTGCCTGTAGTGGGGAAGGGTACAAAAATCGGGTGTATGGCTACCACAAGCGCTAAGCCATAATCACAAATAACAGTGGGTGGCCATATGTGTGTACTTCACCAAGGTGCAACCATCAGTGCTGACATCTATTGTCAACAAATGAGACATCTTGCAGACGCAATTCGAGAGCAACGACCAGGAAGACTGCTGAAGTGATGCTATTGCATGATTATGCCCGCCCACTTTTCGCTAGGCTGACAAAAACCATTATACCGGAGTTAGGACAGAGAAGTCATTACGCACCCACCGTACTCACCTGATCTTGCGCCCTCATATTTTCATCTTTTCTGCTCTACATCAAATAACCTTCAAGGAACTTACTTTCTGAATGAAAATGCGCTCCATATATGGCTCGACGAGTTTTTCACCTCAACCATGTGATTTACTACAGTCATGGGATCAAAAAGTTACCCCAGCATTTGGAAACTTATAAACAGCAAAAGAGAATACGTTGTTGATGAGTATAGTCTCTGTTATGAATATCTGTTGTGTTCATTAAACATATGGAAGAATGCTACAAAGCTACACAACAACCTAATACATAAATAAGTCGAACAGACAAAAAAAACCAATAACATTACTCACATTTAAATGGTCAAGTATGGAATTTTAACAAATGACGAAAATTTGTCAAGTGTGGTGTATCTTGTATGATATGGACATACGTTTTTCAACTGAACAAATGTAAAAGATGATATCAACTGGATATTATGCATTACATGTAACATGTGCCAAGTGATCAGCAATGATATTGTACAGTCACTTAAATTTTTAAAAAATCAGCACTCTTTTAGTCGGTATAAACAATAGGTAAGACATCAGG